>NC_065538.1:37658971-37982240 GCF_932294415.1 Quercus robur | reverse complement strand
CCTATCCATTCGAACCTGACCCGAGTTAGAAAATTAGAAAATAAATGTAAAAAAATTCCAAAAGTTAAAAAACATCATCCAGGCTTCATTTCATGAGGAAACGGGTATGGACAGGCCGAAAAATAGAGAACAAAAAAAAAAATTCCTTCCTATCCGTTCGAACCCGACCCGAGTTAGAAAATTCGAAAATAAATGCAAAAAAATTATAAAAATTAAAAAACATCATCCACTCTTCATTTCAAGACGAAACGGGTCAGGACAGGCCAAAAAATAGAGAAGAAAAAAAATTTTCTTCCTATCCATTCGAACCTGACCCGAGTTAGAAAATTCAAAAATAAATGCAAAAAAATTCCAAAAGTTAAAAAACATCATCCAGGCTTCATTTCATGAGGAAACGGGTATGGACAGGCCGAAAAATAGAGAACAAAAAAAAAATTCCTTCCTATCCGTTCGAACCCGACCCGAGTTAGAAAATTCGAAAATAAATGCAAAAAAATTATAAAAATTAAAAAACATCATCCACGCTTCATTTCAAGACGAAACGGGTCAGGACAGGCCAAAAAATAGAGAAGAAAAAAAATTTTCTTCCTACCCGTTCGAACCCGACCCGAGTTAGAAAATTCAAAAATAAATGCAAAAAAATTCCAAAAGTTAAAAAACATCATCCAGGCTTCATTTCAAGACGAAACGGATCAGGACAGGCCAGAAAATTGAGAAGAAAAAAAATTTCCTTCCTATCCGTTCGAACCCGACCCGAGTTAGAAAATTCGAAAATAAATGCAAAAAAATTATAAAAATTAAAAAACATCATCCACGCTTCATTTCAAGACGAAACGGGTCAGGACAGGCCAAAAAATAGAGAAGAAAAAAAATTTTCTTCCTACCCGTTCGAGCCCGACCCGAGTTAGAAAATTCAAAAATAAATGAAAAAAATTCCAAAAGTTAAAAAACATCATCCAGGCTTCATTTCAAGACGAAACGGATCAGGACAGGCCAGAAAATTGAGAAGAAAAAAAATTTCCTTCCTATCCGTTCGAACCCGACCCGAGTTAGAAAATTCGAAAATAAATGCAAAAAAATTATAAAAATTAAAAAACATCATCCACGCTTCATTTCAAGACGAAACGGGTCAGGACAGGCCAAAAAATAGAGAAGAAAAAAAATTTTCTTCCTACCCGTTCGAGCCCGACCCGAGTTAGAAAATTCAAAAATAAATGCAAAAAAATTCCAAAAGTTAAAAAACATCATCCAGGCTTCATTTCAAGAGGAAACGGGTATGGACAGGCCGAAAAATAGAGAACAAAAAAAAAATTCCTTCCTATCCGTTAGAACCCGACACGAGTTAGAAAATTCGAAAATAAATGCAAAAAAATTCTAAAAATTAAAAAACATCATCCACGCTTCATTTCAAGACGAAACGGGTCAGGACAAGCCAAAAAATTGAGAAGAAAAAAAATTTCCTTCCTATCCGTTCGAACCCGACCCGAGTTAGAAAATTCGAAAATAAGTGCAAAAAAATTCTAAAAATAAAAAAACATCATCCAGGCTTCATTTCAAGACGAAACGGGTCAGGACAGGCCAAGAAATTGAGAAGAAAAAAAATTTCCTTCCTATCCGTTCGAACCCGACCCGAGTTAGAAAATTCGAAAATAAATGCAAAAAAATTCTAAAAATTAAAAAACATCATCCACGTTTCATTTCAAGACGAAACGGGTCAGGACAGGCCAAAAAATTGAGAAGAAAAAAAATTTCCTTCCTATCCGTTCGAACCCGACCCGAGTTAGAAAATTCGAAAATAAATGCGAAAAAAATTCTAAAAATTAAAAAACATCATCTAGGCTTCATTTCAAGAAGAAACGGGTGTGGACAGATCGAAAACTAGAGAAAAAAAAATTTCCTTCCGATCCGTTCGAACCCGACCCGAGTTAGAAAATTCAAAAATAAAAGTAAAATAATTTCAAAAATTAAAAAAAATCATCCATGCTTCATTTCAAGAGGAAACGGGTATGGACAGGCCAAAAAATAGAGAAGAAAAAAAATTTCCTTCCTATCAGTTCGAACCCGACCCGAGTTAGGAAATTCGAAAATAAATGCAAAAAAATTATAAAAATTAAAAAACATCATCCACGCTTCATTTCAAGACGAAACGGGTCAGGACAGGCCAAAAAATAGAGAAGAAAAAAAATTTTCTTCCTACCCGTTCGAGCCCGACCCGAGTTAGAAAATTCAAAAATAAATGCAAAAAAATTCCAAAAGTTAAAAAACATCATCCAGGCTTCATTTCAAGAGGAAACGGGTATGGACAGGCCGAAAAATAGAGAACAAAAAAAAAATTCCTTCCTATCCGTTAGAACCCGACACGAGTTAGAAAATTCGAAAATAAATGCAAAAAAATTCTAAAAATTAAAAAACATCATCCACGCTTCATTTAAAGACGAAACGGGTCAGGACAAGCCAAAAAATTGAGAAGAAAAAAAATTTCCTTCCTATCCGTTCGAACCCGACCCGAGTTAGAAAATTCGAAAATAAGTGCAAAAAAATTCTAAAAATAAAAAAACATCATCCAGGCTTCATTTCAAGACGAAACGGGTCAGGACAGGCCAAGAAATTGAGAAGAAAAAAAATTTCCTTCCTATCCGTTCGAACCCGACCCGAGTTAGAAAATTCGAAAATAAATGCAAAAAAATTCTAAAAATTAAAAAACATCATCCACGTTTCATTTCAAGACGAAACGGGTCAGGACAGGCCAAAAAATTGAGAAGAAAAAAAATTTCCTTCCTATCCGTTCGAACCCGACCCGAGTTAGAAAATTCGAAAATAAATGCGAAAAAAATTCTAAAAATTAAAAAACATCATCTAGGCTTCATTTCAAGAAGAAACGGGTGTGGACAGATCGAAAACTAGAGAAAAAAAAATTTCCTTCCGATCCGTTCGAACCCGACCCGAGTTAGAAAATTCAAAAATAAAAGTAAAATAATTTCAAAAATTAAAAAAAATCATCCATGCTTCATTTCAAGAGGAAACGGGTATGGACAGGCCAAAAAATAGAGAAGAAAAAAAATTTCCTTCCTATCAGTTCGAACCCGACCCGAGTTAGGAAATTCGAAAATAAATGCAAAAAAATTCTAAAAATTAAAAAACATCATCCAGGCTTCATTTCAAGACGAAACGGATCAGGACAGGCTGAAAAATAAAGAAGAAAAAAAATTTCCTTCACATCCCTTCGAACCCGACCCGAGTTAGAAAATTCGAAAATAAATGTAAAAAAATTCTAAAAATTAAAAAACATCATCCACGCTACATTTCAAGACGAAACGGGTCAGGACAGGCCAAAAAATAGAGAAGAAAAAAAATTTCATTCCTATCCATTCGAACCTGACCCGAGTTAGAAAATTCGAAAATAAATGCAAAAAAATTTTAAAAATTAAAAAACATAATCCAGGCTTCATTTCAAGAAGAAACGGGTATGGACAGGTCGAAAAATGGAGAAAAAAAAATTTCCTTCCTATTCGTTCGAACCCGACCCGAGTTATAATATTCAAAAATAAATGTAAAAAAATTCCAAAAATTAAAAAAAATTCATCCAGGCTTCATTTCAAGACGAAACGGGTCAGGACAGGCCAAAAAATAGAGAAGAAATTTTTTTTTTTTCTAATCGTTCGAACCCGACCCGAGTTAGAAAATTAAAAAATAAATGCAAAAAAATTCCAAAAATTAAAAAACATCATCCAGGCTTCATTTAAAGAGGAAACGGGTATGGACAGGCCGAAAAATAGAGAACAAGAAAAAATTCCTTCCTATCCGTTCGAACCCGACCCGAGTTAGAAAATTCGAAAATAAATGTAAAAAAATTCTAAAAATTAAAAAACATCATCCAGGCTTCATTCCAAGACGAAACGGGTCAGGACAGGCCAAAAAATTGAGAAGAAAAAAAATTTCCTTCCTATCCGTTCGAACTCGACCCGAGTTAGAAAATTCGAAAATAAATGCAAAAAAATTCTAAAAATTAAAAAACATCATCCACGCTTCATTTCGAGACGAAACGGGTCAGGACAGGCCAAAAAATTGCGAAGAAAAAAAATTTCCTTCCTATACATTCGAACTCGACCCGAATTAGAAAATTCGAAAATAAATGCGAAAAAAATTCTAAAAATTAAAAAACATCATCTAGGCTTCATTTCAAGAAGAACAGGGTGTGGACAGGTCGAAAAATAGAGAAAAAGAAATTTCCTTCCGATCCGTTCGAACCCGATCCGAGTTAGAAAATTCAAAAATAAATGTAAAAAAATTTCAAAAATTAAAAAAAATCATCCATGCTTCATTTCAAGAGGAAACGGGTATGGACAGGCCGAAAAATAGTGAAGAAAAAAAATTTCCTTCCTATCAGTTCGAACCCGACCCGAGTTAGAAAATTCGAAAATAAATGCAAAAAAATTCTGAAAATTAAAAAACATCATCCAGGCTTCATTTCAAGACGAAACGGGTCAGGACAGGCCGAAAAATAAAGAAGAAAAAAAATTTCCTTCATATCCCTTCGAACCCGACCCGAGTTAGAAAATTCGAAAATAAATGCAAAAAAATTATAAAAATTAAAAAACATCATCCACGCTTCATTTCAACACGAAACGGGTCAGGACAGGCCAGAAAATTGAGAAGAAAAAAAATTTCCTTCCTATCAGTTCGAACCCGACCCGAGTTAGAAAATTCGAAAATAAATGCAAAAAAATTCTGAAAATTAAAAAATATCATCCAGGCTTCATTTCAAGACGAAACGGGTCAGGACAGGCCGAAAAATAAAGAAGAAAAAAAATTTCCTTCATATCCCTTCGAACCCGACCCGAGTTAGAAAATTCGAAAATAAATGCAAAAAAATTATAAAAATTAAAAAACATCATCCACGCTTCATTTCAAGACGAAACGGGTCAGGACAGGCCAAAAAATAGAGAAGAAAAAAAATTTTCTTCCTACCCGTTCGAGCCCGACCCGAGTTAGAAAATTCAAAAATAAATGCAAAAAAATTCCAAAAGTTAAAAAACATCATCCAGGCTTCATTTCAAGAGGAAACGGGTATGGACAGGCCGAAAAATAGAGAACAAAAAAAAAATTCCTTCCTATCCGTTAGAACCCGACACGAGTTAGAAAATTCGAAAATAAATGCAAAAAAATTCTAAAAATTAAAAAACATCATCCACGCTTCATTTAAAGACGAAACGGGTCAGGACAAGCCAAAAAATTGAGAAGAAAAAAAATTTCCTTCCTATCCGTTCGAACCCGACCCGAGTTAGAAAATTCGAAAATAAGTGCAAAAAAATTCTAAAAATAAAAAAACATCATCCAGGCTTCATTTCAAGACGAAACGGGTCAGGACAGGCCAAGAAATTGAGAAGAAAAAAAATTTCCTTCCTATCCGTTCGAACCCGACCCGAGTTAGAAAATTCGAAAATAAATGCAAAAAAATTCTAAAAATTAAAAAACATCATCCACGTTTCATTTCAAGACGAAACGGGTCAGGACAGGCCAAAAAATTGAGAAGAAAAAAAATTTCCTTCCTATCCGTTCGAACCCGACCCGAGTTAGAAAATTCGAAAATAAATGCGAAAAAAATTCTAAAAATTAAAAAACATCATCTAGGCTTCATTTCAAGAAGAAACGGGTGTGGACAGATCGAAAACTAGAGAAAAAAAAATTTCCTTCCGATCCGTTCGAACCCGACCCGAGTTAGAAAATTCAAAAATAAAAGTAAAATAATTTCAAAAATTAAAAAAAATCATCCATGCTTCATTTCAAGAGGAAACGGGTATGGACAGGCCAAAAAATAGAGAAGAAAAAAAATTTCCTTCCTATCAGTTCGAACCCGACCCGAGTTAGGAAATTCGAAAATAAAGGCAAAAAAATTATAAAAATTAAAAAACATCATCCACGCTTCATTTCAAGACGAAACGGGTCAGGACAGGCCAAAAAATAGAGAAGAAAAAAAATTTTCTTCCTACCCGTTCGAGCCCGACCCGAGTTAGAAAATTCAAAAATAAATGCAAAAAAATTCCAAAAGTTAAAAAACATCATCCAGGCTTCATTTCAAGAGGAAACGGGTATGGACAGGCCGAAAAATAGAGAACAAAAAAAAAATTCCTTCCTATCCGTTAGAACCCGACACGAGTTAGAAAATTCGAAAATAAATGCAAAAAAATTCTAAAAATTAAAAAAATCATCCACGCTTCATTTAAAGACGAAACGGGTCAGGACAAGCCAAAAAATTGAGAAGAAAAAAAATTTCCTTCCTATCCGTTCGAACCGACCCGAGTTAGAAAATTCGAAAATAAGTGCAAAAAAATTCTAAAAATAAAAAAACATCATCCAGGCTTCATTTCAAGACGAAACGGGTCAGGACAGGCCAAGAAATTGAGAAGAAAAAAAATTTCCTTCCTATCCGTTCGAACCCGACCCGAGTTAGAAAATTCGAAAATAAATGCAAAAAAATTCTAAAAATTAAAAAACATCATCCACGTTTCATTTCAAGACGAAACGGGTCAGGACAGGCCAAAAAATTGAGAAGAAAAAAAATTTCCTTCCTATCCGTTCGAACCCGACCCGAGTTAGAAAATTCGAAAATAAATGCGAAAAAAATTCTAAAAATTAAAAAACATCATCTAGGCTTCATTTCAAGAAGAAACGGGTGTGGACAGATCGAAAACTAGAGAAAAAAAAATTTCCTTCCGATCCGTTCGAACCCGACCCGAGTTAGAAAATTCAAAAATAAAAGTAAAATAATTTCAAAAATTAAAAAAAATCATCCATGCTTCATTTCAAGAGGAAACGGGTATGGACAGGCCAAAAAATAGAGAAGAAAAAAAATTTCCTTCCTATCAGTTCGAACCCGACCCGAGTTAGGAAATTCGAAAATAAATGCAAAAAAATTCTAAAAATTAAAAAACATCATCCAGGCTTCATTTCAAGACGAAACGGATCAGGACAGGCTGAAAAATAAAGAAGAAAAAAAATTTCCTTCACATCCCTTCGAACCCGACCCGAGTTAGAAAATTCGAAAATAAATGTAAAAAAATTCTAAAAATTAAAAAACATCATCCACGCTACATTTCAAGACGAAACGGGTCAGGACAGGCCAAAAAATAGAGAAGAAAAAAAATTTCATTCCTATCCATTCGAACCTGACCCGAGTTAGAACATTCGAAAATAAATGCAAAAAAATTTTAAAAATTAAAAAACATAATCCAGGCTTCATTTCAAGAAGAAACGGGTATGGACAGGTCGAAAAATGGAGAAAAATAAATTTCCTTCCTATTCGTTCGAACCCGACCCGAGTTATAATATTCAAAAATAAATGTAAAAAAATTCCAAAAATTAAAAAAAATTCATCCAGGCTTCATTTCAAGACGAAACGGGTCAGGACAGGCCAAAAAATAGAGAAGAAATTTTTTTTTTTTTCTAATCGTTCGAACCCGACCCGAGTTAGAAAATTAAAAAATAAATGCAAAAAAATTCCAAAAATTAAAAAACATCATCCAGGCTTCATTTCAAGAGGAAACGGGTATGGACAGGCCGAAAAATAGAGAACAAGAAAAAATTCCTTCCTATCCGTTCGAACCCGACCCGAGTTAGAAAATTCGAAAATAAATGTAAAAAAATTCTAAAAATTAAAAAACATCATCCAGGCTTCATTCCAAGACGAAACGGGTCAGGACAGGCCAAAAAATTGAGAAGAAAAAAAATTTCCTTCCTATCCGTTCGAACTCGACCCGAGTTAGAAAATTCGAAAATAAATGCAAAAAAATTCTAAAAATTAAAAAACATCATCCACGCTTCATTTCGAGACGAAACGGGTCAGGACAGGCCAAAAAATTGCGAAGAAAAAAAATTTCCTTCCTATACATTCGAACTCGACCCGAATTAGAAAATTCGAAAATAAATGCGAAAAAAATTCTAAAAATTAAAAAACATCATCTAGGCTTCATTTCAAGAAGAACAGGGTGTGGACAGGTCGAAAAATAGAGAAAAAGAAATTTCCTTCCGATCCGTTCGAACCCGATCCGAGTTAGAAAATTCAAAAATAAATGTAAAAAAATTTCAAAAATTAAAAAAAATCATCCATGCTTCATTTCAAGAGGAAACGGGTATGGACAGGCCGAAAAATAGTGAAGAAAAAAAATTTCCTTCCTATCAGTTCGAACCCGACCCGAGTTAGAAAATTCGAAAATAAATGCAAAAAAATTCTGAAAATTAAAAAACATCATCCAGGCTTCATTTCAAGACGAAACGGGTCAGGACAGGCCGAAAAATAAAGAAGAAAAAAAATTTCCTTCATATCCCTTCGAACCCGACCCGAGTTAGAAAATTCGAAAATAAATGCAAAAAAATTATAAAAATTAAAAAACATCATCCACGCTTCATTTCAACACGAAACGGGTCAGGATAGGCCAGAAAATTGAGAAGAAAAAAAATTTCCGTCCTATCCGTTCGAACCCGACCCGAGTTAGAAAATTCGAAAATAAATGCAAAAAAATTCTAAAAATTAATAAACATCATCCAGGCCTCATTTCAAGACGAAACGGGTCAGGACAGGCCGAAAAATAAAGAAGAAAAAAAATTTCCTTCATATCCCTTCGAACCCGACCCGAGTTAGAAAATTCGAAAATAAATGCAAAAAAATTATAAAAATTAAAAAACATCATCCACGCTTCATTTCAAGACGAAACGGGTCAGGACAGGCCAAAAAATAGAGAAGAAAAAAAATTTTCTTCCTACCCGTTCGAGCCCGACCCGAGTTAGAAAATTCAAAAATAAATGCAAAAAAATTCCAAAAGTTAAAAAACATCATCCAGGCTTCATTTCAAGAGGAAACGGGTATGGACAGGCCGAAAAATAGAGAACAAAAAAAAAATTCCTTCCTATCCGTTAGAACCCGACACGAGTTAGAAAATTCGAAAATAAATGCAAAAAAATTCTAAAAATTAAAAAACATCATCCACGCTTCATTTAAAGACGAAACGGGTCAGGACAAGCCAAAAAATTGAGAAGAAAAAAAATTTCCTTCCTATCCGTTCGAACCCGACCCGAGTTAGAAAATTCGAAAATAAGTGCAAAAAAATTCTAAAAATAAAAAAACATCATCCAGGCTTCATTTCAAGACGAAACGGGTCAGGACAGGCCAAGAAATTGAGAAGAAAAAAAATTTCCTTCCTATCCGTTCGAACCCGACCCGAGTTAGAAAATTCGAAAATAAATGCAAAAAAATTCTAAAAATTAAAAAACATCATCCACGTTTCATTTCAAGACGAAACGGGTCAGGACAGGCCAAAAAATTGAGAAGAAAAAAAATTTCCTTCCTATCCGTTCGAACCCGACCCGAGTTAGAAAATTCGAAAATAAATGCGAAAAAAATTCTAAAAATTAAAAAACATCATCTAGGCTTCATTTCAAGAAGAAACGGGTGTGGACAGATCGAAAACTAGAGAAAAAAAAATTTCCTTCCGATCCGTTCGAACCCGACCCGAGTTAGAAAATTCAAAAATAAAAGTAAAATAATTTCAAAAATTAAAAAAAAATCATCCATGCTTCATTTCAAGAGGAAACGGGTATGGACAGGCCAAAAAATAGAGAAGAAAAAAAATTTCCTTCCTATCAGTTCGAACCCGACCCGAGTTAGGAAATTCGAAAATAAATGCAAAAAAATTATAAAAATTAAAAAACATCATCCACGCTTCATTTCAAGACGAAACGGGTCAGGACAGGCCAAAAAATAGAGAAGAAAAAAAATTTTCTTCCTACCCGTTCGAGCCCGACCCGAGTTAGAAAATTCAAAAATAAATGCAAAAAAATTCCAAAAGTTAAAAAACATCATCCAGGCTTCATTTCAAGAGGAAACGGGTATGGACAGGCCGAAAAATAGATAACAAAAAAAAAATTCCTTCCTATCCGTTAGAACCCGACACGAGTTAGAAAATTCGAAAATAAATGCAAAAAAATTCTAAAAATTAAAAAACATCATCCACGCTTCATTTAAAGACGAAACGGGTCAGGACAAGCCAAAAAATTGAGAAGAAAAAAAATTTCCTTCCTATCCGTTCGAACCCGACCCGAGTTAGAAAATTCGAAAATAAGTGCAAAAAAATTCTAAAAATAAAAAAACATCATCCAGGCTTCATTTCAAGACGAAACGGGTCAGGACAGGCCAAGAAATTGAGAAGAAAAAAAATTTCCTTCCTATCCGTTCGAACCCGACCCGAGTTAGAAAATTCGAAAATAAATGCAAAAAAATTCTAAAAATTAAAAAACATCATCCACGTTTCATTTCAAGACGAAACGGGTCAGGACAGGCCAAAAAATTGAGAAGAAAAAAAATTTCCTTCCTATCCGTTCGAACCCGACCCGAGTTAGAAAATTCGAAAATAAATGCGAAAAAAATTCTAAAAATTAAAAAACATCATCTAGGCTTCATTTCAAGAAGAAACGGGTGTGGACAGATCGAAAACTAGAGAAAAAAAAATTTCCTTCCGATCCGTTCGAACCCGACCCGAGTTAGAAAATTCAAAAATAAAAGTAAAATAATTTCAAAAATTAAAAAAAATCATCCATGCTTCATTTCAAGAGGAAACGGGTATGGACAGGCCAAAAAATAGAGAAGAAAAAAAATTTCCTTCCTATCAGTTCGAACCCGACCCGAGTTAGAAAATTCGAAAATAAATGTAAAAAAATTCTAAAAATTAAAAAACATCATCCACGCTACATTTCAAGACGAAACGGGTCAGGACAGGCCAAAAAATAGAGAAGAAAAAAAATTTCATTCCTATCCATTCGAACCTGACCCGAGTTAGAAAATTCGAAAATAAATGCAAAAAAATTTTAAAAATTAAAAAACATAATCCAGGCTTCATTTCAAGAAGAAACGGGTATGGACAGGTCGAAAAATGGAGAAAAAAAAATTTCCTTCCTATTCGTTCGAACCCGACCCGAGTTATAATATTCAAAAATAAATGTAAAAAAATTCCAAAAATTAAAAAAAATTCATCCAGGCTTCATTTCAAGACGAAACGGGTCAGGACAGGCCAAAAAATAGAGAAGAAATTTTTTTTTTTTCTAATCGTTCGAACCCGACCCGAGTTAGAAAATTAAAAAATAAATGCAAAAAAATTCCAAAAATTAAAAAACATCATCCAGGCTTCATTTCAAGAGGAAACGGGTATGGACAGGCCGAAAAATAGAGAACAAGAAAAAATTCCTTCCTATCCGTTCGAACCCGACCCGAGTTAGAAAATTCGAAAATAAATGTAAAAAAATTCTAAAAATTAAAAAACATCATCCAGGCTTCATTCCAAGACGAAACGGGTCAGGACAGGCCAAAAAATTGAGAAGAAAAAAAATTTCCTTCCTATCCGTTCGAACTCGACCCGAGTTAGAAAATTCGAAAATAAATGCAAAAAAATTCTAAAAATTAAAAAACATCATCCACGCTTCATTTCGAGACGAAACGGGTCAGGACAGGCCAAAAAATTGCGAAGAAAAAAAATTTCCTTCCTATACATTCGAACTCGACCCGAATTAGAAAATTCGAAAATAAATGCGAAAAAAATTCTAAAAATTAAAAAACATCATCTAGGCTTCATTTCAAGAAGAACAGGGTGTGGACAGGTCGAAAAATAGAGAAAAAGAAATTTCCTTCCGATCCGTTCGAACCCGATCCGAGTTAGAAAATTCAAAAATAAATGTAAAAAAATTTCAAAAATTAAAAAAAATCATCCATGCTTCATTTCAAGAGGAAACGGGTATGGACAGGCCGAAAAATAGTGAAGAAAAAAAATTTCCTTCCTATCAGTTCGAACCCGACCCGAGTTAGAAAATTCGAAAATAAATGCAAAAAAATTCTGAAAATTAAAAAACATCATCCAGGCTTCATTTCAAGACGAAACGGGTCAGGACAGGCCGAAAAATAAAGAAGAAAAAAAATTTCCTTCATATCCCTTCGAACCCGACCCGAGTTAGAAAATTCGAAAATAAATGCAAAAAAATTATAAAAATTAAAAAACATCATCCACGCTTCATTTCAACACGAAACGGGTCAGGACAGGCCAGAAAATTGAGAAGAAAAAAAATTTCCTTCCTATCCGTTCGAACCCGACCCGAGTTAGAAAATTCGAAAATAAATGCGAAAAAAATTCTAAAAATTAAAAAACATCATCCAGGATTCATTTCAAGAAGAAACGGGTATGGATAGATCGAAAAATAGGGAAGAAAAAAAATTTTCTTCCCATCCGTTCGAACCCGAACCGAGTTAGAAAATTCAAAAATAAATGCAAAAAAATTTCAAAAATTAAAAAAAATCATCCAGGCTTCATCTCAAGAGGAAACGGGTATGGACAGGCCGAAAAATAGGGAAGAAAAACAAATTTCCTTCCTATCCGTTCGAACCCGACCCGAGTTAGAAAATTCGAAAATAAATGCAAAAAAATTCTAAAAATTAAAAAACATCATCCACGCTTCATTTCAAGACGAAACGGGTCAGGACAGGCCAAAAAATTGAGAAGAAAAAAAATTTCCTTCCTATCCGTTCGAACCCGACCCGAGTTAGAAAATTCGAAAATAAATGCGAAAAAAATTCTAAAGATTAAAAAACATCATCTAGGCTTCATTTCAAGAAGAAACGGGTGTGGAAAGGTCGAAAAATAAAGAAAAAAAAATTTCCTTCCGATCCGTTCGTACCCGACCCGAGTTAGAAAATTCCAAAATAAATGTAAAAAAATTTCAAAAATTAAAAAAAATCATCCATGCTTCATTTCAAGAGGAAACGCGTATGGACAGGCCAAAAAATAGAGAAGAAAAAAAATTTCCTTCCTATCAGTTCGAACCCGACCCGAGTTAGAAAATTCGAAAATAAATGCAAAAAAATTCTAAAAATTAAAAAACATCATCCAGGCTTCATTTTAAGACGAAACGGGTCAGGACCGGCCGAAAAATAAAGAAGAAAAAAAATTTCCTTCACATCCCTTCGAACCCGACCCGAGTTAGAAAATTCGAAAATAAATGTAAAAAAATTCTAAAAATTAAAAAACAACATTCACAATTCATTTCATGACGAAACGGGTCAGGACAGGCCAAAAAATAGAGAAGAAAAAAAATTTCCTTCCTATCCATTCGAACCTGACCCGAGTTAGAAAATTAGAAAATAAATGCAAAAAAATTCCAAAAGTTAAAAAACATCATCCAGGCTTCATTTCATGAGGAAACGGGTATGGACAGGCCGAAAAATAGAGAACAAAAAAAAAATTCCTTCCTATCCGTTCGAACCCGACCCTAGTTAGAAAATTCGAAAATAAATGCAAAAAAATTATAAAAATTAAAAAACATCATCCACGCTTCATTTCAAGACGAAACGGGTCAGGACAGGCCAAAAAATAGAGAAGAAAAAAAATTTTCTTCCTATCCATTCGAACCTGACCCGAGTTAGAAAATTCAAAAATAAATGCAAAAAAATTCCAAAAGTTAAAAAACATCATCCAGGCTTCATTTCAAGAGGAAACGGGTATGGACAGGCCGAAAAATAGAGAACAAAAAAAAAATTCCTTCCTATCCGTTCGAACCCGACCCGAGTTAGAAAATTCGAAAATAAATGCAAAAAAATTATAAAAATTAAAAAACATCATCCACGCTTCATTTCAAGACGAAACGGGTCAGGACAGGCCAAAAAATAGAGAAGAAAAAAAATTTTCTTCCTACCCGTTCGAGCCCGACCCGAGTTAGAAAATTCAAAAATAAATGCAAAAAAATTCCAAAAGTTAAAAAACATCATCCAGGCTTCATTTCAAGAGGAAACGCGTATGGACAGGCCGAAAAATAGAGTACAAAAAAAAAATTCCTTCCTATCCGTTAGAACCCGACACGAGTTAGAAAATTCGAAAATAAATGCAAAAAAATTCTAAAAATTAAAAAACATCATCCACGCTTCATTTCAAGACGAAACGGATCAGGACAGGCCAGAAAATTGAGAAGAAAAAAAATTTCCTTCCTATCCGTTCGAACCCGACCCGAGTTAGAAAATTCGAAAATAAATGCGAAAAAAATTCTAAAAATTAAAAAACATCATCCAGGATTCATTTCAAGAAGAAACAGGTATGGATAGATCGAAAAATAGGGAAGAAAAAAAATTTTCTTCCCGTCCGTTCGAACCCGAACCGAGTTAGAAAATTCAAAAATAAATGCAAAAAAATTTCAAAAATTAAAAAAAATCATCCAGGCTTCATCTCAAGAGGAAACGGGTATGGACAGGCCGAAAAATAGGGAAGAAAAACAAATTTCCTTCCTATCCGTTCGAACCCGACCCGAGTTAGAAAATTCGAAAATAAATGCAAAAAAATTCTAAAAATTAAAAAACATCATCCATGCTTCATTTCAAGACGAAACGGGTCAGGACAGGCCAAAAAATTGAGAAGAAAAAAAATTTCCTTCCTATCCGTTCGAACCCGACCCGAGTTAGAAAATTCGAAAATAAATGCGAAAAAAATTCTAAAGATTAAAAAACATCATCTAGGCTTCATTTCAAGAAGAAACGGGTGTGGAAAGGTCGAAAAATAGAGAAAAAAAAATTTCCTTCCGATCCGTTCGAACCCGACCCGAGTTAGAAAATTCCAAAATAAATGTAAAAAAATTTGAAAAATTAAAAAAAATCATCCATGCTTCATTTCAAGAGGAAACGCGTATGGACAGGCCAAAAAATAGAGAAGAAAAAAAATTTCCTTCCTATCAGTTCGAACCCGACCCGAGTTAGAAAATTCGAAAATAAATGCAAAAAAATTCTAAAAATTAAAAAACATCATCCAGGCTTCATTTTAAGACGAAACGGGTCAGGACCGGCCGAAAAATAAAGAAGAAAAAAAATTTCCTTCACATCCCTTAGAACCCGACCCGAGTTAGAAAATTCGAAAATAAATGTAAAAAAATTCTAAAAATTAAAAAACAACATTCACAATTCATTTCATGACGAAACGGGTCAGGACAGGCCAAAAAATAGAGAAGAAAAAAAATTTCCTTCCTATCCATTCGAACCTGACCCGAGTTAGAAAATTAGAAAATAAATGCAAAAAAATTCCAAAAGTTAAAAAACATCATCCAGGCTTCATTTCATGAGGAAACGGGTATGGACAGGCCGAAAAATAGAGAACAAAAAAAAAATTCCTTCCTATCCGTTCGAACCCGACCCTAGTTAGAAAATTCGAAAATAAATGCAAAAAAATTATAAAAATTAAAAAACATCATCCACGCTTCATTTCAAGACGAAACGGGTCAGGACAGGCCAAAAAATAGAGAAGAAAAAAAATTTTCTTCCTATCCATTCGAACCTGACCCGAGTTAGAAAATTCAAAAATAAATGCAAAAAAATTCCAAAAGTTAAAAAACATCATCCAGGCTTCATTTCAAGAGGAAACGGGTATGGACAGGCCGAAAAATAGAGAACAAAAAAAAAATTCCTTCCTATCCGTTCGAACCCGACCCGAGTTAGAAAATTCGAAAATAAATGCAAAAAAATTATAAAAATTAAAAAACATCATCCACGCTTCATTTCAAGACGAAACGGGTCAGGACAGGCCAAAAAATAGAGAAGAAAAAAAATTTTCTTCCTACCCGTTCGAGCCCGACCCGAGTTAGAAAATTCAAAAATAAATGCAAAAAAATTCCAAAAGTTAAAAAACATCATCCAGGCTTCATTTCAAGAGGAAACGCGTATGGACAGGCCGAAAAATAGAGTACAAAAAAAAAATTCCTTCCTATCCGTTAGAACCCGACACGAGTTAGAAAATTCGAAAATAAATGCAAAAAAATTCTAAAAATTAAAAAACATCATCCACGCTTCATTTCAAGACGAAACGGATCAGGACAGGCCAAAAAATTGAGAAGAAAAAAAATTTCCTTCCTATCCGTTCGAACCCGACCCTAGTTAGAAAATTCGAAAATAAATGCGAAAAAAATTCTAAAAATTAAAAAACATCATCCAGGATTCATTTCAAGAAGAAACAGGTATGGATAGATCGAAAAATAGGGAAGAAAAAAAATTTTCTTCCCGTCCGTTCGAACCCGAACCGAGTTAGAAAATTCAAAAATAAATGCAAAAAAATTTCAAAAATTAAAAAAAATCATCCAGGCTTCATCTCAAGAGGAAACGGGTATGGACAGGCCGAAAAATAGGGAAGAAAAACAAATTTCCTTCCTATCCGTTCGAACCCGACCCGAGTTAGAAAATTCGAAAATAAATGCAAAAAAATTCTAAAAATTAAAAAACATCATCCATGCTTCATTTCAAGACGAAACGGGTCAGGACAGGCCAAAAAATTGAGAAGAAAAAAAATTTCCTTCCTATCCGTTCGAACCCGACCCGAGTTAGAAAATTCGAAAATAAATGCGAAAAAAATTCTAAAGATTAAAAAACATCATCTAGGCTTCATTTCAAGAAGAAACGGGTGTGGAAAGGTCGAAAAATAGAGAAAAAAAAATTTCCTTCCGATCCGTTCGAACCCGACCCGAGTTAGAAAATTCCAAAATAAATGTAAAAAAATTTGAAAAATTAAAAAAAATCATCCATGCTTCATTTCAAGAGGAAACGCGTATGGACAGGCCAAAAAATAGAGAAGAAAAAAAATTTCCTTCCTATCAGTTCGAACCCGACCCGAGTTAGAAAATTCGAAAATAAATGCAAAAAAATTCTAAAAATTAAAAAACATCATCCAGGCTTCATTTTAAGACGAAACGGGTCAGGACCGGCCGAAAAATAAAGAAGAAAAAAAATTTCCTTCACATCCCTTAGAACCCGACCCGAGTTAGAAAATTCGAAAATAAATGTAAAAAAATTCTAAAAATTAAAAAACAACATTCACGCTTCATTTCATGACGAAACGGGTCAGGACAGGCCAAAAAATAGAGAAGAAAAAAAATTTCCTTCCTATCCATTCGAACCTGACCCGAGTTAGAAAATTAGAAAATAAATGTAAAAAAATTCCAAAAGTTAAAAAACATCATCCAGGCTTCATTTCATGAGGAAACGGGTATGGACAGGCCGAAAAATAGAGAACAAAAAAAGAATTCTTTCCTATCCGTTCGAACTCGACCCGAGTTAGAAAATTCGAAAATAAATGCAAAAAAATTATAAAAATTAAAAAACATCATCCACGCTTCATTTCAAGACGAAACGGGTCAGGACAGGCCAAAAAATAGAGAAGAAAAAAAATTTTCTTCCTATCCATTCGAACCTGACCCGAGTTAGAAAATTCAAAAATAAATGCAAAAAAATTCCAAAAGTTAAAAAACATCATCCAGGCTTCATTTCATGAGGAAACGGGTATGGACATGCCGAAAAATAGAGAACAAAAAAAAAATTCCTTCCTATCCGTTCGAACCCGACCCGAGTTAGAAAATTCGAAAATAAATGCAAAAAAATTATAAAAATTAAAAAACATCATCCACGCTTCATTTCAAGACGAAACGGGTCAGGACAGGCCAAAAAATAGAGAAGAAAAAAAATTTTCTTCCTACCCGTTCGAACCCGACCCGAGTTAGAAAATTCGAAAATAAATGCAAAAAAATTCTAAAAATTAAAAAACATCATCCAGGCTTCATTTCAAGGGTAAACGGGTATGGACAGGCCGAAAAATAGAGAACAAAAAAAAAATTCCTTCCTATCCGTTCGAACCCGACCCGAGTAAGAAAATTCGAAAATAAATGCAAAAAAATTATAAAAATTAAAAAACATCATCCACGCTTCATTTCAAGACGAAACGGGTCAGGACAGGCCAAAAAATAGAGAAGAAAAAAAATTTTCTTCCTACCCGTTCGAGCCCGACCTGAGTTAGAAAATTCAAAAATAAATGCAAAAAAATTCCAAAAGTTAAAAAACATCATCCAGGCTTCATTTCAAGAGGAAACGGGTATGGACAGGCCGAAAAATAGAGAACAAAAAAAAAATTCCTTCCTATCCGTTAGAACCCGACACGAGTTAGAAAATTCGAAAATAAATGCAAAAAAATTCTAAAAATTAAAAAACATCATCCACGCTTCATTTAAAGACGAAACGGGTCAGGACAAGCCAAAAAATTGAGAAGAAAAAAAATTTCCTTCCTATCCGTTCGAACCCGACCCGAGTTAGAAAATTCGAAAATAAGTGCAAAAAAATTCTAAAAATAAAAAAACATCATCCAGACTTCATTTCAAGACGAAACGGGTCAGGACAGGCCAAGAAATTGAGAAGAAAAAAAATTTCCTTCCTATCCGTTCGAACCCGACCCGAGTTAGAAAATTCGAAAATAAATGCAAAAAAATTCTAAAAATTAAAAAACATCATCCACGTTTCATTTCAAGACGAAACGGGTCAGGACAGGCCAAAAAATTGAGAAGAAAAAAAATTTCCTTCCTATCCGTTCGAACCCGACCCGAGTTAGAAAATTCGAAAATAAATGCGAAAAAAATTCTAAAAATTAAAAAACATCATCTAGGCTTCATTTCAAGAAGAAACGGGTGTGGACAGATCGAAAACTAGAGAACAAAAAATTTCCTTCTGATCCGTTCGAACCCGACCCGAGTTAGAAAATTCGAAAATAAATGCGAAAAAAATTCTAAAAATTAAAAAACATCATCCACGCTTCATTTCAAGACGAAACGGGTCAGGACAGGCCAAAAAATTGAGAAGAAAAAAAATTTCCTTCCTATCAGTTCGAACCCGACCCGAGTTAAAAAATTCGAAAATAAATGCAAAAAAATTCTAAAAATTAAAAAACATCATCCAGGCTTCATTTTAAGACGAAACGGGTCAGGACCGGCCGAAAAATAAAGAAGAAAAAAAATTTCCTTCCTATTCGTTCGAACCCGACCCGAGTTAGAAAATTCGAAAATAAGTGCAAAAAAATTCTAAAAATAAAAAAACATCATCCAGGCTTCATTTCAAGACGAAACGGGCCAGGACAGGCCAAAAAATTGAGATGAAAAAAAATTTCCTTCCTATCCGTTCGAACCCGACCCGAGTTAGAAAATTCGAAAATAAATGCAAAAAAATTCTAAAAATTAAAAAACATCATCCAGGCTTCATTTCAAGAGGAAACGGGTATGGACAGGCCGAAAAATAGATAACAAAAAAAAAATTCCTTCCTATCCGTTCAAACCCGACCCGAGTTAGAAAATTCGAAAATAAATGCAAAAAAATTATAAAAATTAAAAAACATCATCCACGCTTCATTTCAAGACGAAACGGGTCAGGACAGGCTAAAAAATAGAGAAGAAAAAAAATTTTCTTCCTACCCATTCGAGCCCGACCCGAGTTAGAAAATTCAAAAATAAATGCAAAAAAATTCCAAAAGTTAAAAAACATCATCCAGGCTTCATTTCAAGAGGAAACGGGTATGGACAGGCCGAAAAATAGAGAACAAAAAAAAAATTCCTTCCTATCCGTTAGAACCCGACACGGGTTAGAAAATTCGAAAATAAATGCAAAAAAATTCTAAAAATTAAAAAACATCATCCACGCTTCATTTAAAGACGAAACGGGTCAGGACAAGCCAAAAAATTGAGAAGAAAAAAAATTTCCTTCCTATCCGTTCGAACCCGACCCGAGTTAGAAAATTCGAAAATAAATGCAAAAAAATTCTAAAAATTAAAAAACATCATCCAGGCTTCATTTCAAGAGGAAACGGGTATGGACAGGCCGAAAAATAGGGAAGAAAAACAAATTTCCTTCCTATCCGTTCGAACCCGACCCGAGTTAGAAAATTCGAAAATAAATGCAAAAAAATTCTAAAAAATAAAAAACATCATCCACGCTTCATTTCAAGACGAAACGGGTCAGGACAGGCCAAAAAATTGAGAAGAAAAAAAAATTTCCTTCCTATCCGTTCGAACCCGACCCGAGTTAGAAAATTCGAAAATAAATGCGAAAAAAATTCTAAAGATTAAAAAACATCATCTAGGCTTCATTTCAAGAAGAAACGGGTGTGGAAAGGTCGAAAAATAGAGAAAAAAAAATTTCCTTCCGATCCGTTCGAACCCGACCCGAGTTAGAAAATTCCAAAATAAATGTAAAAAAATTTCAAAAATTAAAAAAAATCATCCATGCTTCATTTCAAGAGGAAACGCGTATGGACAGGCCAAAAAATAGAGAAGAAAAAAAATTTCCTTCCTATCAGTTCGAACCCGACCCGAGTTAGAAAATTCGAAAATAAATGCAAAAAAATTCTAAAAATTAAAAACATCATCCAGACTTCATTTTAAGACGAAACGGGTCAGGACCGGCCGAAAAATAAAGAAGAAAAAAAATTTCCTTCACATCCCTTCGAACCCGACCCGAGTTAGAAAATTCGAAAATAAATGTAAAAAAATTCTAAAAATTAAAAAACAACATTCACGCTTCATTTCATGACGAAACGGGTCAGGACAGGCCAAAAAATAGAGAAGAAAAAAAATTTGCTTCCTATCCATTCGAACCTGACCCGAGTTAGAAAATTCGAAAATAAATGCAAAAAAATTCCAAAAGTTAAAAAACATCATCCAGGCTTCATTTCATGAGGAAACGGGTATGGACAGGTCGAAAAATAGAGAACAAAAAAAAAATTCCTTCCTATCCGTTCGAACCCGACCCGAGTTAGAAAATTCGAAAATAAATGCAAAAAAATTATAAAAATTAAAAAACATCATCCACGCTTCATTTCAAGACGAAACGGGTCAGGACAGGCCAAAAAATAGAGAAGAAAAAAAATTTTCTTCCTACCCGTTCGAGCCCGACCTGAGTTAGAAAATTCAAAAATAAATGCAAAAAAATTCCAAAAGTTAAAAAACATCATCCAGGCTTCATTTCAAGAGGAAACGGGTATGGACAGGCCGAAAAATAGAGAACAAAAAAAAAATTCCTTCCTATCCGTTAGAACCCGACACGAGTTAGAAAATTCGAAAATAAATGCAAAAAAATTCTAAAAATTAAAAAACATCATCCACGCTTCATTTAAAGACGAAACGGGTCAGGACAAGCCAAAAAATTGAGAAGAAAAAAAATTTCCTTCCTATCCGTTCGAACCCGACCCGAGTTAGAAAATTCGAAAATAAGTGCAAAAAAATTCTAAAAATAAAAAAACATCATCCAGACTTCATTTCAAGACGAAACGGGTCAGGACAGGCCAAGAAATTGAGAAGAAAAAAAATTTCCTTCCTATCCGTTCGAACCCGACCCGAGTTAGAAAATTCGAAAATAAATGCAAAAAAATTCTAAAAATTAAAAAACATCATCCACGTTTCATTTCAAGACGAAACGGGTCAGGACAGGCCAAAAAATTGAGAAGAAAAAAAATTTCCTTCCTATCCGTTCGAACCCAACCCGAGTTAGAAAATTCGAAAATAAATGCGAAAAAAATTCTAAAAATTAAAAAACATCATCTAGGCTTCATTTCAAGAAGAAACGGGTGTGGACAGATCGAAAACTAGAGAAAAAAAAATTTCCTTCCGATCCGTTCGAACCCGACCCAAGTTAGAAAATTCGAAAATAAATGCGAAAAAAATTCTAAAAATTAAAAAACATCATCCACGCTTCATTTCAAGACGAAACGGGTCAGGACAGGCCAAAAAATTGGGAAGAAAAAAAATTTCCTTCCTATCAGTTCGAACCCGACCCGAGTTAAAAAATTCGAAAATAAATGCAAAAAAATTCTAAAAATTAAAAAACATCATCCAGGCTTCATTTTAAGACGAAACGGGTCAGGACCGGCCGAAAAATAAAGAAGAAAAAAAATTTCCTTCCTATTCGTTCGAACCCGACCCGAGTTAGAAAATTCGAAAATAAGTGCAAAAAAATTCTAAAAATAAAAAAACATCATCCAGGCTTCATTTCAAGACGAAACGGGTCAGGACAGGCCAAAAAATTGAGATGAAAAAAAATTTCCTTCCTATCCGTTCGAACCCGACCCGAGTTAGAAAATTCGAAAATAAATGCAAAAAAATTCTAAAAATTAAAAAACATCATCCAGGCTTCATTTCAAGAGGAAACGGGTATGGACAGGCCGAAAAATAGATAACAAAAAAAAAATTCCTTCCTATCCGTTCGAACCCGACCCGAGTTAGAAAATTCGAAAATAAATGCAAAAAAATTATAAAAATTAAAAAACATCATCCACGCTTCATTTCAAGACGAAACGGGTCAGGACAGGCTAAAAAATAGAGAAGAAAAAAAATTTTCTTCCTACCCATTCGAGCCCGACCCGAGTTAGAAAATTCAAAAATAAATGCAAAAAAATTCCAAAAGTTAAAAAACATCATCCAGGCTTCATTTCAAGAGGAAACGGGTATGGACAGGCCGAAAAATAGAGAACAAAAAAAAAATTCCTTCCTATCCGTTAGAACCCGACACGGGTTAGAAAATTCGAAAATAAATGCAAAAAAATTCTAAAAATTAAAAAACATCATCCACGCTTCATTTAAAGACGAAACGGGTCAGGACAAGCCAAAAAATGGAGAAGAAAAAAAATTTCCTTCCTATTCGTTCGAACCCGACCCGAGTTAGAAAATTCGAAAATAAGTGCAAAAAAATTCTAAAAATAAAAAAACATCATCCAGGCTTCATTTCAAGACGAAACGGGTCAGGACAGGCCAGAAAATTGAGAAGAAAAAAAATTTCCTTCCTATCCGTTCGAACCCGACCCGAGTTAGAAAATTCGAAAATAAATGCAAAAAAATTCTAAAAATTAAAAAACATCATCCAGGCCTCATTTCAAGTGGAAACGGGAATGGACAGGCCGAAAAATAGGGAAGAAAAACAAATTTCCTTCCTATCCGTTCGAACCCGACCCGAGTTAGAAAATTCGAAAATAAATGCAAAAAAATTCTAAAAATTAAAAAACATCATCCACGCTTCATTTCAAGACGAAACGGGTCAGGACAGGCCAAAAAATTGAGAAGAAAAAAAATTTCCTTCCTATCCGTTCGAACCCGACCCGAGTTAGAAAATTCGAAAATAAATGCGAAAAAAATTCTAAAGATTAAAAAACATCATCTAGGCTTCATTTCAAGAAGAAACGGGGTGTGGACAGGTCGAAAAATAGAGAAAAAAAAATTTCCTTCCGATCCGTTCGAACCCGACCCGAGTTAGAAAATTCCAAAATAAATGTAAAAAAATTTCAAAAATTAAAAAAAATCATCCATGCTTCATTTCAAGAGGAAACGCGTATGGACAGGCCAAAAAATAGATAAGAAAAAAAATTTCCTTCCTATCAGTTCGAACCCGACCCGAGTTAGAAAATTCGAAAATAAATGCAAAAAAATTCCAAAAGTTAAAAAACATCATCCAGGCTTCATTTCATGAGGAAACGGGTATGGACAGGTCGAAAAATAGAGAACAAAAAAAAAAATTCCTTCCTATCCGTTCGAACCCGACCCGAGTTAGAAAATTCGAAAATAAATGCAAAAAAATTATAAAAATTAAAAAACATCATCCACGCTTCATTTCAAGACGAAACGGGTCAGGACAGGCCAAAAAATAGAGAAGAAAAAAAATTTTCTTCCTACCCGTTCGACCCCGACCTGAGTTAGAAAATTCAAAAATAAATGCAAAAAAATTCCAAAAGTTAAAAAACATCATCCAGGCTTCATTTCAAGAGGAAACGGGTATGGACAGGCCGAAAAATAGAGAACAAAAAAAAAATTCCTTCCTATCCGTTAGAACCCGACACGAGTTAGAAAATTCGAAAATAAATGCAAAAAAAATTCTAAAAATTAAAAAACATCATCCACGCTTCATTTAAAGACGAAACGGGTCAGGACAAGCCAAAAAATTGAGAAGAAAAAAAATTTCCTTCCTATCCGTTCGAACCCGACCCGAGTTAGAAAATTCGAAAATAAGTGCAAAAAAATTCTAAAAATAAAAAAACATCATCCAGACTTCATTTCAAGACGAAACGGGTCAGGACAGGCCAAGAAATTGAGAAGAAAAAAAATTTCCTTCCTATCCGTTCGAACCCGACCCGAGTTAGAAAATTCGAAAATAAATGCAAAAAAAATTCTAAAAATTAAAAAACATCATCCACGTTTCATTTCAAGACGAAACGGGTCAGGACAGGCCAAAAAATTGAGAAGAAAAAAAATTTCCTTCCTATCCGTTCGAACCCGACCCGAGTTAAAAAATTCGAAAATAAATGCGAAAAAAATTCTAAAAATTAAAAAACATCATTTAGGCTTCATTTCAAGAAGAAACGGGTGTGGACAGATCGAAAACTAGAGAAAAAAAAATTTCCTTCCGATCCGTTCGAACCCGACCCAAGTTAGAAAATTCGAAAATAAATGCGAAAAAAATTCTAAAAATTAAAAAACATCATCCACGCTTCATTTCAAGACGAAACGGGTCAGGACAGGCCAAAAAATTGGGAAGAAAAAAAATTTCCTTCCTATCAGTTCGAACCCGACCCGAGTTAAAAAATTCGAAAATAAATGCAAAAAAATTCTAAAAATTAAAAAACATCATCCAGGCTTCATTTTAAGACGAAACGGGTCAGGACCGGCCGAAAAATAAAGAAGAAAAAAAATTTCCTTCCTATTCGTTCGAACCCGACCCGAGTTAGAAAATTCGAAAATAAGTGCAAAAAAATTCTAAAAATAAAAAAACATCATCCAGGCTTCATTTCAAGACGAAACGGGTCAGGACAGGCCAAAAAATTGAGATGAAAAAAAATTTCCTTCCTATCCGTTCGAACCCGACCCGAGTTAGAAAATTCGAAAATAAATGCAAAAAAATTCTAAAAATTAAAAAACATCATCCAGGCTTCATTTCAAGAGGAAACGGGTATGGACAGGCCGAAAAATAGAGAACAAAAAAAAAAATTCCTTCCTATCCGTTCGAACCCGACCCGAGTTAGAAAATTCGAAAATAAATGCAAAAAAATTATAAAAATTAAAAAACATCATCCACGCTTCATTTCAAGACGAAACGGGTCAGGACAGGCTAAAAAATAGAGAAGAAAAAAAATTTTCTTCCTACCCATTCGAGCCCGACCCGAGTTAGAAAATTCAAAAATAAATGCAAAAAAATTCCAAAAGTTAAAAAACATCATCCAGGCTCCATTTCAAGAGGAAACGGGTATGGACAGGCCGAAAAATAGAGAACAAAAAAAAAAATTCCTTCCTATCCGTTAGAACCCGACACGGGTTAGAAAATTCGAAAATAAATGCAAAAAAATTCTAAAAATTAAAAAACATCATCCACGCTTCATTTAAAGACGAAACGGGTCAGGACAAGCCAAAAAATGGAGAAGAAAAAAAATTTCCTTCCTATTCGTTCGAACCCGACCCGAGTTAGAAAATTCGAAAATAAGTGCAAAAAAATTCTAA
The DNA here is from genome assembly GCF_932294415.1 of Quercus robur. Taxonomy (NCBI): domain Eukaryota; kingdom Viridiplantae; phylum Streptophyta; class Magnoliopsida; order Fagales; family Fagaceae; genus Quercus; species Quercus robur. The sequence goes on along the minus strand of NC_065538.1, from coordinate 37,956,899 downwards.
AAATAAAAAAACATCATCCAGGCTTCATTTCAAGACGAAACGGGTCAGGACAGGCCAAAAAATTGAGAAGAAAAAAAATTTCCTTCCTATCCGTTCGAACCCGACCCGAGTTAGAAAATTCGAAAATAAATGCAAAAAAATTCTAAAAATTAAAAAACATCATCCAGGCTTCATTTCAAGTGGAAACGGGAATGGACAGGCCGAAAAATAGAGAAGAAAAAAAATTTCCTTCCTATCAGTTCGAACCCGACCCGAGTTAGAAAATTCGAAAATAAATGCAAAAAAATTCTAAAAATTAAAAAACATCATCCACGCTTCATTTCAAGACGAAACGGGTCAGGACAGGCCAAAAAATTGAGAAGAAAAAAAATTTCCTTCCTATCCGTTCGAACCCGACCCGAGTTAGAAAATTCGAAAATAAATGCGAAAAAAATTCTAAAGATTAAAAAACATCATCTAGGCTTCATTTCAAGAAGAAACGGGTGTGGAAAGGTCGAAAAATAGAGAAAAAAAAATTTCCTTCCGATCCGTTCGAACCCGACCCGAGTTAGAAAATTCCAAAATAAATGTAAAAAAATTTCAAAAATTAAAAAAAATCATCCATGCTTCATTTCAAGAGGAAACGCGTATGGACAGGCCAAAAAATAGATAAGAAAAAAAATTTCCTTCCTATCAGTTCGAACCCGACCCGAGTTAGAAAATTCGAAAATAAATGCAAAAAAATTCTAAAAATTAAAAACATCATCCAGGCTTCATTTTAAGACGAAACGGGTCAGGACCGGCCGAAAAATAAAGAAGAAAAAAAATTTCCTTCACATCCCTTCGAACCCGACCCGAGTTAGAAAATTCGAAAATAAATGTAAAAAAATTCTAAAAATTAAAAAACAACATTCACGCTTCATTTCATGACGAAACGGGTCAGGACAGGCCAAAAAATAGAGAAGAAAAAAAATTTGCTTCCTATCCATTCGAACCTGACCCGAGTTAGAAAATTCGAAAATAAATGCAAAAAAATTCCAAAAGTTAAAAAACATCATCCAGGCTTCATTTCATGAGGAAACGGGTATGGACAGGTCGAAAAATAGAGAACAAAAAAAAAATTCCTTCCTATCCGTTCGAACCCGACCCGAGTTAGAAAATTCGAAAATAAATGCAAAAAAATTATAAAAATTAAAAAACATCATCCACGCTTCATTTCAAGACGAAACGGGTCAGGACAGGCCAAAAAATAGAGAAGAAAAAAAATTTTCATCCTACCCGTTCGAACCCGACCCGAGTTAGAAAATTCAAAAATAAATGCAAAAAAATTCCAAAAGTTAAAAAACATCATCCAGGCTTCATTTCAAGAGGAAACGGGTATGGACAGGCCGAAAAATAGATAACAAAAAAAAAATTCCTTCCTATCCGTTCGAACCCGACCCGAGTTAGAAAATTCGAAAATAAATGCAAAAAGATTATAAAAATTAAAAAACATCATCCACGCTTCATTTCAAGACGAAACGGGTCAGGACAGGCCAAAAAATAGAGAAGAAAAAAAATTTTCTTCCTACCCATTCGAGCCCGACCCGAGTTAGAAAATTCAAAAATAAATGCAAAAAAATTCCAAAAGTTAAAAAACATCATCCAGGCTTCATTTCAAGAGGAAACGGGTATGGACAGGCCGAAAAATAGAGAACAAAAAAAAAATTCCTTCCTATCCGTTAGAACCCGACACGGGTTAGAAAATTCGAAAATAAATGCAAAAAAATTCTAAAAATTAAAAAACATCATCCACGCTTCATTTAAAGACGAAACGGGTCAGGACAAGCCAAAAAATTGAAAAGAAAAAAAATTTCCTTCCTATTCGTTCGAACCCGACCCGAGTTAGAAAATTCGAAAATAAGTGCAAAAAAATTCTAAAAATAAAAAAACATCATCCAGGCTTCATTTCAAGACGAAACGGGTCAGGACAGGCCAAAAAATAGAGAAGAAAAAAAATTTCCTTCCTATCCGTTCGAACCCGACCCGAGTTAGAAAATTCGAAAATAAATGCAAAAAAATTCTAAAAATTAAAAAACATCATCCAGGCTTCATTTCAAGACGAAACGGGTCAGGACAGGCCGAAAAATAAAGAAGAAAAAAAATTTCCTTCATATCCCTTCGAACCCGACCCGAGTTAGAAAATTCGAAAATAAATGCAAAAAAATTCTAAAAATTAAAAAACATCGTCCACGCTTCATTTAATGACGAAACGGGTCACGACAGGCCAAAAAATAGAGAAGAAAAAAAATTTTCTTCCTACCCGTTCGAACCCGACCCGAGTTAGAAAATTCAAAAATAAATGCAAAAAAATTCCAAAAGTTAAAAAACATCATCCAGGCTTCATTTCAAGAGGAAACGGGTATGGACAGGCCGAAAAATAGAGAACAAAAAAAAAATTCCTTCCTATCCGTTCGAACCCGACCCGAGTTAGAAAATTCGAAAATAAATGCAAAAAAATTCTAAAAATTAAAAAACATCATCCACGCTTCATTTCAAGACGAAACGGGTCAGGACAGGCCAGAAAATTGAGAAGAAAAAAAATTCCTTCCTATCCGTTCGAACCCGACCCGAGTTAGAAAATTCGAAAATAAATGCGAAAAAAATTCTAAAAATTAAAAAACATCATCCAGGATTCATTTCAAGAAGAAACGGGTATGGATAGATCGAAAAATAGGGAAGAAAAAAAATTTTCTTCCCATCCGTTCGAACCCGAACCGAGTTAGAAAATTCAAAAATAAATGCAAAAAAATTTCAAAAATTAAAAAAAATCATCCAGGCTTCATCTCAAGAGGAAACGGGTATGGACAGGCCGAAAAATAGGGAAGAAAAACAAATTTCCTTCCTATCCGTTCGAACCCGACCCGAGTTAGAAAATTCGAAAATAAATGCAAAAAAATTCTAAAAATTAAAAAACATCATCCACGCTTCATTTCAAGACGAAACGGGTCAGGACAGGCCAAAAAATTGAGATGAAAAAAAATTTCCTTCCTATCCGTTCGAACCCGACCCGAGTTAGAAAATTCCAAAATAAATGTAAAAAAATTTCAAAAATTAAAAAAAATCATCCATGCTTCATTTCAAGAGGAAACGCGTATGGACAGGCCAAAAAATAGAGAAGAAAAAAAATTTCCTTCCTATCAGTTCGAACCCGACCCGAGTTAGAAAATTCGAAAATAAATGCAAAAAAATTCTAAAAATTAAAAAACATCATCCAGGCTTCATTTTAAGACGAAACGGGTCAGGACCGGCCGAAAAATAAAGAAGAAAAAAAATTTCCTTCACATCCCTTCGAACCCGACCCGAGTTAGAAAATTCGAAAATAAACGTAAAAAAATTCTAAAAATTAAAAAACAACATTCACGCTTCATTTCATGACGAAACGGGTCAGGACAGGCCAAAAAATAGAGAAGAAAAAAAATTTCCTTCCTATCCATTCGAACCTGACCCGAGTTAGAAAATTAGAAAATAAATGCAAAAAAATTCCAAAAGTTAAAAAACATCATCCAGGCTTCATTTCATGAGGAAACGGGTATGGACAGGCCGAAAAATAGAGAACAAAAAAAAAATTCCTTCCTATCCGTTCGAACCCGACCCGAGTTAGAAAATTTGAAAATAAATGCAAAAAAATTATAAAAATTAAAAAACATCATCCACGCTTCATTTCAAGACGAAACGGGTCAGGACAGGCCAAAAAATAGAGAAGAAAAAAAATTTTCTTCCTATCCATTCGAACCTGACCCGAGTTAGAAAATTCAAAAATAAATGCAAAAAAATTCCAAAAGTTAAAAAACATCATCCAGGCTTCATTTCATGAGGAAACGGGTATGGACAGGCCGAAAAATAGAGAACAAAAAAAAATTCCTTCCTATCCGTTCGAACCCGACCCGAGTTAGAAAATTCGAAAATAAATGCAAAAAAATTATAAAAATTAAAAAACATCATCCACGCTTCATTTCAAGACGAAACGGGTCAGGACAGGCCAAAAAATAGAGAAGAAAAAAAATTTTCTTCCTACCCGTTCGAACCCGACCCGAGTTAGAAAATTCAAAAATAAATGCAAAAAAATTCCAAAAGTTAAAAAACATCATCCAGGCTTCATTTCAAGAGGAAACGGGTATGGACAGGCCGAAAAATAGAGAACAAAAAAAAAATTCCTTCCTATCCGTTCGAACCCGACCCGAGTTAGAAAATTCGAAAATAAATGCAAAAAAATTATAAAAATTAAAAAACATCATCCACGCTTCATTTCAAGACGAAACGGGTCAGGACAGACCAAAAAATAGAGAAGAAAAAAAATTTTCTTCCTACCCGTTCGAGCCCGACCCGAGTTAGAAAATTCAAAAATAAATGCAAAAAAATTCCAAAAGTTAAAAAACATCATCCAGGCTTCATTTCAAGAGGAAACGGGTATGGACAGGCCGAAAAATAGAGAACAAAAAAAAAATTCCTTCCTATCCGTTAGAACCCGACACGAGTTAGAAAATTCGAAAATAAATGCAAAAAAATTCTAAAAATTAAAAAACATCATCCACGCTTCATTTAAAGACGAAACGGGTCAGGACAAGCCAAAAAATTGAGAAGAAAAAAAATTTCCTTCCTATCCGTTCGAACCCGACCCGAGTTAGAAAATTCGAAAATAAGTGCAAAAAAATTCTAAAAATAAAAAAACATCATCCAGGCTTCATTTCAAGACGAAACGGGTCAGGACAGGCCAAGAAATTGAGAAGAAAAAAAATTTCCTTCCTATCCGTTCGAACCCGGCCCGAGTTAGAAAATTCGAAAGTAAATGCAAAAAAATTCTAAAAATTAAAAAACATCATCCACGTTTCATTTCAAGACGAAACGGGTCAGGACAGGCCAAAAAATTGAGAAGAAAAAAAATTTCCTTCCTATCCGTTCGAACCCGACCCGAGTTAGAAAATTCGAAAATAAATGCGAAAAAAATTCTAAAAATTAAAAAACATCATCTAGGCTTCATTTCAAGAAGAAACGGGTGTGGACAGATCGAAAACTAGAGAAAAAAAAATTTCCTTCCGATCCGTTCGAACCCGACACGAGTTAGAAAATTCAAAAATAAAAGTAAAATAATTTCAAAAATTAAAAAAAATCATCCATGCTTCATTTCAAGAGGAAACGGGTATGGACAGGCCAAAAAATAGAGAAGAAAAAAAATTTCCTTCCTATCAGTTCGAACCCGACCCGAGTTAGGAAATTCGAAAATAAATGCAAAAAAATTCTAAAAATTAAAAAACATCATCCAGGCTTCATTTCAAGACGAAACGGATCAGGACAGGCTGAAAAATAAAGAAGAAAAAAAATTTCCTTCACATCCCTTCGAACCCGACCCGAGTTAGAAAATTCGAAAATAAATGTAAAAAAATTCTAAAAATTAAAAAACATCATCCACGCTACATTTCAAGACGAAACGGGTCAGGACAGGCCAAAAAATAGAGAAGAAAAAAAATTTCATTCCTATCCATTCGAACCTGACCCGAGTTAGAAAATTCGAAAATAAATGCAAAAAAATTTTAAAAATTAAAAAACATAATCCAGGCTTCATTTCAAGAAGAAACGGGTATGGACAGGTCGAAAAATGGAGAAAAAAAATTTTCCTTCCTATTCGTTCGAACCCGACCCGAGTTATAATATTCAAAAATAAATGTAAAAAAATTCCAAAAATTAAAAAAAATTCATCCAGGCTTCATTTCAAGACGAAACGGGTCAGGACAGGCCAAAAAATAGAGAAGAAATTTTTTTTTTTTCTAATCGTTCGAACCCGACCCGAGTTAGAAAATTAAAAAATAAATGCAAAAAAATTCCAAAAATTAAAAAACATCATCCAGGCTTCATTTCAAGAGGAAACGGGTATGGACAGGCCGAAAAATAGAGAACAAGAAAAAATTCCTTCCTATCCGTTCGAACCCGACCCGAGTTAGAAAATTCGAAAATAAATGTAAAAAAATTCTAAAAATTAAAAAACATCATCCAGGCTTCATTCCAAGACGAAACGGGTCAGGACAGGCCAAAAAATTGAGAAGAAAAAAAATTTCCTTCCTATCCGTTCGAACTCGACCCGAGTTAGAAAATTCGAAAATAAATGCAAAAAAATTCTAAAAATTAAAAAACATCATCCACGCTTCATTTCGAGACGAAACGGGTCAGGACAGGCCAAAAAATTGAGAAGAAAAAAAATTTCCTTCCTATACATTCGAACTCGACCCGAATTAGAAAATTCGAAAATAAATGCGAAAAAAATTCTAAAAATTAAAAAACATCATCTAGGCTTCATTTCAAGAAGAAACGGGTGTGGACAGGTCGAAAAATGGAGAAAAAGAAATTTCCTTCCGATCCGTTCGAACCCGATCCGAGTTAGAAAATTCAAAAATAAATGTAAAAAAATTTCAAAAATTAAAAAAAATCATCCGTGCTTCATTTCAAGAGGAAACGGGTATGGACAGGCCGAAAAATAGTGAAGAAAAAAATTTTCCTTCCTATCAGTTCGAACCCGACCCGAGTTAGAAAATTCGAAAATAAATGCAAAAAAATTCTGAAAATTAAAAAACATCATCCAGGCTTCATTTCAAGACGAAACGGGTCAGGACAGGCCGAAAAATAAAGAAGAAAAAAAATTTCCTTCATATCCCTTCGAACCCGACCCGAGTTAGAAAATTCGAAAATAAATGCAAAAAAATTATAAAAATTAAAAAACATCATCCACGCTTCATTTCAAGACGAAACGGGTCAGGACAGGCCAGAAAATTGAGAAGAAAAAAAATTTCCTTCCTATCCGTTCGAACCCGACCCGAGTTAGAAAATTCGAAAATAAATGCGAAAAAAATTCTAAAAATTAAAAAACATCATCCAGGATTCATTTCAAGAAGAAACGGGTATGGATAGATCGAAAAATAGGGAAGAAAAAAAATTTTCTTCCCATCCGTTCGAACCCGAACCGAGTTAGAAAATTCAAAAATAAATGCAAAAAAATTTCAAAAATTAAAAAAAAGCATCCTGGCTTCATCTCAAGAGGAAACGGGTATGGACAGGCCGAAAAATAGGGAAGAAAAACAAATTTCCTTCCTATCCGTTCGAACCCGACCCGAGTTAGAAAATTCGAAAATAAATGCAAAAAAATTCTAAAAATTAAAAAACATCATCCACGCTTCATTTCAAGACGAAACGGGTCAGGACAGGCCAAAAAATTGAGAAGAAAAAAAATTTCCTTCCTATCCGTTCGAACCCGACCCGAGTTAGAAAATTCGAAAATAAATGCGAAAAAAATTCTAAAGATTAAAAAACATCATCTAGGCTTCATTTCAAGAAGAAACGGGTGTGGAAAGGTCGAAAAATAGAGAAAAAAAAATTTCCTTCCGATCCGTTCGAACCCGACCCGAGTTAGAAAATTCCAAAATAAATGTAAAAAAATTTCAAAAATTAAAAAAAATCATCCATGCTTCATTTCAAGAGGAAACGCGTATGGACAGGCCAAAAAATAGAGAAGAAAAAAAATTTCCTTCCTATCAGTTCGAACCCGACCCGAGTTAGAAAATTCGAAAATAAATGCAAAAAAATTCTAAAAATTAAAAAACATCATCCAGGCTTCATTTTAAGACGAAACGGGTCAGGACCGGCCGAAAAATAAAGAAGAAAAAAAATTTCCTTCACATCCCTTCGAACCCGACCCGAGTTAGAAAATTCGAAAATAAATGTAAAAAAATTCTAAAAATTAAAAAACAACATTCACGATTCATTTCATGACGAAACGGGTCAGGACAGGCCAAAAAATAGAGAAGAAAAAAAATTTCCTTCCTATCCATTCGAACCTGACCTGAGTTAGAAAATTAGAAAATAAATGCAAAAAAATTCCAAAAGTTAAAAAACATCATCCAGGCTTCATTTCATGAGGAAACGGGTATGGACAGGCCGAAAAATAGAGAACAAAAAAAAAAATCCTTCCTATCCGTTCGAACCCGACCCGAGTTAGAAAATTCGAAAATAAATGCAAAAAAATTATAAAAATTAAAAAACATCATCCACGCTTCATTTCAAGACGAAACGGGTCAGGACAGGCCAAAAAATAGAGAAGAAAAAAAATTTTCTTCCTATCCATTCGAACCTGACCCGAGTTAGAATATTCAAAAATAAATGCAAAAAAATTCCAAAAGTTAAAAAACATCATCCAGGCTTCATTTCAAGAGGAAACGGGTATGGACAGGCCGAAAAATAGAGAACAAAAAAAAAATTCCTTCCTATCCGTTCGAACCCGACCCGAGTTAGAAAATTCGAAAATAAATGCAAAAAAATTATAAAAATTAAAAAACATCATCCACGCTTCATTTCAAGACGAAACGGGTCAGGACAGGCCAAAAAATAGAGAAGAAAAAAAATTTTCTTCCTACCCGTTCGAGCCCGACCCGAGTTAGAAAATTCAAAAATAAATGCAAAAAAATTCCAAAAGTTAAAAAACATCATCCAGGCTTCATTTCAAGAGGAAACGGGTATGGACAGGCCGAAAAATAGAGAACAAAAAAAAAATTCCTTCCTATCCGTTAGAACCCGACACGAGTTAGAAAATTCGAAAATAAATGCAAAAAAATTCTAAAAATTAAAAAACATCATCCACGCTTCATTTAAAGACGAAACGGGTCAGGACAAGCCAAAAAATTGAGAAGAAAAAAAATTTCCTTCCTATCCGTTCGAACCCGACCCGAGTTAGAAAATTCGGAAATAAGTGCAAAAAAATTCTAAAAATAAAAAAACATCATCCAGACTTCATTTCAAGACGAAACGGGTCAGGACAGGCCAAGAAATTGAGAAGAAAAAAAATTTCCTTCCTATCCGTTCGAACCCGACCCGAGTTAGAAAATTCGAAAATAAATGCAAAAAAATTCTAAAAATTAAAAAACATCATCCACGTTTCATTTCAAGACGAAACGGGTCAGGACAGGCCAAAAAATTGAGAAGAAAAAAAATTTCCTTCCTATCCGTTCGAACCCGACCCGAGTTAGAAAATTCGAAAATAAATGCGAAAAAAATTCTAAAAATTAAAAAACATCATCTAGGCTTCATTTCAAGAAGAAACGGGTGTGGACAGATCGAAAACTAGAGAAAAAAAAATTTCCTTCCGATCCGTTCGAACCCGACCCGAGTTAGAAAATTCGAAAATAAATGCAAAAAAAATTCTAAAAATTAAAAAACATCATCCAGGATTCATTTCAAGAAGAAACGGGTATGGACAGGCCGAAAAATAGGGAAGAAAAACAAATTTCCTTCCTATCCGTTCGAACCCGACCCGAGTTAGAAAATTCGAAAATGAATGCAAAAAAATTCTAAAAATTAAAAAACATCATCCACGCTTCATTTCAAGACGAAACGGGTCAGGACAGGCCAAAAAATTGAGAAGAAAAAAAATTTCCTTCCTATCCGTTCGAACCCGACCCGAGTTAGAAAATTCGAAAATAAATGCGAAAAAAATTCTAAAGATTAAAAAACATCATCTAGGCTTCATTTCAAGAAGAAACGGGTGTGGAAAGGTCGAAAAATAGAGAAAAAAAAATTTCCTTCCGATCCGTTCGAACCCGACCCGAGTTAGAAAATTCCAAAATAAATGTAAAAAAATTTCAAAAATTAAAAAAAATCATCCATGCTTCATTTCAAGAGGAAACGCGTATGGACAGGCCAAAAAATAGAGAAGAAAAAAAATTTCCTTCCTATCAGTTCGAACCCGACCCGAGTTAGAAAATTCGAAAATAAATGCAAAAAAATTCTAAAAATTAAAAAACATCATCCAGGCTTCATTTTAAGACGAAACGGGTCAGGACCGGCCGAAAAATAAAGAAGAAAAAAAATTTCCTTCACATCCCTTCGAACCCGACCCGAGTTAGAAAATTCGAAAATAAATGTAAAAAAATTCTAAAAATTAAAAAACATCATCCACGCTTCATTTCAAGACGAAACGGGTCAGGACAGGCCAAAAAATAGAGAAGAAAAAAAATTTCCTTCCTATCCATTCGAACCTGACCCGAGTTAGAAAATTCGAAAATAAATGCAAAAAAATTCCAGAAGTTAAAAAACATCATCCAGGCTTCATTTCAAGAGGAAACGGGTATGGACAGGCCGAAAAATAGAGAACAAAAAAAAAATTCTTTCCTATCCATACGAACCCGACCCGAGTTAGAAAATTCGAAAATAAATGCAAAAAAATTATAAAAATGAAAAAATATCATCCACGCTTCATTTCAAGACGAAACGGGTCAGGACAGGCCAAAAAATAGAGAAGAAAAAAAATTTTCTTCCTACCCGTTCGAACCCGACCCGAGTTAGAAAATTCAAAAATAAATGCAAAAAAATTCCAAAAGTTAAAAAACATCATCCAGGCTTCATTTCAAGAGGAAACGGGTATGGACAGGCCGAAAAATAGAGAACAAAAAAAAAATTCCTTCCTATCCGTTCGAACCCGACCCGAGTTAGAAAATTCGAAAATAAATGTAAAAAAATTATGAAAATTAAAAAACATCAACCACGCTTCATTTCAAGACGAAACGGGTCAGGACAGGCCAAAAAATAGAGAAGAAGAAAAATTTTCTTCCTACCCGTTCGAACCCGACCCGAGTTAGAAAATTCAAAAATAAATGCAAAGAAATTCCAAAAGTTAAAAAACATCATCCAGGCTTCATTTCAAGAGGAAACGGGTATGGACAGGCCGAAAAATAGAGAACAAAAAAAAATTCATTCCTATCCGTTCGAACCCGACCCGAGTTAGAAAATTCGAAAATAAATGCAAAAAAATTCTAAAAATTAAAAAACATCATCCACGCTTCATTTCAAGACGAAACGGGTCAGGACAGGCCAGAAAATTGAGAAGAAAAAAAATTTCCTTCCTATCCGTTCGAACCCGACCCGAGTTAGAAAATTCGAAAATAAATGCGAAAAAAATTCTAAAAATTAAAAAACATCATCCAGGATTCGGTTCAAGAAGAAACGGGTATGGATAGATCGAAAAATAGGGAAGAAAAAAAATTTTCTTCCCATCCGTTCGAACCCGAACCGAGTTAGAAAATTCAGAAATAAAAGCAGAAAAATTCTAAAAATTAAAAAACATCATCCCGGCTTCATTTCAAGACGAAACGGGTCAGGAACAGGCCAAAAAATTGAGAAGAAAAAAAATTTCCTTCCTATCCGTTCGAACCCGACCCGAGTTAGAAAATTCAAAAATAAATGCAAAAAAATTATAAAAATTAAAAAACTTCATCCACGCTTCATTTCAAGACGAAACGGGTCAGGACAGGCCAAAAAATTGAGAAGAAAAAAAATTTCCTTCCTAGACGTTCGAACCCGACCCGAGTTAGAAAATTCGAAAATAAATGCGAAAAAAATTCTAAAAATTAAAAAACATCATCCAGGCTTCATTTTAAGACGAAACGGGTCAGGACCGGCCGAAAAAGAAAGAAGAAAAAAAATTTCCTTCACATCCCTTCGAACCCGACCCGAGTTAGAAAATTCGAAAATAAATGTAAAAAAATTTTAAAAATTAAAAAACATCATCCACGCTTCCTTTCAAGACGAAACGGGTCAGGACAGGCCAAAAAATAGAGAAGAAAAAAAATTTCCTTCCTATCCATTCGAACCTGACCCGAGTTAGAAAATTCGAAAATAAATGCAAAAAAATTCTAAAAATTAAAAAACATCATCCAGGCTTCATTTCAAGAAGAAACGGGTATGGACAGGTCGAAAAATGGAGAACAAAAAATTTCCTTCCTATTCGTTCGATACCCGACCCGAGTTAGAATATTCAAAAATAAATGTAAAAAAATTCGAAAAATTAAAAAAAAAAATCATCCAGGCTTCATTTCAAGACGAAACGGGTCAGGACAGGCCAAAAAAATAGAGAAGAAAATTTTTTTTTTCTACTCGTTCGAACCCGACCCGAGTTAGAAAATTAAAAAATAAATGCAAAAAAAATTCCAAAAATTAAAAAACATCATCCAGGCTTCATTTCAAGAGGAAACGGGTATGGACAGGTCGAAAAATAGGGAACAAGAAAAAATTCCTTCCTATCCGTTCGAACTCGACCCGAGTTAGAAAATTCGAAAATAAAAGCAGAAAAATTCTAAAAATTAAAAAACATCATCCCGGCTTCATTTCAAGACGAAACGGGTCAGGACAGGCCAAAAAATTGAGAAGAAAAAAAATTTCCTTCCTATCCGTTCGAACCCGACCCGAGTTAGAAAATTCGAAAATAAATGCAAAAAAATTCTAAAAATTAAAAAACTTCATCCACGCTTCATTTCAAGACGAAACGGGTCAGGACAGGCCAAAAAATTGAGAAGAAAAAAAATTTCCTTCCTAGACGTTCGAACCCGACCCGAGTTAGAAAATTCGAAAATAAATGCGAAAAAAATTCTAAAAATTAAAAAACATCATCTAGGCTTCATTTCAAGAAAAAACGGGTGTGGACAGGTCGAAAAATAGAGAAAAAGAAATTTCCTTCCGATCCGTTCGAACCCGATCCGAGTTAGAAAATTAAAAAATAAATGTAAAAAAATTTCAAAAATTAAAAAAAATCATCCATGCTTCATTTCAAGAGGAAACGGGTATGGACAGGCCGAAAAATAGAGAAGAAAAAAAATTTCCTTCCTATTCATTCGAACCCGAACCGAGTTAGAAAATTCGAAAATAAATGTAAAAAAATTCAATAAATTAAAAAACATCATCCACGCTTCATTTCAAGACGAAACGGGTCAGGACAGGCCAAAAAATTGAGAAGAAAAAAAATTTTCTTCCTACCCGTTCGAACCCGACCCGAGTTAGAAAATTCAAAAATAAATGCAAAAAAATTCCAAAAATTAAAAAACGTCATCCAGGCTTCATTTCAAGAGGAAACGGGTATGGACAGGCCAAAAAATAGATAACAAAAAAAAATTCCTTCCTATCCGTTCGAACCCGACCCGAGTTAGAAAATTCGAAAATAAGTGCAAAAAAATTCTAAAAATAAAAAAACATCATCCAGGCTTCATTTCAAGACGAAACGAGTCAGGACAGGCCAAAAAATTGAGAAAAAAAAAAATTTCCTTCCTATCCGTTCGAACCCGACCCTAGTTAGAAAATTCGAAAATAAATGCGAAAAAAATTCTAAAAATTAAAAAACATCATCCAGGATTCATTTCAAGAAGAAACGGGTATGGATAGATCGAAAAATAGGGAAGAAAAAAAATTTCCTTCCCATCCGTTCGAACCCGAACCGAGTTAGAAAATTCAAAAATAAATGCAAAAAAATTTCAAAAATTAAAAAAAATCATCCAGGCTTCATTTCAAGAGGAAACGGGTATGGACAGGCCGAAAAATAGGGAAGAAAAAAAATTTCCTTCCTATCCGTTCGAACCCGACTCGATTTAGAAAATTCAAAAATAAATGCAAAAAAACTCTAAAAATTAAAAAACATCATCCAGGCTTCATTTCAAGACGAAACGGGTCAAGACAGGCCGAAAAATAGAGAAGAAAAAAAATTTTCTTCCTATCCATTCGAACCCGACCCGAGTTAGAGAATTCGAAAATAAATGCAAAAAAATTCTAAAAATTAAAAAACATCATCCAGGCTTCATTTCAAGTGGAAACGGGAATGGACAGGCCGAAAAATAGAGAAGAAAAAAAATTTCCTTCCTATCAGTTCAAACCCGACTCGAGTTAGAAAATTCAAAAATAAATACAAAAAAAATCCAAAAATTAAAGAATATCATCCAGGCTTCATTTCAGGAAGAAACGGGTATAGACAGGCCGAAAAATAGAGAAGAAACAAAATTTCCTTCCTATCCGTTCTAACCTGACCCGAGTTAGAAAATTCGAAAATAAATGAAAAAAAATTTTAAAAATTAGAAAACATCATCCAGGCTTCATTTCAAGACGAAACGGGTCAGGACAGGCCGAAAAAGAAAGAAGAAAAAAAATTTCCTTCACATCCCTTCGAACCCGACCCGAGTTAGAAAATTCGAAAATAAATGTAAAAAAATTTTAAAAATTAAAAAACATCATCCACGCTTCCTTTCAAGACGAAACGGGTCAGGACAGGCCAAAAAATAGAGAAGAAAAAAAATTTCCTTCCTATCCATTCGAACCTGACCCGAGTTAGAAAATTCGAAAATAAATGCAAAAAAATTCTAAAAATTAAAAAACATCATCCAGGCTTCATTTCAAGAAGAAACGGGTATGGACAGGTCGAAAAATGGAGAACAAAAAATTTCCTTCCTATTCGTTCGAACCCGACCCGAGTTAGAATATTCAAAAATAAATGTAAAAAAATTCGAAAAATTAAAAAAAAAAATCATCCAGGCTTCATTTCAAGACGAAACGGGTCAGGACAGGCCAAAAAATAGAGAAGAAAATTTTTTTTTTCTACTCGTTTGAACCCGACCCGAGTTAGAAAATTAAAAAATAAATGCAAAAAAATTCCAAAAATTAAAAAACATCATCCAGGCTTCATTTCAAGAGGAAACGGGTATGGACAGGTCGAAAAATAGGGAACAAGAAAAAATTCCTTCCTATCCGTTCGAACTCGACCCGAGTTAGAAAATTCGAAAATAAAAGCAGAAAAATTCTAAAAATTAAAAAACATCATCCCGGCTTCATTTCAAGACGAAACGGGTCAGGACAGGCCAAAAAATTGAGAAGAAAAAAAATTTCCTTCCTATCCGTTCGAACCCGACCCGAGTTAGAAAATTCGAAAATAAATGCAAAAAAATTCTAAAAATTAAAAAACTTCATCCACGCTTCATTTCAAGACGAAACGGGTCAGGACAGGCCAAAAAATTGAGAAGAAAAAAAATTTCCTTCCTAGACGTTCGAACCCGACCCGAGTTAGAAAATTCGAAAATAAATGCGAAAAAAATTCTAAAAATTAAAAAACATCATCTAGGCTTCATTTCAAGAAAAAACGGGTGTGGACAGGTCGAAAAATAGAGAAAAAGAAATTTCCTTCCGATCCGTTCGAACCCGATCCGAGTTAGAAAATTCAAAAATAAATGTAAAAAAATTTCAAAAATTAAAAAAAATCATCCATGCTTCATTTCAAGAGGAAACGGGTATGGACAGGCCGAAAAATAGAGAAGAAAAAAAATTTCCTTCCTATTCATTCGAACCCGAACCGAGTTAGAAAATTCGAAAATAAATGTAAAAAAATTCAATAAATTAAAAAACATCATCCACGCTTCATTTCAAGACGAAACGGGTCAGGACAGGCCAAAAAATTGAGAAGAAAAAAAATTTTCTTCCTACCCGTTCGAACCCGACCCGAGTTAGAAAATTCAAAAATAAATGCAAAAAAATTCCAAAAATTAAAAAACGTCATCCAGGCTTCATTTCAAGAGGAAACGGGTATGGACAGGCCAAAAAATAGATAACAAAAAAAAATTCCTTCCTATCCGTTCGAACCCGACCCGAGTTAGAAAATTCGAAAATAAGTGCAAAAAAATTCTAAAAATAAAAAAACATCATCCAGGCTTCATTTCAAGACGAAACGAGTCAGGACAGGCCAAAAAATTGAGAAAAAAAAAAATTTCCTTCCTATCCGTTCGAACCCGACCTTAGTTAGAAAATTCGAAAATAAATGCGAAAAAAATTCTAAAAATTAAAAAACATCATCCAGGATTCATTTCAAGAAGAAACGGGTATGGATAGATCGAAAAATAGGGAAGAAAAAAAATTTCCTTCCCATCCGTTCGAACCCGAACCGAGTTAGAAAATTCAAAAATAAATGCAAAAAAATTTCAAAAATTAAAAAAAATCATCCAGGCTTCATTTCAAGAGGAAACGGGTATGGACAGGCCGAAAAATAGGGAAGAAAAAAAATTTCCTTCCTATCCGTTCGAACCCGACTCGATTTAGAAAATTCAAAAATAAATGCAAAAAAACTCTAAAAATTAAAAAACATCATCCAGGCTTCATTTCAAGACGAAACGGGTCAAGACAGGCCGAAAAATAGAGAAGAAAAAAAATTTTCTTCCTATCCATTCGAACCCGACCCGAGTTAGAGAATTCGAAAATAAATGCAAAAAAATTCTAAAAATTAAAAAACATCATCCAGGCTTCATTTCAAGTGGAAACGGGAATGGACAGGCCGAAAAATAGAGAAGCAAAAAAATTTTCTTCATATCAGTTCAAACCCGACTCGAGTTAGAAAATTCAAAAATAAATACAAAAAAAATCCAAAAATTAAAGAATATCATCCAGGCTTCATTTCAGGAAGAAACGGGTATAGACAGGCCGAAAAATAGAGAAGAAACAAAATTTCCTTCCTATCCGTTCTAACCTGACCCGAGTTAGAAAATTCGAAAATAAATGAAAAAAAATTTTAAAAATTAGAAAACATCATCCAGGCTTCATTTCAAGACGAAACGGGTCAGGACAGGCCGAAAAATAAAGAAGAAAAAAAATTTTCGTCATATCCCTTCGAACCCGACCCGAGTTAGAAAATTCGAAAATAAATGCAAAAAAAAATTCTAAAAATTTAAAAATATCATCCAGGCTTGATTTCAAGACGAAACGGGTCCGGACAGGCCGAAAAACAAAGAAGAAAAAAAATTTCCTTCCAATCCGTTCGAACCCGACCCGAGTTAGAAAATTCAAAAATAAATGCAAATAAAATTCTAAAAATTAAAAAACATCATCCAGGATTCATTTCAAGAAGAAACGGGTATGGATAGATCGAAAAATAGGGAAGAAAAAAAATTTTCTTCCCATACGTTCGAACCCGAACCGAGTTAGAAAATTCAAAAATAAATGCAAAAAAATTTCAAAAATTAAAAAAAATCATCCAGGCTTCATCTCAAGAGGAAACGGGTATGGACAGGCCGAAAAATAGGGAAGAAAAACAAATTTCCTTCCTATCCGTTCGAACCAGGACCCGAGTTAGAAAATTCGAAAATAAATGCAAAAAAAATTCTAAAAATTAAAAAACATCATCCACGCTTCATTTCAAGACGAAACGGGTCAGGACAGGCCAAAAAATTGAGAAGAAAAAAAATTTCCTTCCTATCCGTTCGAACCCGACCCGAGTTAGAAAATTCGAAAATAAATGCGAAAAAAATTCTTAAAATTAAAAAACATCATCTAGGCTTCATTTCAAGAAGAAACGGGTGTGGAAAGGTCGAAAAATAGAGAAAAAAAATTTCCTTCCGATCCGTTCGAACCCGACCCGAGTTAGAAAATTCCAAAATAAATGGAAAAAAATTTCAAAAATTAAAAAAAAATCATCCATGCTTCATTTCAAGAGGAAACGCGTATGGACAGGCCAAAAAATAGAGAAGGAAAAAAATTTCCTTCCTATCAGTTCGAACCCGACCCGAGTTAGAAAATTCGAAAATAAATGCAAAAAAATTCTAAAAATTAAAAAACATCATCCAGGCTTCATTTTAAGACGAAACGGGTCAGGACCGGCCGAAAAATAAAGAAGAAAAAAAATTTCCTTCACATCCCTTCGAACCCGACCCGAGTTAGAAAATTCGAAAATAAATGTAAAAAAATTCTAAAAATTAAAAAACATCATCCACGCTTCATTTCAAGACGAAACGGGTCAGGACAGGCCAAAAAATAGAGAAGAAAAAAAATTTCCTTCCTATCCATTCGAACCTGACCCGAGTTAGAAAATTCGAAAATAAATGCAAAAAAATTCTAAAAATTAAAAAACATCATCCAGGCTTCATTTCAAGAAGAAACGGGTATGGACAGGTCGAAAAATGGAGAACAATTTCCTTCCTATTCGTTCGAACCCGACCCGAGTTAGAATATTCAAAAATGAATGTAAAAAAATTCCAAAAATTAGAAAAAAAAATCATCCAGGCTTCATTTCAAGACGAAACGGGTCAGGACAGGCCAAAAAATAGAGAAGAAAAATTTTTTTTTTCTACTCGTTCGAACCCGACCCGAGTTAGAAAATTAAAAAATAAATGCAAAAAAATTCCAAAAATTAAAAAACATCATCCAGGCTTCATTTCAAGAGGAAACGGGTATGGACAGGCCGAAAAATAGAGAACAAGAAAAAATTCCTTCCTATCCGTTCGAACCCGACCCGAGTTAGAAAATTCGAAAATAAATGCAGAAAAATTCTAAAAATTAAAAAACATCATCCAGGCTTCATTTCAAGACGAAACGGGTCAGGACAGGCCAAAATATTGAGAAGAAAAAAAATTTCCTTCCTATCCGTTCGAAGCCGACCCGAGTTAGAAAATTCGAAAATAAATGCAGAAAAATTCTAAAAATTAAAAAACATCATCCAGGCTTCATTTCAAGACGAAACGGGTCAGGACAGGCCGAAATATTGAGAAGAAAAAAAATTTCCTTCCTATCCGTTCGAAGCCGACCCGAGTTAGAAAATTCGAAAATAAATGCAAAAAAATTCTAAAAATTAAAAAACATCATCCACGCTTCATTTCAAGACGAAACGGGTCAGGACAGGCCAAAAAATTGAGAAGAAAAAAAATTTCCTTCCTAGACGTTCGAACCCGACCCGAGTTAGAAAATTCGAAAATAAATGCGAAAAAAATTCTAAAAATTAAAAAACATCATCTAGGCTTCATTTCAAGAAGAAACGGGTGTGGACAGGTCGAAAAATAGAGAAGAAAAAAAATTTCCTTCCCATCCGTTCGAACCCGAACCAAGTTAGAAAAATAAAAAATAAATGCAAAAAAATTTCAAAAATTAAAAAAAATCATCCAGGCTTCATTTCAAGAGGAAACGGGTATGGACAGGCCGAAAAATAGAGAAGAAAAAAAATTTCCTTCCTATCCGTTCGAACCCGACTCGATTTAGAAAATTCAAAAATAAATGCGAAAAAACTCTAAAAATTAAAAAACATCATCCAGGCTTCATTTCAAGAAGAAACGGGTATAGACAGGCCGAAAATAGAGAAGAAAAAAAATTTCCTTCCTATCCGTTCGAACCCGGCCCGAGTTAGAAAATTCGAAAATCAATGCAAAAAAATTCTAAAAATTTCAAAATATCATCTAGGCTTCATTTCAAGAAGAAACGGGTATGGACAGGTCGAAAAATAGAGAAAAAAAAAATTTCCTTCCTATCATTTCGAACCAGACCCGAGTTAGAAAATTCGAAAATAAATGCGGAAAAAATTCTAAAAATTAAAAAACATCATCCAGGCTTCATTTCAAGACGAAACGGGTCAAGACAGGCCGAAAAATAGAGAAGAAAAAAAATTTTCTTCCTATCCATTCGAACCCGACCCGAGTTAGAGAATTCGAAAATAAATGCAAAAAAATTCTAAAAATTAAAAAACATCATCCAGGCTTCATTTCAAGTGGAAACGGGAATGGACAGGCCGAAAAATAGAGAAGAAAAAAAATTTCCTTCCTATCAGTTCAAACCCGACTCGAGTTAGAAAATTCAAAAATAAATACAAAAAAAATCCAAAAATTAAAGAATATCATCCAGGCTTCATTTCAGGAAGAAACGGGTATAGACAGGCCGAAAAATAGAGAAGAAACAAAATTTCCTTCCTATCCGTTCTAACCTGACCCGAGTTAGAAAATTCGAAAATAAATGCAAAAAAATTTTAAAAATTAGAAAACATCATCCAGGCTTCATTTCAAGACGAAACGGGTCAGGACAGGCCGAAAAATAAAGAAGAAAAAAAATTTTCGTCATATCCCTTCGAACCCGACCCGAGTTAGAAAATTCGAAAATAAATGCAAAAAAAAATTCTAAAAATTTAAAAATATCATCCAGGCTTGATTTCAAGACGAAACGGGTCCGGACAGGCCGAAAAATAAAGAAGAAAAAAAATTTCCTTCCAATCCGTTCGAACCCGACCCGAGTTAGAAAATTCAAAAATAAATGCAAAAAAAATTCTAAAAATTAAAAAACATCATCCAGGATTCATTTCAAGAAGAAACGGGTATGGATAGATCGAAAAATAGGGAAGAAAAAAAATTTTCTTCCCATCCGTTCGAACCCGAACCGAGTTAGAAAATTCAAAAATAAATGCAAAAAAATTTCAAAAATTAAAAAAAATCATCCAGGCTTCATCTCAAGAGGAAACGGGTATGGACAGGCCGAAAAATAGGGAAGAAAAACAAATTTCCTTCCTATCCGTTCGAACCAGACCCGAGTTTGAAAATTCGAAAATAAATGCAAAAAAATTCTAAAAATTAAAAAACATCATCCACGCTTCATTTCAAGACGAAACGGGTCAGGACAGGCCAAAAAATTGAGAAGAAAAAAAATTTCCTTCCTATCCGTTCGAACCCGACCCGAGTTAGAAAATTCGAAAATAAATGCGAAAAAAATTCTTAAAATTAAAAAACATCTTCTAGGCTTCATTTCAAGAAGAAACGGGTGTGGAAAGGTCGAAAAATAGAGAAAAAAAAATTTCCTTCCGATCCGTTCGAACCCGACCCGAGTTAGAAAATTCCAAAATAAATGTAAAAAAATTTCAAAAATTAAAAAAAATCATCCATCGCTTCATTTCAAGAGGAAACGCGTATGGACAGGGCCAAAAAATAGAGAAGAAAAAAAAATTTCCTTCCTATCAGTTCGAACCCGACCCGAGTTAGAAAATTCGAAAATAAATGCAAAAAAATTCTAAAAATTAAAAAACATCATCCAGGCTTCATTTTAAGACGAAACGGGTCAGGACCCGGCCGAAAAATAAAGAAGAAAAAAAATTTCCTTCACATCCCTTCGAACCCGACCCGAATTAGAAAATTCGAAAATAAATGTAAAAAAATTCTAAAAATTAAAAAACATCATCCACGCTTCATTCAAAACGAACGGGTCAGGACAGGCCAAAAAATAGAGAAGAAAAAAAATTTCCTTCCTATGCATTCGAACCTGACCCGAGTTAGAAAATTCGAAAATAAATGCAAAAAAATTCTAAAAATTAAAAACATCAACCAGGCTTCATTTCAAGAAGAAACGGGTATGGACAGGTCGAAAAATGGAGAACAAAAAATTTCCTTCCTATTCGTTCGAACCCGACCCGAGTTAGAATATTCAAAAATAAATGTAAAAAAATTCCAAAAATTAAAAAAAAAAAATCATCCAGGCTTCATTTCAAGACGAAACGGGTCAGGACAGGCCAAAAAATAGAGAAGAAAAATTTTTTTTTTTCTACTCGTTCGAACCCGACCCGAGTTAGAAAATTAAAAAATAAATGCAAAAAAATTCCAAAAATTAAAAAACATCATCCAGGCTTCATTTCAAGAGGAAACGGGTATGGAAATGCCGAAAAATAGAGAACAAGAAAAAATTCCTTCCTATCCGTTCGAACCCGACCCGAGTTAGAAAATTCGAAAATAAATGCAGAAAAATTCTAAAAATTGAAAAACCATCATCCAGGCTTCATTTCAAGACGAAACGGGTCAGGACAGGCCAAAAAATTGAGAAGAAAAAAAATTTCCTTCCTATCCGTTCGAAGCCGACCCGAGTTAGAAAATTCGAAAATAAATGCAAAAAATTCTAAAAATTAAAAAACATCATCCACGCTTCATTTCAAGACGAAACGGGTCAGGACAGGCCAAAAAATTGAGAAGATAAAAAATTTCCTTCCTAGACGTTCGAACCCGACCCGAGTTAGAAAATTCGAAAATAAATGCGAAAAAATTCCAAAAATTAAAAAACATCATCCAGGCTTCTTTTCAAGTGGAAACGGGTATGGACAGGCCAAAAAATAGATAACAAAAAAAAATTCCTTCCTATCCGTTCGAACCCGACCCGAGTTAGAAAATTCGAAAATCAGTGCAAAAAAATTCTAAAAATAAAAAAACATCATCCAGGCTTCATTTAAAGACGAAACGGGTCAGGACAGGCCAAAAAATTGAGAAGAAAAAAAATTTCCTTCCTATCCGTTCGAACCCGACCCTAGTTAGAAAATTCGAAAATAAATGCGAAAAAAATTCTAAAAATTAAAAAACATCATCTAGGATTCATTTCAAGAAGAAACGGGTATGGATAGATCGAAAAATAGGGAAGAAAAAAAATTTCCTTCCCATCCGTTCGAACCCGAACCGAGTTAGAAAATTCAAAAATAAATGCAAAAAAATTTCAAAAATTAAAAAAAATCATCCAGGCTTCATTTCAAGAGGAAACGGGTATGGACAGGCCGAAAAATAGAGAAGAAAAAAAATTTCCTTCCTATCCGTTCGAACCCGAACCGAGTTAGAAAAATAAAAAATAAATGCAAAAAAATTTCAAAAATTAAAAAAAAATCATCCAGGCTTCATTTCAAGAGGAAACGGGTATGGACAGGCCGAAAAATAGGGAAGAAAAAAAATTTCCTTCCTATCCGTTCGAACCCGACTCGATTTAGAAAATTCAAAAATAAATGCAAAAAAACTCTAAAAATTAAAAAACATCATCCAGGCTTCATTTCAAGAAGAAACGGGTATAGACAGGCCGAAAATAGAGAAGAAAAAAAATTTCCTTCCTATCCGTTCGAACCCGGCCCGAGTTAGAAAATTCGAAAATCAATGCAAAAAAATTCTAAAAATTACAAAATATCATCTAGGCTTCATTTCAAGAAGAAACGGGTATGGACAGGTCGAAAAATAGAGAAAAAAAAAATTCCTTCCTATCATTTCGAAACAGACCCGAGTTAGAAAATTCGATAATAAATGCGGAAAAAAATTCTAAAAATTAAAAAAACATCATCCAGGCTTCATTTCAAGACGAAACGGGTCAAGACAGGGCGAAAAATAGAGAAGATAAAAAATTTTCTTCCTATCCATTCGAACCCGACCCGAGTTAGAGAATTCGAAAATCAGTGCAAAAAAATTCTAAAAATAAAAAAACATCATCCAGGCTTCATTTAAAGACGAAACGGGTCAGGACAGGCCAAAAAATTGAGAAGAAAAAAAATTTCCTTCCTATCCGTTCGAACCCGAACCGAGTTAGAAAAATCAAAAATAAATGCAAAAAAATTTCAAAAATTAAAAAAAATCATCCAGGCTTCATTTCAAGAGGAAACGGGTATGGACAGGCCGAAAAATAGAGAAGAAAAAAAATTTCCTTCTATCCGTTCGAACCCGAACCGAGTTAGAAAAATAAAAAATAAATGCAAAAAAATTTCAAAAATTAAAAAAAATCATCCAGGCTTCATTTCAAGAGGAAACGGGTATGGACAGGCCGAAAAATAGAGAAGAAAAAAAAATTTCCTTCCTATCCGTTCGAACCCGACTCGATTTAGAAAATTCAAAAATAAATGCAAAAAAACTCTAAAAATTAAAAAAACATCATCCAGGCTTCATTTCAAGAAGAAACGGGTATAGACAGGCCGAAAATAGAGAAGAAAAAAAATTTCCTTCCTATCCGTTCGAACCCGGCCCGAGTTAGAAAATTCGAAAATCAATGCAAAAAAATTCAAAAATTAAAAAAAATCATCCAGGCTTCATTTCAAGAGGAAACGGGTATGGACAGGCCGAAAAATAGAGAAGAAAAAAAATTTCCTTCCTATCCGTTCGAACCCGACTCGATTTAGAAAATTCGAAAATAAATGCGGAAAAAATTCTAAAAATTAAAAAACATCATCCAGGCTTCATTTCAAGACGAAACGGGTCAAGACAGGCCGAAAAATAGAGAAGAAAAAAAATTTTCTTCCTATCCATTCGAACCCGACCCGAGTTAGAGAATTCGAAAATAAATGCAAAAAAATTCTAAAAATTAAAAAACATCATCCAGGCTTCATTTCAAGTGGAAACGGGAATGGACAGGCCGAAAAATAGAGAAGAAAAAAAATTTCCTTCCTATCAGTTCAAACCCGACTCGAGTTAGAAAATTCAAAAATAAATACAAAAAAAATCCAAAAATTAAAGAATATCATCCAGGCTTCATTTCAGGAAGAAACGGGTATAGACAGGCCGAAAAATAGAGAAGAAACAAAATTTCCTTCCTATCCGTTCTAACCTGACCCGAGTTAGAAAATTCGAAAATAAATGCAAAAAAATTTTAAAAATTAGAAAACATCATCCAGGCTTCATTTCAAGACGAAACGGGTCAGGACAGGCCGAAAAATAAAGAAGAAAAAAAATTTTCGTCATATCCCTTCGAACCCGACCCGAGTTAGAAAATTCGAAAATAAATGCAAAAAAAAATTCTAAAAATTTAAAAATATCATCCAGGCTTGATTTCAAGACGAAACGGGTCCGGACAGGCCGAAAAATAAAGAAGAAAAAAAATTTCCTTCCAATCCGTTCGAACCCGACCCGAGTTAGAAAATTCAAAAATAAATGCAAAAAAATTCTAAAAATTAAAAAACATCATCCAGGCTTCATGTCAAGAAGAAACGGGTATAGACAGGCCGAAAAATAGAGAACGAAAAAAATTTCCTTCCTATCCTTTCGAACCCGACCCGAGTAAGAAAATTCAAAAATAAATGCAAAAAAACTCCAAAAATTAAAAACATCATCCAGGTTTCATTTCAAGAGTAAACGGGTATGGACAGGCCGAAAAATAGAGAACAAAAAAAAAATTCCTTCCGATCCGTTCGAACCCGAACTGAGTTAGAAAATTCGAAAAAAAATGCAAAAAAATTCTAAAAATTAAAAAACATCATCCACGCTTCATTTCAAGACGAAACGGGTCAGGACAGGCCAAAAAATTGAGAAGAAAAAAAATTTCCTTCCTATCCGTTCGAACCCGACCCGAGTTAGAAAATTCGAAAATAAATGCGAAAAAAATTCTAAAAATTAAAAAACATCATCCAGGATTCATTTCAAGAAGAAACGGGTATGGATAGATCGAAAAATAGGGAAGAAAAAAAATTTCCTTCCCATCCGTTCGAACCCGAACCGAGTTAGAAAATTCAAAAATAAATGCAAAAAAATTTCAAAAATTAAAAAAAATCATCCAAGCTTCATTTCAAGAGGAAACGGGTATGGACAGGCCGAAAAATAGGGAAGAAAAAAAATTTCCTTCCTATCCGTTCGAACCCGACTCGATTTAGAAAATTCAAAAATAAATGCAAAAAAACTCTAAAAATTAAAAAACATCATCCAGGCTTCATTTCAAGAAGAAACGGGTATCGACAGGCCGAAAAATTTAGAAGAAATAAAATTTCCTTCCTATCCGTTCGAACCCGGCCCGAGTTAGAAAATTCGAAAATCAATGCAAAAAAATTCGAAAAATTAAAAAACATCATCCAGGCTTCATTTCAAGACGAAACGGGTCAGGACAGGCCGAAAAATAATGAAGAAAAAAAATTTCCTTCATATCCCTTCGAACTCGACCCGAGTTAGAAAATTCGAAAATAAATGCAAAAAAATTCTAAAAATTAAAAAACATCATCCACGCTTCATTTCAAGACGAAACGGGTCAGGATAGGCCAAAAAATAGAGAAGAAAAAAAATTTCCTTCCTATCCATTCGAACCCGACCCGAGTTAGAAAATTCGAAAATAAATGCAAAAAAATTCTAAAAATTAAAAAACATCATCCAGGCTTCATTTCAAGAAAAAACGGGTATGGACAGGTCGAAAAATGGAGAAAAAAAAAATTTCCTTCCTATCCATTCGAACGCGACCCGAGTTTGAAAATTCAAAAATAAATGTAAAAAAATTCCAAAAATTAAAAAAAATCATCCAAGCTACATTTCAAGAGGAAACGGGTATGGACAGGCCGAAAATAGAGAAGAAAAAAAATTTCCTTCCTATCAGTTCGAACCCGACTCAAGTTAGAAAATTCAAAAATAAATACAAAAAAATTCCAACAATTAAAGAATATCATCCAGGCTTCATTTCAAGAAGAAACGGGTATAGACAGGCCGAAAAATAGAGAAGAAAAAAAATTTCCTTCCTATCCGTTCTAACCCGACCCGAGTTAGAAAATTCTAATATAAATGCAAAAAAATTCTAAAAATTAGAAGACATCATCCAGGCTTCATTTCAATACGAAACGGGTCAGGACAGGCCGAAAAATAAGGAAAAAAAAAAAATTCCGTAATATCCCTTCGAATCCGACCCGAGTTAGAAAATTCGAAAATAAATGCAAAAAATATTCTAAAAATTGAAAAATATCATCCAGGCTTGATTTCAAGACGAAACGGGTCAGGACAGGCCGAAAAATAGAGAAGAAAAAAATTTCCTTCCTATTCGTTCGAACCCGACCCGAGTTAGAAAATTCGAAAATAAATGCAAAAAAATTCTAAAAATTAAAAAACATCATCCACGCTTCATTTCAAGACGAAACGGGTCAGGACAAGCCAAAAAATTGAGCAGAAAAAAAATTTCCTTCCTATCCGTTCGAACCCGACCCGAATTAGAAAATTCGAAAATAAATGGGAAAAAAATTCTAAAAATTAAAAAACATCATCTAGGCTTCATTTCAAGACGAAACGGGTCAGGACAGGCCGAAAAATAAAGAAGAAAAAAAATTTCCTTCATATCCCTTCGAACCCGACCCGAGTTAGAAAATTCAAAAATAAATGTAAAAAAATTTCAAAAATTAAAAAAAATCATCCAGGCTTCATTTCAAGAGGAAACGGGTATGGTCAGGTCGAAAAATAGGGAAGAAAAAAAATTTCCTTCCTATCCGTTCGAACCCGACTCAATTTAGAAAATTCAAAAATAAATGCAAAAAAAACTCTAAAAATTAAAAAACATCATACAGGCTTCATTTCAAGAAGAAACGGGTATAGACAGGCCGAAAAATAGAGAAGAAAAAAAATTTCCTTCCTATCCGTTCGAACCCGGCCCGAGTTAGAAAATTCGAAAATCAATGCAAAAAAA
The DNA here is from genome assembly GCF_932294415.1 of Quercus robur. Taxonomy (NCBI): domain Eukaryota; kingdom Viridiplantae; phylum Streptophyta; class Magnoliopsida; order Fagales; family Fagaceae; genus Quercus; species Quercus robur. The sequence goes on along the minus strand of NC_065538.1, from coordinate 37,930,163 downwards.
TTTGAAAAATTAAAAAACATCATCCAGGCTTCATTTCAAGACGAAACGGGTCAGGACAGGCCGAAAAATGAAGAAGAAAAAAAATTTCCTTCATATCCCTTCGAACCCGACCCGAGTTAGAAAATTCGAAAATAAATGCAATAAAATTCTAAAAATTAAAAAAATCATCCACGCTTCATTTCAAGACGAAACGGGTCAGGACAGACCAAAAAATAGAGAAGAAAAAAAATTTCCTTCCTATCCATTCGAACCCGACCCGAGTTAGAAAATTCGAAAATAAATGCAAAAAAATTCTAAAAATTAAAAAACATCATCCAGGCTTCATTTCAAGAGGAAACGGGAATGGACAGGCTGAAAAATAGAGAAGAAAAAAAATTTCCTACCTATCAGTTCGAACCCGACTCAGGTTAGAAAATTCAAAAATAAATACAAATAAATTCCAAAAATTAAAGAATATCATCCAGGCTTCATTTCAAGAAGAAACGGGTATAGACAGGCCGAAAAATAGAGAAGAAAAAAAATTTCCTTCCTACCCGTTCTAACCCGACCCGAGTTAGAAAATTTGAAAAAATTTCAAAAAAATTCTAAAAATTAGAAAACATCATCCAGGCTTCATTTCAATACGAAACGGGTCAGGACAGGCCGAAAATTAAAGACGAAAAAAAAATTCCGTCATATCCCTTCGAACCCGACCCGAGTTAGAAAATTCGAAAATAAATGCAAAAAATATTCTAAAAATTAAAAAATATCATCCAGGCATGATTTCAAGACGAAACGGGTCAGGACAGGCCGAAAAATAGAGAAGAAAAAAAATTTCCTTCCTATCCGTTCGAACCCGACCCGAGTTAGAAAATTCAAAAATAAATGCAAAAAAATTCTAAAAATTAAAAAACATCATCCAGGCTTCATGTCAAGAAGAAACGGGTATAGACAGGCCGAAAAATAGAGAACGAAAAAAATTTCCTTCCTATCCGTTCGAACCCGACCCGAGTAAGAAAATTAAAAAATAAATGCAAAAAAACTTCAAAAATTAAAAACATCATCCAGGTTTCATTTCAAGAGGAAACGGGTATGGACAGGCCGAAAAATAGAGAACAAAAAAAAAATTCCTTCCTATCCGTTAGAACCCGACACGAGTTAGAAAATTCGAAAATAAATGCAAAAAAATTTTAAAAATTAAAAAACATCATCCACGCTTCATTTCAAGACGAAACGGGTCAGGACATGCCAAAAAATTGAGAAGAAAAAAATTTCCTTCCTATCCGTTCGAACTCGACCCGAGTTAGAAAATTCGAAAATAAATGGGAAAAAAATTCTAAAAATTAAAAAACATCATCTAGGCTTCATTAGAAGGAGAAACGGGCATGGACAGGTCGAAAAATAGAGAAAAAAAAAAATTTCCTTCCTATTCGTTCGAACCCGACCCGAGTTAGAAAATTCAAAAATAAATGTAAAAAAATTTCAAAAATTAAAAAAAATCATCCATGCTTCATTTCAAGAAGAAACGGGTATGGACAGGCCGAAAAATAGAGAAGAAAAAAAATTTCCTTCCTATCAGTTCGAACCCGACCCGAGTTAGAAAATTCGAAAATAAATGCAAAAAAATTCTAAAAATTAAAAAACATCATCCAGGCTTCATTTCAAGACGAAACGGATCAGGACAGGCCGAAAAATAAAGAAGAAAAAAAATTTTCTTCACATCCCTTCGAACCCGACCCGAGTTAGAAAATTCGAAAATAAATGCAATAAAATTATAAAAATTAAAAAACATCGTCCACGCTTCATTTCAAGACGAAACGGGTCAGGACAGGCCAAAAACTAGAGAAGAAAAAATTTTTCTTCCTACCCGTTCGAACCCGACCCGAGTTAGAAAATTCAAAAATAAATGCAAAAAAATTCCAAAAATTAAAAAACATCATCCAGGCTTCATTTCAAGAGGAAACGGGTATGCACAGGCCAAAAAATAGAGAACAAAAAAAAATTCCTTCCTATCCGTTCGAACCCGACCCGAGTTAGAAAATTCGAAAATAAGTGCAAAAAAATTCTAAAAATAAAAAAACATCATCCAGGCTTCATTTCAAGACGAAACGGATCAGGACAGGCCAAAAAATTGAGACGAAAAAAAATTTCCTTCCTATCCGTTCGAACCCGACCCGAGTTTGAAAATTCGAAAATAAATGCAAAAAAATTCTAAAAATTAAAAAACATCATCCACGCTTCATTTCAAGACGAAACGGGTCAGGACAGGCCAAAAAATTGAGAAGAAAAAAAATTACCTTCCTATCCGTTCGAACCCGACCCGAGTTAGAAAATTCGAAAATAAATGCGAAAAAAATTGTTAAAATTAAAAAACATCATCCAGGCTTCATTTTAAGACGAAACGGGTCAAGACAGGCGAAAAAATAGAGAAGAAAAAAAATTTCCTTCCTATCCGTTCGAACCCGACCTGAGTTAGAAAATTCGAAAATAAATGCAAAAAAATTCTAAAAATTAAAAAAGATCATCGAGGCTTCATTTCAAGAAGAAACGGGTCAGGACAGGCCGACAAATAGAGATGAAAAAAAATTTCCTTCCTATCCGTTCGAACCCGACCCGAGATAGAAAATTGGAAAATAAATGCAAAAAAATTCTAAAAATTAAAAACATCACCCAGGCTTCATTTCAAGATGAAACGGGTCAGGACAAGCCGAAAAATAGAAAACAAAAAAAATTTCATTCCGATCCGTTCGAACCCGACCCGAGTTAGAAAATTCGAAAATAAATGCAAAAAAATTCTAAAAATTAAAAAACATCATCTAGGCCTCATTTCAAGACGAAACGGGTCAGGACAGGCCGAAAAATAAAGAAGAAAAAAAATTTCCTTCATATCCCTTCGAACCCGACCCGAGTTAGAACATTCGAAAATAAATGCAAAAAAATTCTAAAAATTAAAAAACATCATCTAGGCTTCATTTCAAGAAGAAACGGGTATGGACAGGTCAAAAAATAGAGAAAAAAAAAATTTCCTTCCTATCCGTTCGAACCCGACCCGAGTTAGAAAATTCGAAAATAAATGCGAAAAAAATTCTAAAAATTAAAAAACATCATCCGGGCTTCATTTTAAGACGAAACGGGTCAAGACAGGCCAAAAAATAGAGAAGAAAAAAAATTTCCTTCCTATCCGTTCGAACCCGACCCGAGTTAGAAAATTCGAAAATAAATGCAAAAAAATTCTAAATATTAAAAAACATCATCCAAGCTTCATTTCAAGACGAAACGGGTCAGGACAGGCCAAAAAATTGAGAAGAAAAAAAATTTCCTTCCTATCCGTTCGAACCCGACCCGAGTAAGAAAATTCGAAAATAAATGCGAAAAAAATTCTAAAAATTAAAAAACATCATCTAGGCTTCATTTCAAGAAGAAACGGGTGTGGACAGGTCGAAAAATAGAGAAAAAAAAATTTCCTTCCGATCCGTTCGAACCCGACCCGAGTTAGAAAATTCCAAAATAAAAGTAAAAAAATTTCAAAAATTAAAAAAAAATCATCCATGCTTCATTTCAAGAGGAAACGCGTATGGACAGGCCAAAAAATAGAGAAGAAAAAAAATTTCCTTCCTATCAGTTCGAACCCCACCCGAGTTAGAAAATTCGAAAATAAATGCAAAAAAATTCTAAAAATTAAAAAACATCATCCAGGCTTCATTTCAAGACGAAACGGGTCAGGACCGGCCGAAAAATAAAGAAGAAAAAAAATTTCCTTCACATCCCTTCGAACCCGACCCGAGTTAGAAAATTCGAAAATAAATGTAAAAAAATTATAAAAATTAAAAAACATCATCCACGCTTCATTTCAAGACGAAACGGGTCAGGACAGGCCAAAAAATAGAGAAGAAAAAAAATTTCCTCCCTATCCATTCGAACCTGACCCGAGTTAGAAAATTCGAAAATAAATGCAAAAAAATTCTAAAAATTAAAAAACATCATCCAGGCTTCATTTCAAGAAGAAACGGGTATGGACAGGTCGAAAAATGGAGAAAAAAAAATTTTCTTCCTATTCGTTCGAACCCGACCCGAGTTAGAATATACAAAAATAAATCCAAAAAAATTCCAAAAAAAAAAAAAAAAAAAATCATCCAGGCTTCATTTCAAGACGAAACGGGTCAGGACAGGCCAAAAAATAGAGAAGAAAAATTTTTTTTTTCTACTTGTTCGAACCCGACCCGAGTTAGAAAATTAAAAAATAAATGCAAAAAAATTCCAAAAATTAAAAAACATCATCCAGGCTTCATTTCAAGAGGAAACGGGTATGGACAGGCCGAAAAATAGAGAACAAGAAAAAATTCCTTCCTATCCGTTCGAACCCGACCCGAGTTAGAAAATTCGAAAATAAATGCAAAAAAATTCTAAAAATTAAAAAACATCATCCAGGCTTCATTTCAAGACGAAACGGGTCAGGACAGGCCAAAAAATTGAGAAGAAAAAAAATTTCCTTCCTATCCGTTCGAACCCGACCCGAGTTAGAAAATTCGAAAATAAATGCAAAAAAATTCTAAAAATTAAAAAACATCATCCACGCTTCATTTCAAGACAAAACGGGTCAGGACAGGCCAAAAAATTGAGAAGAAAAAAAATTTCCTTCCTAGACGTTCGAACACGACCCGAGTTAGAAAATTCGAAAATAAATGCGAAAAAAATTCTAAAAATTAAAAAACATCATCTAGGCTTCATTTCAAGAAGAAACGGGAGTGGACAGGTCGAAAAATAGAGAAAAAAAAATTTCCTTCCGATTCGTTCGAACCCGATCCGAGTTAGAAAATTCAAAAATAAATGTAAAAAAATTTCAAAAATTAAAAAAAATCATCCATGCTTCATTTCAAGAGGAAACGGGTATGGACAGGCCGAAAAATAGTGAAGAAAAAAAATTTCCTTCCTATCAGTTCGAACCCGACCCGAGTTAGAAAATTCGAAAATAAATGCAAAAAAATTCTAAAAATTAAAAAACATCATCCAGGCTTCATTTCAAGACGAAACGGGTCAGGACAGGCCGAAAAATAAAGAAGAAAAAAAATTTCCTTCATATCCCTTCGAACCCGACCCGAGTTAGAAAATTCGAAAATAAATGCAAAAAAATTATAAAAATAAAAAAACATCATCCACGCTTCATTTCAAGACGAAACGGGTCAGGACCGGCCGAAAAATAAAGAAGAAAAAAAATTTCCTTCATATCCCTTCGAACCCGACCCGAGTTAGAAAATTCGAAAATAAATGCAAAAAAATTATAAAAATTAAAAAACATCATCCACGCTTCATTTCAAGACGAAACGGGTCAGGACAGGCCAAAAAATAGAGAAGAAAAAAAATTTTCATCCTACCCGTTCGAACCCGACCCGAGTTAGAAAATTCAAAAATAAATGCAAAAAAATTCCAAAAGTTAAAAAACATCATCCAGGCTTCATTTCTAGAGGAAACGGGTATGGACAGGCCGAAAAATAGAGAACAAAAAAAAAATTCCTTCCTATCCGTTCGAACCCGACCCAAGTTAGAAAATTCGAAAATAAATGCAAAAAAATTCTAAAAATTAAAAAACATCATCCACGCTTCATTTCAAGACGAAACGGGTCAGGACAGGCCAGAAAATGAAGAAGAAAAAAAATTTCCTTCCTATCCGTTCGAACCCGACCCGAGTTAGAAAATTCGAAAATAAATGCGAAAAAAATTCTAAAAATTAAAAAACATCATCCAGGATTCATTTCAAGAAGAAACGGGTATGGATAGATCGAAAAATAGGGAAGAAAAAAAATTTTCTTCCCATCCGTTCGATCCCGAACCGAGTTAGAAAATTCAAAAATAAATGCAAAAAAATTTCAAAAATTAAAAAAAATCATCCATGCTTCATCTCAAGAGGAAACGGGTATGGACAGGCCGAAAAATAAAGAAGAAAAAAAAATTCTGTCATATCCCTTCGAACCCGACCCGAGTTAGAAAATTCGAAAATAAATGCAAAAAATATTCTAAAAATTAAAAAATATCATCCAGGCTTGATTTCAAGAGGAAACGGGTCAGGACAGGCCAAAAAATAGAGAAGAAAAAAAATTTCCTTCCTATCCGTTCGAACCCGACCCGAGTAAGAAAATTCAAAAATAAATGCAAAAAAATTCTAAAAATTTAAAAACATCATCCAGGCTTTATGTTAAGAAGAAACGGGTATAGACAGGCCGAAAAATAGAGAACGAAAAAAATTTCCTTCCTATCCGTTCGAACCCGACCCGAGTAAGAAAATTAAAAAATAAATGCAAAAAAATTCCAAAAATTAAAAAACATCATCCAGGCTTCATTTCAAGAGGAAACGGGTATGGACAGGCCGAAAAATAGAGAACAAAAAAAAAATTCCTTCCTATCCGTTAGAACCCGACACGAGTTAGAAAATTCGAAAATAAATGAAAAAAAATTCTAAAAATTAAAAAACATCATCCACGCTTCATTTCAAGACGAAATGGGTCAGGACAAGCCAAAAAATTTAGAAGAAAAAAAATTTCCTTCCTATCCGTTCGAACCCGACCCGAGTTAGAAAATTCGAAAATAAATGGGAAAAAAATTGTTAAAATTAAAAAACATCATATAGGCTTCATTAGAAGGAGAAACGGGTATGGACAGGTCGAAAAATAGAGAAAAAAAAAATTTCCTTCCTATTCGTTCGAACCCGACCCGAGTTAGAAAATTCAAAAATAAATGTAAAAAAATTTCAAAAATTAAAAAAAATCATCCATGCTTCATTTCAACAGGAAACGGGTATGGACAGGCCGAAAAATAGAGAAGAAAAAAAATTTCCTTCCTATCAGTTCGAACCCGACCCGAGTTAGAAAATTCGAAAATCAATGCAAAAAAATTTTAAAAATTAAAAAACATCATCCAGGCTTCATTTCAAGACGAAACGGGTCAGGACAGGCCGAAAAATAAAGAAGAAAAAAAATTTCCTTCATATCCCTTCGAACCCGACCCGAGTTAGAAAATTCGAAAATAAATGCAAAAAAATTCTAAAAATTAAAAACATCGTCCACGCTTCATTTCAAGACGAAACGGGTCAGGACAGGCCAAAAAATAGAGAAGAAAAAAATTTTCCTCCTACCCGTTCGAACCCGACCAGAGTTAGAAAATTCAAAAATAAATGCAAAAAAATTCCAAAAATTAAAAAACATCATCCAGGCTTCATTTCAAGAGGAAACGGGTAAGGACAGGCCAAAAAATAGAGAACAAAAAAAAATTCCTTCCTGTCCGTTCGAACCCGACCCGAGTTAGAAAATTCGAAAATAAGTGCAAAAAAATTCTAAAAATAAAAAAACATCATCCAGGCTTCATTTCAAGACGAAACGGGTCAGGACAGGCCAAAAAATTGAGAAGAAAAAAAATTTCCTTCCTATCCGTTCGAACCCGACCTGAGTTAGAAAATTCGAAAATAAATGCAAAAAAATTCTAAAAATTAAAAAACATCATCCACGTTTCATTTCAAGACGAAACGGGTCAGGACAGGCCAAAAAATTGAGAAGAAAAAAAATTTCCTTCCTATCCGTTCGAACCCGACCCGAGTAAGAAAATTCAAAAATAAATGCAAAAAAATTCTAAAAATTAAAAAACATCATCTAGGCTTCATTTCAAGAAGAAACGGGTGTGGACAGGTCGAAAACTAGAGAAAAAAAAAATTTCCTTCCGATCCGTTCGAACCCGACCCGAGTTAGAAAATTCAAAAATAAATGTAAAAAAATTTCAAAAATTAAAAAAAATCATCCATGCTTCATTTCAAGAGGAAACGGGTATGGACAGGCCAAAAAATAGAGAAGAAAAAAAATTTCCTTCCTATCAGTTCGAACCCGACCCGAGTTAGAAAATTCGAAAATAAATGCAAAAAAATTCTAAAAATTGAAAAACATCATCCAGGCTTCATTTCAAGATGAAACGGGTCAGGACAGGCCGAAAAATAAAGAAGAAAAAAAATTTCCTTCACATCCCTTCGAACCCGACCCGAGTTAGAAAATTCGAAAATAAATGTAAAAAAATTCCAAAAATTAAAAAAAAAAAACATCCAGGCTTCATTTCAAGACGAAACGGGTCAGGACAGGCCAAAAAATAGAGAAGAAAATTTTTTTTTTTCTACTCGTTCGCCCCCGACCCGAGTTAGAAAATTAAAAAATAAATGCAAAAAAATTCCAAAAATTAAAAAACATCATCCAGGCTTCATTTCAAGAGGAAACGGGTATGGACAGGCCGAAAAATAGAGAACAAGAAAAAATTCCTGCCTATCCGTTCGAACCCGACCCGAGTTAGAAAATTCGAAAATAAATGTAAAAAAATTCTAAAAATTAAAAAACATCATCCACGCTTCATTTCAAGACGAAACGGGTCAGGACAGGCCAAAAAATTGAGAAGAAAAAAAATTTCCTTCCTATACGTTCGAACCCGACCCGAGTTAGAAAATTCGAAAATAAATGCGAAAAAAATTCTAAAAATTAAAAAACATCATCCACGCTTCATTTCAAGATGAAACGGGTCAGGACAGGCCAAAAAATTGAGAAGAAAAAAAATTTCCTTCCAATCCGTTCGAACTCGACCCGAGTTAGAAAATTCGAAAATAAATGCAAAAAAATTCTAAAAATTAAAAAACATCATCCGCGCTTCATTTCAAGACGAAACGGGTCAGGACAGGCCAAAAAATTGAGAAGAAAAAAAATTTCCTTCCTAGACGTTCGAACCCGACCCGAGTTAGAAAATTCGAAAATAAATGCGAAAAAAATTCTAAAAATTAAAAAACATCATCTAGGCTTCATTTCAAGAAGAAACGGGTGTGGACAGGTCGAAAAATAGAGAAAAAGAAATTTCCTTCCGATCCGTTCGAACCCGATCCGAGTTAGAAAATTCAAAAATAAATGTAAAAAAATTTCAAAAATTAAAAAAAATCATCCATGCTTCATTTCAAGAGGAAACGGGTATGGACAGGCCGAAAAATAGAGAGGAAAAAAAATTTCCTTCCTATTCATTCGAACCCGACCCGAGTTAGAAAATTCGAAAATAAATGGAAAAAAATTCTAAAAATTAAAAAACATCATCCAGGCTTCATTTCAAGAGGAAACGGGAATGGACAGCCTGAAAAATAGAGAAGAAAAAAAATTTCCTACCTATTAGTTCGAACCCGACTCACGTTAGAAAATTCAAAAATAAATACAAAAAAATTCCAAAAATTAAAGAATATCACCCAGGCTTCATTTCAAGAAGAAACGGGTTTAGACAGGCCGAAAAATAGAGAAGAAAAAAAAATTCCTTCCTACCCGTTCTAACCCGGCCCGAGTTAGAAAATTCGAAAATAAATGCAAAAAAATTCTAAAAATTAGAAAACATCATCCAGGCTTCATTTCAATACGAAACGGGTCAGGACAGGCCGAAAAATAAAGAAGAAAAAAAAATTCTGTCATATCCCTTCGAACCCGACCCGAGTTAGAAAATTCGAAAATAAATGCAAAAAATATTCTAAAAATTAAAAAATATCATCCAGGGTTGATTTCAAGAGGAAACGGGTCAGGACAGGCCGAAAAATAGAGAAGAAAAAAAATTTCCTTCCTATCCGTTCGAACCCGACCCGAGTAAGAAAATTCAAAAATAAATGCAAAAAAATTCTAAAAATTTAAAAACATCATCCAGGCTTCATGTTAAGAAGAAACGGGTATGGACAGGCCGAAAAATAGAGAACGAAAAAAATTTCCTTCCTATCCGTTCGAACCCGACCCGAGTAAGAAAATTAAAAAATAAATGCAAAAAAATTCCAAAAATTAAAAAACATCATCCAGGCTTCATTTCAAGAGGAAACGGGTATGGACAGGCCGAAAAATAGAGAACAAAAAAAAATTCCTTCCTATCCGTTAGAACCCGACACGAGTTAGAAAATTCGAAAATAAATGAAAAAAAATTCTAAAAATTAAAAAACATCATCCACGCTTCGTTTCAAGACGAAATGGGTCAGGACAAGCCAAAAAATTGAGAAGAAAAAAAATTTCCTTCCTTTCCGTTCGAACCCGACCCGAGTTAGAAAATTCGAAAATAAATGGGAAAAAAATTGTTAAAATTAAAAAACATCATCTAGGCTTCATTAGAAGGAGAAACGGGTATGGACAGGTCGAAAAATAGAGAAAAAAAAAATTTCCTTCCTATTCGTTCGAACCCGACCCGAGTTAGAAAATTCAAAAATAAATGTAAAAAAATTTCAAAAATTAAAAAAAATCATCCATGCTTCATTTCAAGAGGAAACGGGTATGGACAGGCCGAAAAATAGAGAAGAAAAAAAATTTCCTTCCTATCAGTTCGAACCCGACCCGAGTTAGAAAATTCGAAAATCAATGCAAAAAAATTTTAAAAATTAAAAAACATCATCCAGGCTTCATTTCAAGACGAAACGGGTCAGGACAGGCCGAAAAATAAAGAAGAAAAAAAATTTCCTTCATATCCCTTCGAACCCGACCCGAGTTAGAAAATTCGAAAATAAATGCAAAAAAATTCTAAAAATTAAAAACATCGTCCACGCTTCATTTCAAGACGAAACGGGTCAGGACAGGCCAAAAAATATAGAAGAAAAAAATTTTCCTCCTACCCGTTCGAACCCGACCAGAGTTAGAAAATTCAAAAATAAATGCAAAAAAATTCCAAAAATTAAAAAACATCATCCAGGCTTCATTTCAAGAGGAAACGGGTAAGGACAGGCCAAAAAATAGAGAACAAAAAAAAATTCCTTCCTGTCCGTTCGAACCCGACCCGAGTTAGAAAATTCGAAAATAATTGCAAAAAAATTCTAAAAATAAAAAAACATCATCCAGGCTTCATTTCAAGACGAAACGGGTCAGGACAGGCCAAAAAATTGAGAAGAAAAAAAATTTCCTTCCTATCCGTTCGAACCCGACCTGAGTTAGAAAATTCGAAAATAAATGCAAAAAAATTCTAAAAATTAAAAAACATCATCCACGTTTCATTTCAAGACGAAACGGGTCAGGACAGGCCAAAAAATTGAGAAGAAAAAAAATTTCCTTCCTATCCGTTCGAACCCGACCCGAGTTAGAAAATTCGAAAATAAATGCGAAAAAAATTCTAAAAATTAAAAAACATCATCTAGGCTTCATTTCAAGAAGAAACGGGTGTGGACAGGTCGAAAACTAGAGAAAAAAAAAATTTCCTACCTATCCGTTCGAACCCGACCCGAGTTAGAAAATTCAAAAATAAATGTAAAAAAATTTCAAAAATTAAAAAAAATCATCCATGCTTCATTTCAAGAGGAAACGGGTATGGACAGGCCAAAAAATAGAGAAGAAAAAAAATTTCCTTCCTATCAGTTCGAACCCGACCCGAGTTAGAAAATTCGAAAATAAATGCAAAAAAATTCTAAAAATTGAAAAACATCATCCAGGCTTCATTTCAAGATGAAACGGGTCAGGACAGGCCGAAAAATAAAGAAGAAAAAAAAATTTCCTTCACATCCCTTCGAACCCGACCCGAGTTAGAAAATTCGAAAATAAATGTAAAAAAATTCCAAAAATTAAAAAAAAAAAACATCCAGGCTTCATTTCAAGACGAAACGGGTCAGGACAGGCCAAAAAATAGAGAAGAAAAATTTTTTTTTTCTACTCGTTCGCCCCCGACCCGAGTTAGAAAATTAAAAAATAAATGCAAAAAAATTCCAAAAATTAAAAAACATCATCCAGGCTTCATTTCAAGAGGAAACGGGTGTGGACAGGCCGAAAAATAGAGAACAAGAAAAAATTCCTGCCTATCCGTTCGAACCCGACCCGAGTTAGAAAATTCGAAAATAAATGTAAAAAAATTCTAAAAATTAAAAAACATCATCCACGCTTCTTTTCAAGACGAAACGGGTCAGGACAGGCCAAAAAATTGAGAAGAAAAAAAATTTCCTTCCTATACGTTCGAACCCGACCCGAGTTAGAAAATTCGAAAATAAATGCGAAAAAAATTCTAAAAATTAAAAAACATCATCCACGCTTCATTTCAAGATGAAACGGGTCAGGACAGGCCAAAAAATTGAGAAGAAAAAAAATTTCCTTCCTATCCGTTCGAACTCGTCCCGAGTTAGAAAATTCGAAAATTAATGCAAAAAAATTCTAAAAATTAAAAAACATCATCCGCGCTTCATTTCAAGACGAAACGGGTCAGGACAGGCCAAAAAATTGAGAAGAAAAAAAATTTCCTTCCTAGACGTTCGAACCCGACCCGAGTTAGAAAATTCGAAAATAAATGCGAAAAAAATTCTAAAAATTAAAAAACATCATCTAGGCTTCATTTCAAGAAGAAACGGGTGTGGACAGGTCGAAAAATAGAGAAAAAGAAATTTCCTTCCGATCCGTTCGAACCCGATCCGAGTTAGAAAATTCAAAAATAAATGTAAAAAAATTTCAAAAATTAAAAAAAATCATCCATGCTTCATTTCAAGAGGAAACGGGTATGGACAGGCCGAAAAATAGAGAGGAAAAAAAATTTCCTTCCTATTCATTCGAACCCGACCCGAGTTAGAAAATTCGAAAATAAATGCAAAAAAATTCTAAAAATTAAAAAACATCATCCAGGCTTCATTTCAAGAGGAAACGGGAATGGACAGCCTGAAAAATAGAGAAGAAAAAAAATTTCCTACCTATTAGTTCGAACCCGACTCACGTTAGAAAATTCAAAAATAAATACAAAAAAATTCCAAAAATTAAAGAATATCACCCAGGCTTCATTTCAAGAAGAAACGGGTATAGACAGGCCGAAAAATAGAGAAGAAAAAAAAATTCCTTCCTACCCGTTCTAACCCGGCCCGAGTTAGAAAATTCGAAAATAAATGCAAAAAAATTCTAAAAATTAGAAAACATCATCCAGGCTTCATTTCAATACGAAACGGGTCAGGACAGGCCGAAAAATAAAGAAGAAAAAAAAATTCTGTCATATCCCTTCGAACCCGACCCGAGTTAGAAAATTCGAAAATAAATGCAAAAAATATTCTAAAAATTAAAAAATATCATCCAGGGTTGATTTCAAGAGGAAACGGGTCAGGACAGGCCGAAAAATAGAGAAGAAAAAAAATTTCCTTCCTATCCGTTCGAACCCGACCCGAGTAAGAAAATTCAAAAATAAATGCAAAAAAATTCTAAAAATTTAAAAACATCATCCAGGCTTCATGTTAAGAAGAAACGGGTATAGACAGGCCGAAAAATAGAGAACGAAAAAAATTTCCTTCCTATCCGTTCGAACCCGACCCGAGTAAGAAAATTAAAAAATAAATGCAAAAAAATTCCAAAAATTAAAAAACATCATCCAGGCTTCATTTCAAGAGGAAACGGGTATGGACAGGCCGAAAAATAGAGAACAAAAAAAAAATTCCTTCCTATCCGTTAGAACCCGACACGAGTTAGAAAATTCGAAAATAAATGAAAAAAAATTCTAAAAATTAAAAAACATCATCCACGCTTCATTTCAAGACGAAATGGGTCAGGACAAGCCAAAAAATTGAGAAGAAAAAAAATTTCCTTCCTATCCGTTCGAACCCGACCCGAGTTAGAAAATTCGAAAATAAATGGGAAAAAAATTGTTAAAATTAAAAAACATCATCTAGGCTTCATTAGAAGGAGAAACGGGTATGGACAGGTCGAAAAATAGAGAAAAAAAAAATTTCCTTCCTATTCGTTCGAACCCGACCCGAGTTAGAAAATTCAAAAATAAATGTAAAAAAATTTCAAAAATTAAAAAAAATCATCCATGCTTCATTTCAACAGGAAACGGGTATGGACAGGCCGAAAAATAGAGAAGAAAAAAAATTTCCTTCCTATCAGTTCGAACCCGACCCGAGTTAGAAAATTCGAAAATCAATGCAAAAAAATTTTAAAAATTAAAAAACATCATCCAGGCTTCATTTCAAGACGAAACGGGTCAGGACAGGCCGAAAAATAAAGAAGAAAACAAATTTCCTTCATATCCCTTCGAACCCGACCCGAGTTAGAAAATTCGAAAATAAATGCAAAAAAATTCTAAAAATTAAAAACATCGTCCACGCTTCATTTCAAGACGAAACGGGTCAGGACAGGCCAAAAAATAGAGAACAAAAAAAAATTCCTTCCTGTCCGTTCGAACCCGACCCGAGTTAGAAAATTCGAAAATAATTGCAAAAAAATTCTAAAAATAAAAAAACATCATCCAGGCTTCATTTCAAGACGAAACGGGTCAGGACAGGCCAAAAAATTGAGAAGAAAAAAAATTTCCTTCCTATCCGTTCGAACCCGACCTGAGTTAGAAAATTCGAAAATAAATGCAAAAAAATTCTAAAAATTAAAAAACATCATCCACGTTTCATTTCAAGACGAAACGGGTCAGGACAGGCCAAAAAATTGAGAAGAAAAAAAATTTCCTTCCTATCCGTTCGAACCCGACCCGAGTTAGAAAATTCGAAAATAAATGCGAAGAAAATTCTAAAAATTAAAAAACATCATCTAGGCTTCATTTCAAGAAGAAACGGGTGTGGACAGGTCGAAAACTAGAGAAAAAAAAAATTTCCTTCCGATCCGTTCGAACCCGACCCGAGTTAGAAAATTCAAAAATAAATGTAAAAAAATTTCAAAAATTAAAAAAAATCATCCACGCTTCATTTCAAGAGGAAACGGGTATGGACAGGCCAAAAAATAGAGAAGAAAAAAAATTTCCTTCCTATCAGTTCGAACCCGACCCGAGTTAGAAAATTCGAAAATAAATGCAAAAAAATTCTAAAAATTGAAAAACATCATCCAGGCTTCATTTCAAGATGAAACGGGTCAGGACAGGCCGAAAAATAAAGAAGAAAAAAAAATTTCCTTCACATCCCTTCGAACCCGACCCGAGTTAGAAAATTCGAAAATAAATGTAAAAAAATTCCAAAAATTAAAAAAAAAAACATCCAGGCTTCATTTCAAGACGAAACGGGTCAGGACAGGCCAAAAAATAGAGAAGAAAATTTTTTTTTTTCTACTCGTTCGCCCCCGACCCGAGTTAGAAAATTAAAAAATAAATGCAAAAAAATTCCAAAAATTAAAAAACATCATCCAGGCTTCATTTCAAGAGGAAACGGGTATGGACAGGCCGAAAAATAGAGAACAAGAAAAAATTCCTGCCTATCCGTTCGAACCCGACCCGAGTTAGAAAATTCGAAAATAAATGTAAAAAAAATTCTAAAAATTAAAAAACATCATCCACGCTTCATTTCAAGATGAAACGGGTCAGGACAGGCCAAAAAATTGAGAAGAAAAAAAATTTCCTTCCTATCCGTTCGAACTCGTCCCGAGTTAGAAAATTCGAAAATAAATGCAAAAAAATTCTAAAAATTAAAAACATCATCCACGCTTCATTTCAAGACGAAACGGGTCAGGACAGGCCAAAAAATTGAGAAGAAAAAAAATTTCCTTCCTATACGTTCGAACCCGACCCGAGTTAGAAAATTCGAAAATAAATGCGAAAAAAATTCTAAAAATTAAAAAACATCATCCACGCTTCATTTCAAGATGAAACGGGTCAGGACAGGCCAAAAAATTGAGAAGAAAAAAAATTTCCTTCCTATCCGTTCGAACTCGTCCCGAGTTAGAAAATTCGAAAATAAATGCAAAAAAATTCTAAAAATTAAAAAACATCATCCGCGCTTCATTTCAAGACGAAACGGGTCAGGACAGGCCAAAAAATTGAGAAGAAAAAAAATTTCCTTCCTAGACGTTCGAACCCGACCCGAGTTAGAAAATTCGAAAATAAATGCGAAAAAAATTCTAAAAATTAAAAAACATCATCTAGGCTTCATTTCAAGAAGAAACGGGTGTGGACAGGTCGAAAAATAGAGAAAAAGAAATTTCCTTCCGATCCGTTCGAACCCGATCCGAGTTAGAAAATTCAAAAATAAATGTAAAAAAATTTCAAAAATTAAAAAAAATCATCCATGCTTCATTTCAAGAGGAAACGGGTATGGACAGGCCGAAAAATAGAGAGGAAAAAAAATTTCCTTCCTATTCATTCGAACCCGACCCGAGTTAGAAAATTCGAAAATAAATGCAAAAAAAATTCTAAAAATTAAAAAACATCATCCAGGCTTCATTTCAAGAGGAAACGGGAATGGACAGCCTGAAAAATAGAGAAGAAAAAAAATTTCCTACCTATCAGTTCGAACCCGACTCAAGTTGGAAAATTCAAAAATAAATACAAAAAAATTCCAAAAATTAAAGAATATCACCCAGGCTTCATTTCAAGAAGAAACGGGTATAGACAGGCCGAAAAATAGAGAAGAAAAAAAAATTCCTTCCTACCCGTTCTAACCCGGCCCGAGTTAGAAAATTCGAAAATAAATGCAAAAAAATTCTAAAAATTAGAAAACATCATCCAGGCTTCATGTTAAGAAGAAACGGGTATAGACAGGCCGAAAAATAGAGAACGAAAAAAATTTCCTTCCTATCCGTTCGAACCCGACCCGAGTAAGAAAATTAAAAAATAAATGCAAAAAAATTCCAAAAATTAAAAAACATCATCCAGGCTTCATTTCAAGAGGAAACGGGTATGGACAGGCCGAAAAATAGAGAACAAAAAAAAAATTCCTTCCTATCCGTTAGAACCCGACACGAGTTAGAAAATTCGAAAATAAATGCAAAAAAATTCTAAAAATTAAAAAACATCATCCACGCTTCATTTCAAGACGAAATGGGTCAGGACAAGCAAAAAAATTGAGAAGAAAAAAAATTTCCTTCCTATCCGTTCGAACCCGACCCGAGTTAGAAAATTCGAAAATAAATGGGAAAAAAATTGATAAAATTAAAAAACATCATCTAGGCTTCATTAGAAGGAGAAACGGGTATGGACAGGTCGAAAAATGGAGAAAAAAAAAATTTCCTTCCTATTCGTTCGAACCCGACCCGAGTTAGAAAATTCAAAAATAAATGTAAAAAAATTTCAAAAATTAAAAAAAATAATCCATGCTTCATTTCAAGAGGAAACGGGTATGGACAGGCCGAAAAATAGAGAAGAAAAAAAATTTCCTTCCTATCAGTTCGAACCCGACCCGAGTTAGAAAATTCGAAAATCAATGCAAAAAAATTTTAAAAATTAAAAAACATCATCCAGGCTTCATTTCAAGACGAAACGGGTCAGGATAGGCCGAAAAATAAAGAGGAAAAAAAATTTCCTTCATATCCCTTCGAACCCGACCCGAGTTAGAAAATTCGAAAATAAATGCAACAAAATTCTAAAAATTAAAAAACATCGTCCACGCTTCATTTCAAGACGAAACGGGTCAGGACAGGCCAAAAAATAGAGAAGAAAAAAATTTTCTTCCTACCCGTTCGAACCCGACCCGAGTTAGAAAATTAAAAAATAAATGCAAAAAAATTCCAAAAATTAAAAAACATCATCCAGGCTTCATTTCGAGAGGAAACGGGTAAGGACAGGCCAAAAAATAGAGAACAAAAAAAAATTCCTTCCTGTCCGTTCGAACCCGACCCGAGTTAGAAAATTCGAAAATAAGTGCAAAAAAATTCTAAAAATAAAAAAACATCATCCAGGCTTCATTTCAAGACAAAACGGGTCAGGACAGGCCAAAAAATTGAGAAGAAAAAAAATTTCCTTCCTATCCGTTCGAACCCGACCCGAGTTAGAAAATTCGAAAATAAATGCAAAAAAATTCTAAAAATTAAAAAACATCATCCACGTTTCATTTCAAGACGAAACGGGTCAGGACAGGCCAAAAAATTGAGAAGAAAAAAAATTTGATTCCTAGACGTTCGAACCCGACCCGAGTTAGAAAATTCGAAAATAAATGCGAAAAAAATTCTAAAAATTAAAAAACATCATCTAGGCTTCATTTCAAGAAGAAACGGGTGTGGACAGGTCGAAAAATAGAGAAAAAGAAATTTCCATCCGATCCGTTCGAACCCGATCCGAGTTAGAAAATTCAAAAATAAATGTAAAAAAATTTCAAAAATTAAAAAAAATCATCCATGCTTCATTTCAAGAGGAAACGGGTATGGACAGGCCGAAAAATAGAGAAGAAAAAAAATTTCCTTCCTATCCGTTCGAACCAGACCCGAGTTAGAAAATTCGAAAATAAATGCAAAAAAATTCTAAAAATTAAAAAACATCATCCAGGCTCCATTTCAAGACGAAACGGGTCAGGACAGGCCGAAAAATAAAGAAGAAAAAAAATTTCCTTCATATCCCTTCGAACCCGACCCGAGTTAGAAAATTCGAAAATAAATGCAAAAAAATTCTAAAAATTAAAAAACATCATCCACGCTTCATTTCAAGACGAAACGGGTCAGGATAGGCCAAAAAATAGAGAATAAAAAAATTTCCTTCCTATCCATTCGAACCCGACCCGAGTTAGAAAATTCGAAAATAAATGCAAAAAAATTCTAAAAATTAAAAAACATCATCCAGGCTTCATTTCAAGAAGAAACGGGTATGGACAGCTTGAAAAATGGAGAAAAAAAAAATTTCCTTCCTATCCGTTCGAACCCGACCCGAGTTAGAAAATTCAAAAATAAATGGAAAAAAATTCCAAAAATTCAAAAAAAATCATCCAGGCTTCATTTGAAGACGAAACGGGTCAGGACAGGCCAAAAAATAGAGAAGAAAATAATTTTCTTCCTACACGTTCGAACCCGACCCGAGTTAGAAAATTAAAAAATAAATGCGAAAAAAATTCCAAAAATTAAAAAACATCATCCAGGCTTCATTTCAAGAGGAAACGGGTATGGACAGGCCGAAAAATAGAGAACAAAAAAAAATTCCTTCCTATCCGTTCGAACCCGACCCGAGTTAGAAAATTTGAAAATAAATGCAAAAAAATTCTAAAAATAAAAAAACATCATCCAGGCTTCATTTCAAAACGAAACGGGTCAGGACAGGCCAAAAAATTGAGAAGAAAAAAAATTTCCTTCCTATCCATTCGAACCCGACCCGAGGTAGAAAATTCGAAAATAAATGCAAAAAAATTCTAAAAATTAAAAAACATCATCCACGCTTCATTTCAAGACGAAACGGGTCAGGACAGGCCAAAAAATTGAGAAGAAAAAAAATTTCCTTCCTATACGTTCGAACCCGACCCGAGTTAGAAAATTCGAAAATAAATGCGAAAAAAATTCTAAAAATTAAAAAACATCATCTAGACTTCATTTGAAGAAGAAACGGGTGTGGACAGGTCGAAAAATAGAGAAAAAAAAATTTCCTTCCGATTCGTTCGAACCCGACCCGAGTTAGAAAATTGAAAAATAAATGTAAAAAAATTTCAAAAATTAAAAAAAATCATCCATGCTTCATTTCAAGAGGAAACGGGTATGGACAGGCCGAAAAATAGAGAAGAAAAAAAATTTCCTTCCTATCAGTTCGAACCCGACCCGAGTTAGAAAATTCGAAAATAAAAGCAAAAAAATTCTAAAAATTAAAAAAATCATCCAGGCTTCATTTCAAGACGAAACGGGTCAGGACATGCCGAAAAATAAAGAAGAAAAAAAATTTCCTTCATATCCCTTCGAACCCGACCCGAGTTAGAAAATTCGAAAATAAATGCAAAAAAATTCTAAAAATTAAAAAACATCATCCAGGCTTCATTTCAAGACGAAACGGGTCAGGACAGGCCAAAAAATAGAGAAGAAAAAAAATTTTCTTCCTACCCGTTAGAACCCGACCCGAGTTAGAAAATTCAAAAATAAATGCAAAAAAATTCCAAAAGTTAAAAAACATCATCCAGGCTTAATTTCAAGAGGAAACGGTATGGACAAGCCGAAAAATAGAGAACAAAAAAAAAATTCCTTCCTATCCGTTCGAACCCGACCCGAGTTAGAAAATTCGAAAATAAATGCAAAAAAATTCTAAAAATTAAAAAACATCATCCACGCTTCATTTCAAGACGAAACGGGTCAGGACAGGCCAAAAAATTGAGAAGAAAAAAAATTTCCTTCCTATACGTTCGAACCCGACCCGAGTTAGAAAATTCAAAAATAAATGCAAAAAAAATTCTAAAAATTAAAAAACATCATCCACGCTTCATTTCAAGACGAAACGGGTCAGGACAGGCCAGAAAATTGAGAAGAAAAAAAATTTCCTTCCTATCCGTTCGAACCCGACCCGAGTTAGAAAATTCGAAAATAAATGCGAAAAAAATTCTAAAAATTAAAAAACATCGTCCAGGATTCATTTCAAGAAGAAACGGGTATGGATAGCTCGAAAAATAGGGAAGAAAAAAAATTTCCTTCCCATCCATTCGAACCCGAACCGAGTTAGAAAATTCAAAAATAAATGCAAAAAAACTTCAAAAATTAAAAAAAATCATCCAAGCTTCATCTCAAGAGGAAACGGGTATGGACAGGCCGAAAAATAGGGAAGAAAAAAAAATTTCCTTCCTATCCGTTCGAACCCGACTCGATTTAGAAAATTCAAAAACAAATGCAAAAAAACTCTAAAAATTAAAAAACATCATCCAGGCTTCATTTCAAGAAGAAACGGGTATAGACAGGCCGAAAAATAGAGAAGAAAAAAAATTTCCTTCCTATCCGTTCGAACCCGGCCCGAGTTAGAAAATTCGAAAATCAATGCAAAAAAATTCTAAAAATTAAAAAAATCATCCACGCTTCATTTCAAGACGAAACGGGTCAGGACAGGCCAAAAAATAGAGAATAAAAAAATTTCCTTCCTATCCATTCGAACCCGACCCGAGTTAGAAAATTCGAAAATAAATGCAAAAAAATTCTAAAAATTAAAAAACATCATACAGGCTTCATTTCAAGAAGAAACGGGTATGGACAGCTCGAAAAATGGAGAAAAAAAAATTTCCTTCCTATCCGTTCGAACCCGACCCGAGTTAGAAAATTCAAAAATAAATGTAAAAAAATTCCAAAAATTCAAAAAAAATCATCCAGGCTTCATTTCAAGACGAAACGGGTCAGGACAGGCCAAAAAATAGAGAAGAAAAAAAATTTTCTTCCTACACGTTCGAACCCAACCCGAGTTAGAAAATTCAAAAATAAATACAAAAAAATTCCAAAAATTAAAAAACATCATCCAGGCTTCATTTCAAGAGGAAACGGGTATGGACAGGCAGAAAAATGGAGAATAAAAAAAAATTCCTTCCTATCCGTTCGAACCCGACCCGAGTTAGAAAATTCGAAAATAAATGCAAAAAAATTCTAAAAATAAAAAAATATCATCCAGTCTTCATTTCAAAACGAAACGGGTCAGGACAGGCCAAAAAATTGAGAAGAAAAAACGTTTCCTTCCTATCCGTTCGAACCCGACACGAGTTAGAAAATTCGAAAATAAATGCAAAAAAATTCTAAAAATTAAAAAAACATCATCCACGCTTCATTTCAAGACGAAACGGGTCAGGACAGGCCAAAAAATTGAGAAGAAAAAAAATTTCCTTCCTATCCGTTCGAACCCGACCCGAGTTAGAAAATTCGAAAATAAATGCGAAAAAAATTCTAAAAATTAAAAAACATCATCTAGGCTTCATTTCAAGAAGAAACGGGTGTGGACAGGTCGAAAAATAGAGAAAAAAAAATTTCCTTCCGATCCGTTCGAACCCGACCCGAGTTAGAAAATTCAAAAATAAATGTAAAAAAATTTCAAAAATTAAAAAAAATCATCCATGCTTCATTTCAAGAGGAAACAGGTATGGACAGGCCGAAAAATAGAGAAGAAAAAAAAAATTCCTTCCTATCCGTTCGAACCCGACCCGAGTTAGAAAATTCGAAAATAAATGCAAAAAAATTCTAAAAATTAAAAAACATCATCCACGCTTCATTTCAAGACGAAACGGGTCAGGACAGGCCAGAAAATTGAGAAGAAAAAAAATTTCCTTCCTATCCGTTCGAACTCGACCCGAGTTAGAAAATTCGAAAATAAATGCGAAAACAATTCTAAAAATTAAAAAACATCATCCAGGATTCATTTCAAGAAGAAACGGGTATGGATAGCTCGAAAAATAGGGAAGAAAAACAAATTTCCTTCCTATCCGTTCGAACCCGACTCGATTTAGAAAATTCAAAAATAAATGCAAAAAAACTCTAAAAATTAAAAAACATCATCCAGGCTTCATTTCAAGAAGAAACGGGTATAGACAGGCCGAAAAATAGAGAAGAAAAAAAAATTTCCTTCCTATCCGTTCGAACCCGGCCCGAGTTAGAAAATTCGAAAATCAATGCAAAAAAATTCGAAAAATTAAAAAATATCATCCAGGCTCCATTTCAAGACGAAACGGGTAAGGATAGGCCGAAAAATAAAGAAGAAAAAAAATTTCCTTCATATCCCTTCGAACCCGACCCGAGTTAGAAAATTCGAAAATAAATGCAAAAAAATTCTAAAAATTAAAAAACATCATCCACGCTTCATTTCAAGACGAAACGGGTCAGGACAGGCCAAAAAATAGAGAATAAAAAAATTTCCTTCCTATCCATTCGAACCCGACCCGAGTTAGAAAATTCGAAAATAAATGCAAAAAAATTCTAAAAATTAAAAAACATCATACAGGCTTCATTTCAAGAAGAAACGGGTATGGACAGCTCGAAAAATGGAGAAAAAAAAATTTCCTTCCTATCCCTTCGAACCCGACCCGAGTTAGAAAATTCAAAAATAAATGTAAAAAAATTCCAAAAATTCAAAAAAAATCATCCAGGCTTCATTTCAAGACGAAACGGGTCAGGACAGGCCAAAAAATAGAGAAGAAAAAAATTTTCTTCCGACACGTTCGAACCCGACCCGAGTTAGAAAATTCAAAAATAATTGCAAAAAAATTCCAAAAATTAAAAAACATTATCCAGGCTTCATTTCAAGAGGAAACGGGTATGGACAGGCAGAAAAATGGAGAATAAAAAAAAATTCCTTCCTATCCGTTCGAACCCGACCCGAGTTAGAAAATTCGAAAATAAATGCAAAAAAATTCTAAAAATAAAAAAACATCATCCAGTCTTCATTTCAAAACGAAACGGGTCAGGACAGGCCAAAAAATTGAGAAGAAAAAAAATTTCCTTCCTATCCGTTCGAACCCGACATGAGTTAGAAAATTCGAAAATAAATGCAAAAAAATTCTAAAAATTAAAAAACATCATCCACGCTTCATTTCAAGACGAAACGGGTCAGGACAGGCCAAAAAATTGAGAAGAAAAAAAATTTCCTTTCTATACGTTCGAACCCGACCCGAGTTAGAAAATTCGAAAATAAATGCGAAAAAAATTCTAAAAATTAAAAAACATCATCTAGGCTTCATTTCAAGAAGAAACGGGTGTGGACAGGTCGAAAAATAGAGAAAAAAAAATTTCCTTCCGATCCGTTCGAACCTGACCCGAGTTAGAAAATTCAAAAATAAATGTAAAAATATTTCAAAAATTAAAAAAAATCATCCATGCTTCATTTCAAGAGGAAACGGGTATGGACAGGCTGAAAAATAGAGAAGAAAAAAAATTTCCTTCCTATTAGTTCGAACCCGACCTGAGTTAGAAAATACGAAAATAAAAGCAAAAAAATTCTAAAAATTAAAAAACATCATCCAGGCTTCATTTCAAGAAGAAACGGGTGTGGACAGGTCGAAAAATAGAGAAAAAAAAATTTCCTTCCGATCCGTTCGAACCCGACTCGAGTTAGAAAATTCAAAAATAAATGTAAAAAAATTTCAAAAATTAAAAAAAATCATCCATGCTTCATTTCAAGAGGAAACGGGTATGGACAGGCCGAAAAATAGAGAAGAAAAAAAATTTCCTTCCTATCAGTTCGAACCCGACCCGACTTAGAAAATTCGAAAATAAATGCAAAAAAATTCTAAAAATTGAAAAACATCATCCAGGCTTCATTTCAAGACGAAACGGGTCAGGACAGGGCAAAAAATAAAGAAGAAAAAAAATTTCCTTCATATCCCTTCGAACCCGACCCGAGTTAGAAAATTCGAAACTAAATGCAAAAAAATTCTAAAAATTAAAAAAACATCATCCACGCTTCATTTCAAGACGAAACGGGTCAGGACAGGCCAAAAAATAGAGAAGAAAAAAAAATTTCTTCCTACCCGTTCGAACCCGACTCGAGTTAGAAAATTCAAAAATAAATGCAAAAAAATTCCAAAAGTTAAAAAACATCATCCAGGCTTCATTTCAAGAGGAAACGGGTATGGACAAGCCGAAAAATAGAGAACAAAAAAAAAATTCCTTCCTATCCGTTCGAACCCGACCCGAGTTAGAAAATTCGAAAATAAATGCAAAACAATTTTAAAAATTAAAAAACATCATCCACGCTTCATTTCAAGACGAAACGGGTCAGGACAGGCCAGAAAATTAAGAAGAAAAAAAATTTCCTTCCTATCCGTTCGAACCCGACCCGAGTTAGAAAATTCGAAAATAAATGCGAAAAAAATTCTAAAAATTAAAAAACATTGTCCAGGATTCATTTCAAGAAGAAACGGGTATGGATAGCTCGAAAAATAGGGAAGAAAAAAAATTTCCTTCCCATCCGTTCGAACCCGAACCGAGTTAGAAAATTCAAAAATAAATGCAAAAAAAACTTCAAAAATTAAAAAAAATCATCCAAGCTTCATCTCAAGAGGAAACGGGTATGGACAGGCCGAAAAATAGGGAAGAAAAAAAAAATTTCCTTCCTATCCGTTCGAACCCGACTCGATTTAGAAAATTCAAAAATAAATGCAAAAAAACTCTAAAAATTAAAAAACATCATCCAGGCTTCATTTCAAGAAGAAACGGGTATAGACAGGCCGAAAAATAGAGAAGAAAAAAAATTTCCTTCCTATCCGTTCGAACCCGGCCCGAGTTAGAAAATTCGAAAATCAATGCAAAAAAATTCGAAAAATTAAAAAACATCATCCGGGCTTCATTGCAAGACGAAACGGGTCAGGACAGGCCGAAAAATAAAGAAGAAAAAAAATTTCTTTCATATCCCTTCGAGCCCGACCCGAGTTAGAAAATTCGAAAATAAATGCAAAAAAATTCTAAAAATTAAAAAACATCATCCACGCTTCATTTCAAGACGAAACGGGTCAGAACAGGCCAAAAAATAGAGAATAAAAAAATTTCCTTCCTATCCATTCGAACCCGACCCGAGTTAGAAAATTCGAAAATAAATGCAAAAAAATTCTAAAAATTAAAAAACATCATACAGGCTTCATTTCAAGAAGAAACGGGTATGGACAGCTCGAAAAATGGAGAAAAAAAAATTTCCTTCCTATCCGTTCGAACCCGACCCGAGTTAGAAAATTCAAAAATAAATGTAAAAAAATTCCAAAAATTCAAAAAAAATCATCCAGGCTTCATTTCAAGACGAAACGGGTCAGGACAGGCCAAAAAATAGAGAAGAAAAAAATTTTCTTCCTACACGTTCGAACCCGACCCGAGTTAGAAAATTCAAAAATAAATGAAAAAAATTCCAAAAATTAAAAAACATCATCCAGGCTTCATTTCAAGAGGAAACGGGTATGGACAGGCAGAGAAATGGAGAATAAAAAAAAATTCCTTCCTATCCGTTCGAACCCGACCCGAGTTAGAAAATTCGAAAATAAATGCAAAAAAATTCTAAAAATAAAAAAACATCATCCAGTCTTCATTTCAAAACGAAACGGGTCAGGACAGGCCAAAAAATTGAGAAGAAAAAAAATTTCCTTCCTATCCGTTCGAACCCGACCCGAGTTAGAAAATTCGAAAATAAATGCAAAAAAATTCTAAAAATTAAAAAACATCATCCACGCTTCATTTCAAGATGAAACGGGACAGGACAGGCCAAAAAATTGAGAAGAAAAAAAATTTTCTTCCTATACGTTCGAACCCGACCCGAGTTAGAAAATTCAAAAATAAATGCAAAAAAAATTCTAAAAATTAAAAAACATCATCTAGGCTTCATTTCAAGAAGAAACGGGTGTGGACAGGTCGAAAAATAGAGAAAAAAAAATTTCCTTCCGATCCGTTCGAACCCGACCCGAGTTAGAAAATTCAAAAATAAATGTAAAAAAATTTCAAAAATTAAAAAAAATCACCCATGCTTCATTTCAAGAGGAAACGGGTATGGACAGGCCGAAAAATAGAGAAGAAAAAAAATTTCCTTCCTATCAATTCGAACCCGACCCGACTTAGAAAATTCGAAAATAAATGCAAAAAAATTCTAAAAATTGAAAAACATCATCCAGGCTTCATTTCAAGACGAAACGGGTCAGGACAGGCCGAAAAATAAAGAAGAAAAAAAATTTCCTTCATATCCCTTCGAACCCGACCCGAGTTAGAAAATTCGAAAATAAATGCAAAAAAATTCTAAAAATTAAAAAAACATCATCCACGCTTCATTTCAAGACGAAACGGGTCAGGACAGGCCAAAAAATAGAGAAGAAAAAAAAATTTCTTCCTACCCGTTCGAACCCGACCCGAGTTAGAAAATTCAAAAATAAATGCAAAAAAATTCCAAAAGTTAAAAAACATCATCCAGGCTTCATTTCAAGAGGAAACGGGTATGGACAAGCCGAAAAATAGAGAACAAAAAAAAATTCCTTCCTATCCGTTCGAACCCGACCTGAGTTAAAATATTCGAAAATAAATGCAAAAAAATTCTAAAAATAAAAAAACATCATCCAGGCATCATTTCAAGACGAAACGGGTCAGGACAGGCCAAAAAATTGAGAAGAAAAAAAATTTCCTTCCTATCCGTTCGAACCCGACCCGAGTTAGAAAATTCGAAAATAAATGCAAAAAAATTCTAAAAATTAAAAAACATCATCCACGCTTCATTTCAAGATGAAACGGGTCAGGACAGGCCAAAAAATTGAGAAGAAAAAAAATTTCCTTCCTATACGTTCGAACCCGACCCGAGTTAGAAAATTCAAAAATAAATGCAAACAAAATTCTAAAAATTAAAAAACATCATCTAGGCTTCATTTCAAGAAGAAACGGGTGTGGACAGGTCGAAAAATAGAGAAAAAAAAATTTCCTTCCGATCCGTTCGAACCCGACCCGAGTTAGAAAATTCAAAAATAAATGTAAAAAAATTTCAAAAATTAAAAAAAATCATCCATGCTTCATTTCAAGAGGAAACGGGTATGGACAGGCCGAAAAATAGAGAAGAAAAAAAATTTCCTTCCTATCAGTTCGAACCCGACCCGAATTAGAAAATTCGAAAATAAATGCAAAAAAATTCTAAAAATTGAAAAACATCATCCAGGCTTCATTTCAAGACGAAACGGGTCAGGACAGGGCGAAAAATAAAGAAGAAAAAAAATTTCCTTCCCATCCGTTCGAACCCGAACCGAGTTAGAAAATTCAAAAATAAATGCAAAAAAACTTCAAAAATTAAAAAAAATCATCCGAGCTTCATCTCAAGAGGAAACGGGTATGGACAGGCCGAAAAATAGGGAAGAAAAAAAAATTTCCTTCCTATCCGCTCGAACCCGACTCGATTTAGAAAATTCAAAAATAAATGCAAAAAAACTCTAAAAATTAAAAAACATCATCCAGGCTTCATTTCAAGAAGAAACGGGTATAGACAGGCCGAAAAATAGAGAAGAAAAAAAATTTCCTTCCTATCCGTTCGAACCCGACATGAGTTAGAAAATTCGAAAATAAATGCAAAAAAATTCTAAAAATTAAAAAACATCATCCACGCTTCATTTCAAGACGAAACGGGTCAGGACAGGCCAAGAAATTGAGAAGAAAAAAAATTTCCTTTCTATACGTTCGAACCCGACCCGAGTTAGAAAATTCGAAAATAAATGCGAAAAAAATTCTAAAAATTAAAAAACATCATCTAGGCTTCATTTCAAGAAGAAACGGGTGTGGACAGGTCGAAAAATAGAGAAAAAAAAATTTCCTTCCGATCCGTTCGAACCTGACCCGAGTTAGAAAATTCAAAAATAAATGTAAAAATATTTCAAAAATTAAAAAAAATCATCCATGCTTCATTTCAAGAGGAAACGGGTATGGACAGGCCGAAAAATAGAGAAGAAAAAAAATTTCCTTCCTATTAGTTCGAACCCGACCTGAGTTAGAAAATACGAAAATAAAAGCAAAAAAATTCTAAAAATTAAAAAACATCATCCAGGCTTCATTTCAAGAAGAAACGGGTGTGGACAGGTCGAAAAATAGAGAAAAAAAAATTTCCTTCCGATCCGTTCGAACCCGACCCGAGTTAGAAAATTCAAAAATAAATGTAAAAAAATTTCAAAAATTAAAAAAAATCATCCATGCTTCATTTCAAGAGGAAACGGGTATGGACAGGCCGAAAAATAGAGAAGAAAAAAAATTTCCTTCCTATCAGTTCGAACCCGACCCGACTTAGAAAATTCGAAAATAAATGCAAAAAAATTCTAAAAATTGAAAAACATCATCCAGGCTTCATTTCAAGACGAAACGGGTCAGGACAGGGCAAAAAATAAAGAAGAAAAAAAATTTCCTTCATATCCCTTCGAACCCGACCCGAGTTAGAAAATTCGAAAGTAAATGCAAAAAAATTCTAAAAATTAAAAAAACATCATCCACGCTTCATTTCAAGACGAAACGGGTCAGGACAGGCCAAAAAATAGAGAAGAAAAAAAAATTTCTTCCTACCCGTTCGAACCGGACTCGAGTTAGAAAATTCAAAAATAAATGCAAAAAAATTCCGAAAGTTAAAAAACATCATCCAGGCTTCATTTCAAGAGGAAACGGGTATGGACAAGCCGAAAAATAGAGAACAAAAAAAAAATTCCTTCCTATCCGTTCGAACCCGACCCGAGTTAGAAAATTCGAAAATAAATGCAAAACAATTTTAAAAATTAAAAAACATCATCCACGCTTCAATTCAAGACGAAACGGGTCAGGACAGGCCAGAAAATTGAGAAGAAAAAAAATTTCCTTCCTATCCGTTCGAACCCGACCCGAGTTAGAAAATTCGAAAATAAATGCGAAAAAAATTCTAAAAATTAAAAAACATCGTCCAGGATTCATTTCAAGAAGAAACGGGTATGGATAGCTCGAAAAATAGGGAAGAAAAAAAATTTCCTTCCCATCCGTTCGAACCCGAACCGAGTTAGAAAATTCAAAAATAAATGCAAAAAAACTTCAAAAATTAAAAAAAATCATCCAAGCTTCATCTCAAGAGGAAACGGGTATGGACAGGCCGAAAAATAGGGAAGAAAAAAAATTTCCTTCCTATCCGTTCGAACCCGACTCGATTTAGAAAATTCAAAAATAAATGCAAAAAAACTCTAAAAATTAAAAAACATCATCCAGGCTTCATTTCAAGAAGAAACGGGTATAGACAGGCCGAAAAATAGAGAAGAAAAAAAATTTCCTTCCTATCCGTTCGAACCCGGCCCGAGTTAGAAAATTCGAAAATCAATGCAAAAAAATTCGAAAAATTAAAAAACATCATCCGGGCTTCATTGCAAGACGAAACGGGTCAGGACAGGCCGAAAAATAAAGAAGAAAAAAAATTTCTTTCATATCCCTTCGAACCCGACCCGAGTTAGAAAATTCGAAAATAAATGCAAAAAAATTCTAAAAATTAAAAAACATCATCCACGCTTCATTTCAAGACGAAACGGGTCAGGACAGGCCAAAAAATAGAGAATAAAAAAATTTCCTTCCTATCCATTCGAACCCGACCCGAGTTAGAAAATTTGAAAATAAATGCAAAAAAATTCTAAAAATTAAAAAACATCATACAGGCTTCATTTCAAGAAGAAACGGGTATGGACAGCTCGAAAAATGGAGAAAAAAAAATTTCCTTCCTATCCGTTCGAACCCGACCCGAGTTAGAAAATTCAAAAATAAATGTAAAAAAATTCCAAAAATTCAAAAAAAATCATCCAGGCTTCATTTCAAGACGAAACGGGTCAGGACAGGCCAAAAAATAGAGAAGAAAAAAATTTTCTTCCTACACGTTCGAACCCGACCCGAGTTAGAAAATTCAAAAATAAATGAAAAAAATTCCAAAAATTAAAAAACATCATCCAGGCTTCATTTCAAGAGGAAACGGGTATGGACAGGCAGAGAAATGGAGAATAAAAAAAAATTCCTTCCTATCCGTTCGAACCCGACCCAAGTTAGAAAATTCGAAAATAAATGCAAAAAAATTCTAAAAATAAAAAAACATCATCCAGTCTTCATTTCAAAACGAAACGGGTCAGGACAGGCCAAAAAATTGAGAAGAAAAAAAATTTCCTTCCTATCCGTTCGAACCCGACCCGAGTTAGAAAATTCGAAAATAAATGCAAAAAAATTCTAAAAATTAAAAAACATCATCCACGCTTCATTTCAAGATGAAACGGGTCAGGACAGTTCAAAAAATTGAGAAGAAAAAAAATTTCCTTCCTATACGTTCGAACCCGACCCGAGTTAGAAAATTCAAAAATAAATGCAAAAAAAATTCTAAAAATTAAAAAACATCATCTAGGCTTCATTTCAAGAAGAAACGGGTGTGGACAGGTCGAAAAATAGAGAAAAAAAAATTTCCTTCCGATCCGTTCGAACCCGACCCGAGTTAGAAAATTCAAAAATAAATGTAAAAAAATTTCAAAAATTAAAAAAAATCACCCATGCTTCATTTCAAGAGGAAACGGGTATGGACAGGCCGAAAAATAGAGAAGAAAAAAAATTTCCTTCCTATCAATTCGAACCCGACCCGACTTAGAAAATTCGAAAATAAATGCAAAAAAATTCTAAAAATTGAAAAACATCATCCAGGCTTCATTTCAAGACGAAACGGATCAGGACAGGCCGAAAAATAAAGAAGAAAAAAAATTTCCTTCATATCCCTTCGAACCCGACCCGAGTTAGAAAATTCGAAAATAAATGCAAAAAAATTCTAAAAATTAAAAAAACATCATCCACGCTTCATTTCAAGACGAAACGGGTCAGGACAGGCCAAAAAATAGAGAAGAAAAAAAAATTTCTTCCTATACGTTCGAACCCGACCCGAGTTAGAAAATTCGAAAATAAATGCGAAAAAAATTCTAAAAATTAAAAAACATCATCTTGGCTTCATTTCAAGAAGAAACGGGTGTGGACAGGTCGAAAAATAGAGAAAAAAAAATTTCCTTCCGATCCGTTCGAACCCGACCCGAGTTAGAAAATTCAAAAATAAATGTAAAAAAATTTCAAAAATTAAAAAAAATCATCCATGCTTCATTTCAAGAGGAAACGGGTATGGACAGGCCGAAAAATAGAGAAGAAAAAACTTTCCTTCCTATCAGGTCGAACCCGACCCGAGTTAGAAAATTCGAAAATAAATGCAAAAAAAATTCTATCAATTAAAAAACATCATCCACGCTTCATTTCAAGACGAAACGGGTCAGGACAGGCCAAAAAATAGAGAAGAAAAAAAAATTTTCTTCCTACCCGTTCGAACCCGACCCGAGTTAGAAAATTCAAAAATAAATGCAAAAAAATTCCAAAAGTTAAACAACATCATCCAGGCTTCATTTCAAGAGGAAACGGGTATGGACAAGCCGAAAAATAGAGAACAAAAAAAAAATTCCTTCCTATCCGTTCGAACCCGACCCGAGTTAGAAAAATCGAAAATAAATGCAAAAAAATTCTAAAAATTAAAAAACATCATCCACGCTTCATTTCAAGATGAAACGGGTCAGGACAGGCTAGAAAATTGAGAAGAAAAAAAGTTTCCTTCCTATCCGTTCGAACCCGACCCGAGTTAGAAAATTCGAAAATAAATGCGAAAAGAATTCTAAAAATTAAAAAACATCATCCAGGATTCCTTTCAAGAAGAAACGGGTATGGATAGATCGAAAAATAGGGAAGAAAAAAAATTTCCTTCCAATCCGTTCGAACCCGAACCGAGTTAGAAAATTCAAAAATAAATGCAAAAAAATTTCAAAAATTAAAAAAAATCATCCAGGCTTCATCTCAAGAGGAAACGGGTATGGACAGGCCGAAAAATAGGGAAGAAAAAAAATTTCCTTCCTATCCGTTCGAACCCGACTCGATTTAGAAAATTCAAAAATAAATGTAAAAAAACATTAAAAATTAAAAAACATCATCCAGGCTTCATATCAAGAAGAAACGGGTATAGACAGGCCGAAAAATAGAGAAGAAAAAAAATTTCCTTCCTATCCATTCGAACCCGGCCCGAGTTAGAAAATTCGAAAATCAATGCAAAAAAATTCGAAAAATTAAAAAACATCATCCAGGATTCATTTCAAGACGAAACGGGTCAGGACAGGCCGAAAAATAAAGGAGAAAAAAAATTTCCTTCATATCCCTTCGAACCCGACCCGAGTTAGAAAATTCGAAAATAAATGCAAAAAAATTCTAAAAATTAAAAAACATCATCCAGGCTTCATTTCAAGAAGAAACGGGTATGGACAGGTCGAAAAATGGAGAAAAAAAATTTCCTTCCAATCCGTTCGAACCCGACCCGAGTTAGAAAATTCGAAAATAAATGTAAAAAAATTCCAAAAATTCAAAAAAAATCATCCAGGCTTCATTTCAAGACGAAACGGGTCAGGACAGGCCAAAAAATAGAGAAGAAAAAAATTTTCTTCCTACCCGTTCGAACCCGACCCGAGTTAGAAAATTCAAAAATAAATGCAAAAAAATTCCAAAAATTAAAAAACATCATCCAGGCTTCATTTCAAGAGGAAACGGGTATGGAAAGGCCGAAAAATAGAGAACAAAAAAAAATTCCTTCCTATCCGTTCGAACCCGACCCGAGTTAGAAAATTCGAAAATAAATGCAAAAAAATTCAAAAAATAAAAAAACATCATCCAGGCTTCATTTCAAGACGAAACGGGTCAGGACAGGCCAAAAAATTGAGAAGAAAAAAAATTTCCTTCCTATCCGTTCGAACCCAACCCGAGTTAGAAAATTCGAATATAAATGCAAAAAAAATTCTAAAAATTAAAAAACATCATCCACGCTTCATTTCAAGACGAAACGGGTCAGGACAGGACAAAAAATTGAGAAGAAAAAAAATTTCCTTCCTATACGTTCGAACCCGACCCGAGTTAGAAAATTCGAAAATAAATGCGAAAAAAATTCTAAAAATTAAAAAACGTCATCTAGGCTTCATTTCAAGAAGAAACGGGTGTGGACAGCTCGAAAAATATAGAAAAAAAAATTTCATTCCGATCCGTTCGAACCCGACCCGAGTTAGAAAATTCAAAAATAAATGTAAAAAAATTTCAAAAATGAAAAAAAATCATCCATGCTTCATTTCAAGAGGAAACGGGTATGGACAGGCCGAAAAATAGAGAAGAAAAAAAATTTCCTTCCTATCAGTTCGAACCCGACCCGAGTTAGAAAATTCGAAAACAAATGCAAAAAAATTCTAAAAATTAAAAAACATCATCCAGGCTTCATTTCAAGACGAAACGGGTCAGGACAGGCCGAAAAATAAAGAAGAAAAAAAATTTCCTTCATATCCCTTCGAACCCGACCCGAGTTAGAAAAATAGAATATAAATGCAAAAAAATTCTAAAAATTAAAAAACATCATCCACGCTTCATATCAAGACGAAACGGGTCAGGACAGGCATAAAAATAGAGAAGAAAAAAACTTTCTTCCTACCCGTTCGAACCCGACCCGAGTTAGAAAATTCAAAAATAAATGCAAAAAAATTCTAAAAATTAAAAAACATCATCCACGCTTCATTTCGAGACGAAACGGGTCAGGACAGGCCAAAAAATAGAGAAGAAAAAAAATTTTCTTCCTACCCGTTCGAACCCGACCCGAGTTAGAAAATTCAAAAAGAAATGCAAAAAAATTCCAAAAGTTAAAAAACATCATCCATGCTTCATTTCAAGAGGAAACGGGTATGTACAATCCGAAAAATAGAGAACAAAAAAAAAAGTCCTTCCTATCCGTTCGAACCCGACCCGAGTTAGAATATTCGAAAGTAAATGCAAAAAATTTCTAAAAATTAAAAAACATCATCCACGCTTCATTTCAAGACGAAACGGGTCAGGACAGGCCAGAAAATTGAGAAGAAAAAAAATTTCCTTCCTATCCGTTCGAACCCGACCCGAGTTAGAAAATTCGAAAATAAATGCGAAAAAAATTCTAAAAATTAAAAAACATCATCCAGGATTCATTTCAAGAAGAAACGGGTATGGATAGATCGAAAAATAGGGAAGAAAAAAAATTTCCTTCCCATCCGTTCGAACCCGAACCGAGTTAGAAAATTCAAAAATAAATGTAAAAAAATTTCAAAAATTAAAAAAAATCATCCAGGCTTCATCTCAAGAGGAAACGGGTATGGACAGGCCGAAAAATAGGGAAGAAAAAAAAATTTCCTTCCTATCCGTTCGAACCCGACTCAATGTAGAAAATTCAAAAATAAATGCAAACAAACTCTAAAAATTAAAAAACATCATCCAGGCTTCATTTCAAGAAGAAACGGGTATAGACAGGCCGAAAAATAGAGAAAAAAAAAAAATTCCTTCCTATCGGTTCGAACCCGGCCCGAGTTAGAAAATTCGAAAATCAATGCAAAAAAATTCGAAAAATTAAAAAACATCATCCAGGCTTCATTTCAAGACGAAACGGGTCAGTACAGGCCGAAAAATAAAGAAGAAAAAAAATTTCCTTCATATCCCTTCGAACCCGACCCGAGTTAGAAAATTCGAAAATAAATGCAAAAAAATTCTAAAAATTAAAAAACATCATCCACGCTTCATTTCAAGACGAAACGGGTCATGACAGGCCAAAAAATAGAGAAGAAAAAAAATTTCCTTCCTATCCATTCGAACTCGACCCGAGTTAGAAAATTCGAAAATAAATGAAAAAAAATTCTAAAAATTAAAAAACATCATCCAGGCTTCATTTCAAGAAGAAACGGGTATGGACAGTTCGAAGAATGGAGAAAAAAAAATTTCCTTCCAATCCGTTCGAACCCGACCCGAGTTAGAAAATTCAAAAATAAATGTAAAAAAATTCCAAAAATTCAAAAAAAATCATCCAGGCCTCATTTCAAGACGAAACGGGTCAGGACAGGCCAAAAAATAGAGAAGAAAAAAATTTTCTTCCTACCCGTTCGAACCCGACCCGAGTTAGAAAATTCAAAAAGAAATGCAAAAAAATTTCAAAAATTAGAAAACATCATCCAGGCTTCATTTCAAGAGGAAACGGGTATGGACAGGCCGAAAAATAGAGAACAAAAAAAAATTCCTTCCTATCCGTTCGAACCCGACCCGAGTTAGAAAATTCGAAAATAAATGCAAAAAAATTCTAAAAATTAAAAAACATCATCCACGCTTCATTTCAAGACGAAACGGGTCAGGACAGGCTAAAAAATAGAGAAGAAAAAAATTTTTCTTCCTACCCGTTCGAACCAGACCCGAGTTAGAAAATTCACAAATAAATGCAAAAAAATTCCAAAAGTTAAAAAACATCATCCAGGCTTCATTTCAAGAGGAAACGGGTATGGACTGGCCGAAAAATAGAGAACAAAAAAAAAATTCCTTCCTATCCGTTCGAACCCGACCCGAGTTAGAAAATTCGAAAATAAATGCAAAAAAAATTCTAAAAATAAAAAAACATCATCCAGGCTTCATTTCAAGACGAAACGGCTCAGGACAGGCCAAAAAATTGAGAAGAAAAAAAATTTCCTTCCTATCCGTTCGAACCCGACCCGAGTTAGAAAATTCGAATATAAATGCAAAAAAATTCTAAAATTTAAAAAACATCATCCACGCTTCATTTCAAGACGAAACGGGTCAGGACAGGCCAAAAAATTGAGAAGAAAAAAAATTTCCTTCCTATACGTTCGAACCCGACCCGAGTTAGAAAATTCGAAAATAAATGC
Source organism: Quercus robur (assembly GCF_932294415.1). NCBI lineage: Eukaryota > Viridiplantae > Streptophyta > Magnoliopsida > Fagales > Fagaceae > Quercus > Quercus robur. Next base: position 37,894,399 of record NC_065538.1, on the reverse strand, counting down.
GAAAAAAATTCTAAAAATTAAAAAACGTCATCTAGGCTTCATTTCAAGAAGAAACGGGTGTGGACAGGTCCAAAAATGTAGACAAAAAAATTTCATTCCGATCCGTTCGAACCCGACCCGAGTTAGAAAATTAAAAAATTAATGTAAAAAATTTTCAAAAATGAAAAAAAATCATCCATGCTTCATTTCAAGAGGAAACGGGTATGGACAGGCCGAAAAATAGAGAAGAAAAAAAATTTCGTTCCTATCAGTTCGAACCCGACCCGAGTTAGAAAATTCGAAAATAAACGCAAAAAAATTCTAAAAATTAAAAAACATCATCCAGGCTTCATTTCAAGACGAAACGGGTCAGGACAGGCCGAAAAATAAAGAAGAAAAAAAATTTCCTTCATATCCCTTCGAACCCGACCCGAGTTAGAAAATTCGAAAATAAATGCAAAAAAAGTCTAAAAATTAAAAAACATCATCCACGCTTCATTTCAAGACGAAACGGGTCAGGACAGGCCAAAAAATAGAGAAGAAAAAAAATTTTCTTCCTACCCGTTCGAACCCGACCCGAGTTAGAAAATTCACAAATAAATGCAAAAAAATTCCAAAAGTTAAAAAACATCATCCAGGCTTCATTTCAAGAGGAAACGGGTATGGACTGGCCGAAAAATAGAGAACAAAAAAAAAATTCCTTCCTATCCGTTCGAACCCGACCCGAGTTAGAAAATTCGAAAATAAATGCAAAAAAAATCTAAAAATTAAAAAACATCATCCACGCTTCATTTCAAGACGAAACGGGTCAGGACAGGCCAAAAAATAGAGAAGAAAAAAAATTTTCTTCCTACCCGTTCGAACCCGACCCGAGTTAGAAAATTCAAAAATAAATGCAAAAAAATTCCAAAAGTTAAAAAACATCATCCAGGCTTCATTTCAAGAGGAAACGGGTATGGACAAGCCGTAAAATAGAGAACAAAAAAAAAATTCCTTCCTATCCGTTCGAACCCGACCCGAGTTAGAATATTCGAAAGTAAATGCAAAAAAATTCTAAAAATTAAAAAACATCATCCACGCTTCATTTCAAGACGAAACGAGTCAGGACAGGCCAGAAAATTGAGAAGAAAAAAAATTTCCTTCCTATCCGTTTGAACCCGACCCGAGTTAGAAAATTCGAAAATAAATGCGAAAAAAATTCTAAAAATTAAAAAACATCATCCAGGATTCATTTCAAGAAGAAACGGGTATGGATAGATCGAAAAATAGGGAAGAAAAAAAATTTCCTTCCCATCCGTTCGAACCGGAACCGAGTTAGAAAATTCAAAAATAAATGCAAACAAATTTCAAAAATAAAAAAAAATCATCCAGGCTTCATCTCAAAAGGAAACGGGTATGGACAGGCCGAAAAATAGGGAAGAAAAAAAAATTTCCTTCCTATCCGTTCGAACCCGACTCGATTTAGAAAATTCAAAAATAAATGCAAAAAAACTCTAAAAATTAAAAAACAACATCCAGGCTTCATTTCAAGAAGAAACGGGTATAGACAGGCCGAAAAATAAAGATGAAAAAAAATTTCCTTCCTATCCGTTCGAACCCGGCCCGAGTTAGAAAATTCGAAAATCAATGCAAAAAAATTCGAAAAATTAAAAAACATCATCCAGGCTTCATTTCAAGACGAAACGGGTCAGGACAGGCCGAAAAATAAAGAAGAAAAAAAATTTCCTTCATATCCCTTCGAACCCGACCCGAGTTAGAAAATTCGAAAATAAATGCAAAAAAATTCTAAAAATTAAAAAACATCATCCACGCTTCATTTCAAGACGAAACGGGTCAGGACAGGCCAAAAAATAGAGAAGAAAAAAAATTTCCTTCCTATCCATTCGAACCCGACCCGAGTTAGAAAATTCGAAAATAAATGCAAAAAAATTCTAAAAATTAAAAAACATCATCCAGGCTTCATTTCAAGAAGAAACGGGTATGGACAGTTCGAAAAATGGAGAAAAAAAAATTTCCTTCCAATCCGTTCGAACCCGGCCCGAGTTAGAAAATTCAATAATAAATGCAAAAAAATTCCAAAAATTAAGAAACATCATCCAGGCTTCATTTCAAGAGGAAACGGGTATGGACAGGCCGAAAAATAGAGAACAAAAAAAAATTCCTTCCTATCCGTTCGAACCCGAACCGAGTTAGAAAATTCGAAAATAAATGCAAAAAAATTCTAAAAATAAAAAAACATTATCCAGGCTTCATTTCAAGACGAAACGGGTCAGGACAGGCCAAAAAATTGAGAAGAAAAAAAATTTCCTTCCTATCCGTTCGAACCCGACCCGAGTTAGAAAATTCGAATATAAATGCAAAAAAATTCTAAAAATTAAAAAACATCATCCACGCTTCATTTCAAGACGAAACGGGTCAGGACAGGCCAAAAAATAGAGAAGAAAAAAAATTTTCTTCCTACCCGTTCGAACCCGACCCGAGTTAGAAAATTCAAAAATAAATGCAAAAAAATTCCAAAAGTTAAAAAACATCATCCAGGCTTCATTTCAAGAGGAAACGGGTATGGACAAGCCGAAAAATAGAGAACAAAAAAAAAATTCCTTCCTATCCGTTCGAACCCGACCCGAGTTAGAAAATTCGAAAATAAATGCAAAAAAATTCTAAAAATTAAAAAACATCATCCACGCTTCATTTCAAGATGAAACGGGTCAGGACAGGCTAGAAAATTGAGAAGAAAAAAAGTTTCCTTCCTATCCGTTCGAACCCGACCCGAGTTAGAAAATTCGAAAATAAATGCGAAAAGAATTCTAAAAATTAAAAACCATCATCCAGGATTCATTTCAAGAAGAAACGGGTATGGATAGATCGAAAAATAGGGAAGAAAAAAAATTCCTTCCCATCCGTTCGAACCCGAACCGAGTTAGAAAATTCAAAAATAAATGCAAAAAAAATTTCAAAAATTAAAAAAAATCATCCAGGCTTCATCTCAAGAGGAAACGGGTATGGACAGGCCGAAAAATAGGGAAGAAAAAAAAATTTCCTTCCTATCCGTTCGAACCCGACTCGATTTAGAAAATTCAAAAATACATGTAAAAAAACTCTAAAAATTAAAAAACATCATCCAGGCTTCATTTCAAGAAGTAACGGGTATAGACAGGCCGAAAAATAGAGAAGAAAAAAAATTTCCTTCCTATCCATTCGAACCCGGCCCGAGTTAGAAAATTCGAAAATCATTGCAAAAAAATTCGAAAAATTAAAAAACATCATCCAGGATTCATTTCAAGACGAAACGGGTCAGGACAGGCCGAAAAATAAAGAAGAAAAAAAATTTCCTTCATATCCCTTCGAACCCGACCCGAGTTAGAAAATTCGAAAATAAATGCAAAAAAATTCTAAAAATTAAAAAACATCATCCAGGCTTCATTTCAAGAAGAAACGGATATGGACAGGTCGAAAAATGGAGAAAAAAAAATTTCCTTCCAATCCGTTCGAACCCGACCCGAGTTCGAAAATTCGAAAATAAATGTAAAAAAATTCCAAAAATTCGAAAAAAATCATCCAGGCTTCATTTCAAGACGAAACGGTTCAGGACAGGCCAAAAAATAGAGAAGAAAAAAATTTTCTTCCTACCCGTTCGAACCCGACCCGAGTTAGAAAATTTAAAAATAAATGCAAAAAAATTCTAAAAATTAAAAAACATCATCCAGGCTTCATTTCAAGAGGAAACGGGTATGGACAGGCCGAAAAATAGAGAACAAAAAAAAATTCCTTCCTATCCGTTCGAACCCGACCCGAGTTAGAAAATTCGAAAATAAATGCAAAAAAATTCTAAAAATAAAAAAACATCATCCAGGCTTCATTTCAAGACGAAACGGGTCAGGACAGGCCAAAAAATTGAGAAGAAAATAAATTTCCTTCCTATCCATTCGAACCCGACCCGAGTTAGAAAATTCGAATATAAATGCAAAAAAATTCTAAAAATTAAAAAACATCATCCACGCTTCATTTCAAGACGAAACGGGTCAGGACAGGCCAAAAAACTGAGAAGAAAAAAAATTTCCTTCCTATACGTTCGAACCCGACCCAAGTTAGAAAATTCGAAAATAAATGCGAAAAAAATTCTAAAAATTAAAAAACATCATCTAGGCTTCATTTCAAGAAGAAACGGGTGTGGACAGGTCGAAAAATAGAGAAAAAAAAATTTCCTTCCAATCCGTTCGAACCCGGCCCGAGTTAGAAAATTCAATAATAAATGCAAAAAAATTCCAAAAATTAAGAAACATCATCCAGGCTTCATTTCAAGAGGAAACGGGTATGGACAGGCCGAAAAATAGAGAACAAAAAAAAATTCCTTCATATCCGTTCGAACCCGAACCGAGTTAGAAAATTCGAAAATAAATGCAAAAAAATTCTAAAAATAAAAAAACCTCATCCAGGCTTCATTTCAAGACGAAACGGGTCAGGACAGGCCAAAAAATTGAGAAGAAAAAAAATTTCCTTCCTATCCGTTCGAACCCGACCCGAGTTAGAAAATTCGAATATAAATGCAAAAAAATTCTAAAAATTAAAAAACATCATCCACGCTTCATTTCAAGACGAAACGGGTCAGGACAGGCCAAAAAATAGAGAAGAAAAAAAATTTTCTTCCTACCCGTTCGAACCCGACCCGAGTTAGAAAATTCAAAAATAAATGCAAAAAAATTCCAAAAGTTAAAAAACATCAACCAGGCTTCATTTCAAGAGGAAACGGGTATGGACAAGCCGAAAAATAGAGAACAAAAAAAAAATTCCTTCCTATCCGTTCGAACCCGACCCGAGTTAGAAAATTCGAAAATAAATGCAAAAAAATTCTAAAAATTAAAAAACATCATCCACGCTTCATTTCAAGATGAAACGGGTCAGGACAGGCTAGAAAATTGAGAAGAAAAAAAGTTTCCTTCCTATCCGTTCGAACCCGACCCGAGTTAGAAAATTCGAAAATAAATGCGAAAAGAATTCTAAAAATTAAAAACCATCATCCAGGATTCATTTCAAGAAGAAACGGGTATGGATAGATCGAAAAATAGGGAAGAAAAAAAATTTCCTTCCCATCCGTTCGAACCCGAACCGAGTTAGAAAATTCAAAAATAAATGCAAAAAAATTTCAAAAATTAAAAAAAATCATCCAGGCTTCATTTCAAGAGGAAACGGGTATGGACAGGCCGAAAAATAGGGAAGAAAAAAAAATTTCCTTCCTATCCGTTCGAACCCGACTCGATTTAGAAAATTCAAAAATAAATGTAAAAAAACTCTAAAAATTAAAAAACATCATCCAGGCTTCATTTCAAGAAGAAACGGGTATAGACAGGCCGAAAAATAGAGAAGAAAAAAAATTTCCTTCCTATCCATTCGAACCCGGCCCGAGTTAGAAAATTCGAAAATCATTGCAAAGAAATTCTAAAAATTAAAAAACATCATCCAGGATTCATTTCAAGACGAAACGGGTCAGGACAGGCCGAAAAATAAAGAAGAAAAAAAATTTCCTTCATATCCCTTCGAACCCGACCCGAGTTAGAAAATTCGAAAATAAAAGCAAAAAAATTCTAAAAATAAAAAAACATCATCCAGGCTTCATTTCAAGACGAAACGGGTCAGGACAGGCCAAAAAATTGAGAAGAAAAAAAATTTCCTTCCAATCCGTTCGAACCCGACCCGAGTTAGAAAATTCGAATATAAATGCAAAAAAATTTTAAAAATTAAAAAACATCATCCACGCTTCATGTCAAGACGAAACGGGTCAGGACAGGCCAAAAAATTGAGAAGAAAAAAAATTTCCTTCCTATACGTTAGAACCCGACCCGAGTTAGAAAATTCGAAAATAAATGCGAAAAAAATTCTAAAAATTAAAAAACATCAGCTAGGCTTCATTTCAAGAAGATACGGGTGTGGACAGGTCGAAAAATAGAGAAAAAAAAATTTCCTTCCGATCCGTTCGAACCCGACCCGAGTTAGAAAATTCAAAAATTAATGTAAAAAAATTTCAAAAATTAAAAAAAATCATCCATGCTTCATTTCAAGAGGAAACGGGTATGGAAAGGCCGAAAAATAGGGAAGAAAAAAAAATTTCCTTCCTATCCGTTCGAACCCGACTCGATTTAGAAAATTCAAAAATAAATGCAAAAAAACTCTAAAAATTAAAAAACATCATCCAGGCTTCATTTCAAGAAGAAACGGGTATAGACAGGCCGAAAAATAGAGAAGAAAAAAAATTTCCTTCCTATCCGTTCGAACCCGGCCCGAGTTAGAAAATTCGAAAATCAATGCAAAAAAATTCGAAAAATTAAAAAACATCATCCAGGCTTCATTTCAAGACGAAACGGGTCAGTACAGGTCGAAAAATAAAGAAGAAAAAAAATTTCCTTCATATCCCTTCAAACCCGACCCGAGTTAGAAAATTCTAAAATAAATGCAAAAAAATTCTAAAAATTAAAAAACATCATCCACGCGTCATTTCAAGACGAATCGGGTCGTGACAGGCCAAAAAATAGAGAAGAAAAAAAATTTCCTTCCTATCCATTCGAACCCGACCCGAGTTAGAAAATTCGAAAATAAATGCAAAAAAATTCTAAAAATTAAAAAACATCATACAGGCTTCATTTCAAGAAGAAACGGGTATGGACAGCTCGAAAAATGGAGAAAAAAAAATTTCCTTCCTATCCGTTCGAACCCGACCCGAGTTAGAAAATTCAAAAATAAATGTAAAAAAATTCCAAAAATTCAAAAAAAATCATCCAGGCTTCATTTCAAGACGAAACGGGTCAGGACAGGCCAAAAAATAGAGAAGAAAAAAATTTTCTTCCTACACGTTCGAACCCGACCCGAGTTAGAAAATTCAAAAATAAATGCAAAAAAATTCCAAAAATTAAAAAACATCATCCAGGCTTCATTTCAAGAGGAAACGGGTATGGACAGGCAGAGAAATGGAGAATAAAAAAAAATTCCTTCCTATCCGTTCGAACCCGACCCGAGTTAGAAAATTCGAAAATAAATGCAAAAAAATTCTAAAAATAAAAAAACATCATCCAGGCTTCATTTCAAGACGAAACGGGTCAGGACAGGCCAAAAAATAGAGAAGAAAAAAATTTTCTTCCTACCCGTTCGAACCCGACCCGAGTTAGAAAATTCAAAAATAAATGCAAAAAAATTCCAAAAATTGAAAAACATCAACCAGGCTTCATTTCAAGAGGAAACGGGTATGGACAGGCCGAAAAATAGAGAACAAAAAAAAATTCCTTCCTATCCGTTCGAACCCGACCCGAGTTAGAAAATTCAAAAATAAATGCAAAAAAAATTCTAAAAATAAAAAAACATCATCCAGGCTTCATATCAAGACGAAACGGGTCAGGACAGGCCAAAAAATTGAGAAGAAAAAAAATTTCTTTCCTATCCGTTCGAACCCGACCCGAGTTAGAAAATTCGAATATAAATGCAAAAAAATTCTAAAAATTAAAAAACGTCATCCACGCTTCATTTCAAGACGAAACGGGTCAGGACAGGCCAAAAAATTTTGAGAAGAAAAAAAATTTCCTTCCTATACGTTCGAACCCGACCCGAGTTAGAAAATTCGAAAATAAATGCGAAAAAAAATTCTAAAAATTAAAAAACGTCATCTAGGCTTCATTTCAAGAAGAAACGGGTGTGGACAGGTCGAAAAATATAGAAAGAAAAATTTCATTCCGATCCGTTCGAACCCGACCCGAGTTAGAAAATTCAAAAATAAATGTAAAAAAATTTCAAAAATGAAAAAAAATCATCCATGCTTCATTTCAAGAGGAAACGGGTATGGACAGGCCGAAAAATAGAGAAGAAAAAAAATTTCCTTCCTATCAGTTCGAACCCGACCCGAGTTAGAAAATTCGAAAATAAATGCAAAAAAATTCTAAAAATTAAAAAACATCATCCAGGCTTCATTTCAAGACGAAACGGGTCAGGACAGGCCGAAAAATAAAGAAGAAAAAAAATTTCCTTCATATCCCTTCGAACCCGACCCGAGTTAGAAAATTCGAAAATAAATGCAAAAAAATTCTAAAAATTAAAAAATATCATCCACGCTTCATTTCAAGACGAAACGGGTCAGGACAGGCCAAAAAATAGAGAAGAAAAAAAATTTTCTTCCTACCCGTTCGAACCCGACCCGAGTTAGAAAATTCAAAAATAAATGCAAAAAAATTCCAAAAGTTAAAAAACATCATCCAGGCTTCATTTCAAGAGGAAACGGGTATGGACTGGCCGAAAAATAGAGAACAAAAAAAAAATTCCTTCCTATCCGTTCGAACCCGACCCGAGTTAGAAAATTCGAAAATAAATGCAAAAAAATTCTAAAAATTAAAAAACATCATCCACGCTTCATTTCAAGACGAAACGGGTCAGGACAGGCCAAAAAATAGAGAAGAAAAAAAAATTTTCTTCCTACCCGTTCGAACCCGATCCGAGTTAGAAAATTAAAAAATAAATGCAAAAAAATTCCAAAAGTTAAAAAACATCATCCAGGCTTCATTTCAAGAGGAAACGGGTATGGACAAGCCGAAAAATAGAGAACAAAAAAAAAATTCCTTCCTATCCGTTCGAACCCGACCCGAGTTAGAATATTCGAAAGTAAATGCAAAAAAATTCTAAAAATTAAAAAACATCATCCACGCTTCATTTCAAGACGAAACGGGTCAGGACACACCAGAAAATTGAGAAGAAAAAAAATTTCCTTCCTATCCGTTTGAACCCGACCCGAGTTAGAAAATTCGAAAATAAATGCGAAAAAAATTCTAAAAATTAAAAAACATCATCCAGGATTCATTTCAAGAAGAAACGGGTATGGATAGATCGAAAAATAGGGCAGAAAAAAAATTTCCTTCCCATCCGTTCGAACCTGAACCGAGTTAGAAAATTCAAAAATAAATGCAAACAAATTTCAAAAATTAAAAAAAATCATCCAGGCTTCATCTCAAGAGGAAACGGGTATGGACAGGCCGAAAAATAGGGAAGAAAAAAAAATTTCCTTCCTATCCGTTCGAACCCGACTCGATGTAGAAAATTCAAAAATAAATGCAAAAAAACTCTAAAAACTAAAAAACAACATCCAGGCTTCATTTCAAGAAGAAACGGGTATAGATAGGCCGAAAAATAGAGAAGAAAAAAAATTTCCTTCCTATCCGTTCGAACCCGGCCCGAGTTAGAAAATTCGAAAATCAATGCAAAAAAATTCGAAAAATTAAAAAACATCATCCAGGCTTCATTTCAAGACGAAACGGGTCAGTACAGGCCGAAAAATAAAGAAGAAAAAAAATTTCCTTCATATCCCTTCGAACCCGACCCGAGTTAGAAAATTCGAAAATAAATGCAAAAAAATTCTAAAAATTAAAAAACATCATCCACGCTTCATTTCAAGACGAAACGGGTCATGACAGGCCAAAAAATAGAGAAGAAAAAAAATTTCCTTCCTATCCATTCGAACCCGACCCGAGTTAGAAAATTAGAAAATAAATGCAAAAATATTCTAAAAATTAAAAAACATCATCCAGGCTTCATATCCAGAAGAAACGGGTATGGACAGTTCGAAAAATGGAGAAAAAAAAATTTCCTTCCAATCCGTTCGAACCCGACCCGAGTTAGAAAATTCAAAAATAAATGTAAAAAAATTCCAAAAATTCAAAAAAAATCATCCAGGCTTCATTTCAAGACGAAACGGGTCAGGACAGGCCAAAAAATAGAGAAGAAAAAAATTTTCTTCCTACCCGTTCGAACACGACCCGAGTTAGAAAATTCAAAAATAAATGCAAAAAAATTCCAAAAATTAAAAAACATCATCCAGGCTTCATTTCAAGAGGAAACGGGTATGGACAGGCCGAAAAATAGAGAACAAAAAAAAAATTCCTTCCTATCCGTTCGAACCCAACCCGAGTTAGAAAATTCGAAAATAAATGCAAAGAAATTCTAAAAATAAAAAAACATCATCCAGGCTTCATTTCAAGACGAAACGGGTCAGGACAGGCCGAAAAATAAAGAAGAAAAAAAATTTCCTTCATATCCCTTCGAACCCGACCCGAGTTAGAAAATTCGAAAATAAAAGCAAAAAAATTCTAAAAATAAAAAAACATCATCCAGGCTTCATTTCAAGACGAAACGGGTCAGGACAGGCCAAAAAATTGAGAAGAAAAAAAATTTCCTTCCAATCCGTTCGAACCCGACCCGAGTTAGAAAATTCGAATATAAATGCAAAAAAATTTTAAAAATTAAAAAACATCATCCACGCTTCATGTCAAGACGAAACGGGTCAGGACAGGCCAAAAAATTGAGAAGAAAAAAAATTTCCTTCCTATACGTTAGAACCCGACCCGAGTTAGAAAATTCGAAAATAAATGCGAAAAAAATTCTAAAAATTAAAAAACATCAGCTAGGCTTCATTTCAAGAAGATACGGGTGTGGACAGGTCGAAAAATAGAGAAAAAAAAATTTCCTTCCGATCCGTTCGAACCCGACCCGAGTTAGAAAATTCAAAAATTAATGTAAAAACATTTCAAAAATTAAAAAAAATCATCCATGCTTCATTTCAAGAGGAAACGGGTATGGAAAGGCCGAAAAATAGGGAAGAAAAAAAAATTTCCTTCCTATCCGTTCGAACCCGACTCGATTTAGAAAATTCAAAAATAAATGCAAAAAAACTCTAAAAATTAAAAAACATCATCCAGGCTTCATTTCAAGAAGAAACGGGTATAGACAGGCCGAAAAATAGAGAAGAAAAAAAATTTCCTTCCTATCCGTTCGAACCCGGCCCGAGTTAGAAAATTCGAAAATCAATGCAAAAAAATTCGAAAAATTAAAAAACATCATCCAGGCTTCATTTCAAGACCAAACGGGTCAGTACAGGTCGAAAAATAAAGAAGAAAAAAAATTTCCTTCATATCCCTTCAAACCCGACCCGAGTTAGAAAATTCTAAAATAAATGCAAAAAAATTCTAAAAATTAAAAAACATCATTCACGCTTCATTTCAAGACGAATCGGGTCGTGACAGGCCAAAAAATAGAGAAGAAAAAAAATTTCCTTCCTATCCATTCGAACCCGACCCGAGTTAGAAAATTCGAAAATAAATGCAAAAAAATTCGAAAAATTAAAAAACATCATACAGGCTTCATTTCAAGAAGAAACGGGTATGGACAGCTCGAAAAATGGAGAAAAAAAAATTTCCTTCCTATCCGTTCGAACCCGACCCGAGTTAGAAAATTCAAAAATAAATGTAAAAAAATTCCAAAAATTCAAAAAAAAATCATCCAGGCTTCATTTCAAGACGAAACGGGTCAGGACTGGCCAAAAAATAGAGAAGAAAAAAATTTTCTTCCTACACGTTCGAACCCGACCCGAGTTAGAAAATTCAAAAATAAATGCAAAAAAATTCCAAAAATTAAAAAACATCATCCAGGCTTCATTTCAAGAGGAAACGGGTATGGACAGGCAGAGAAATGGAGAATAAAAAAAAATTCCTTCCTATCCGTTCGAACCCGACCCGAGTTAGAAAATTCGAAAATAAATGCAAAAAAATTCTAAAAATAAAAAAACATTATCCAGGCTTCATTTCAAGACGAAACGGGTCAGGACAGGCCAAAAAATAGAGAAGAAAAAAATTTTCTTCCTACCCGTTCGAACCCGACCCGAGTTAGAAAATTCAAAAATAAATGCAAAAAAATTCCAAAAATTGAAAAACATCAACCAGGCTTCATTTCAAGAGGAAACGGGTATGGACAGGCCGAAAAATAGAGAACAAAAAAAAATTCCTTCCTATCCGTTCGAACCCGACCCGAGTTAGAAAATTCAAAAATAAATGCAAAAAAAATTCTAAAAATAAAAAAACATCATCCAGGCTTCATTTCAAGACGAAACGGGTCAGGACAGGCCAAAAAATTGAGAAGAAAAAAAATTTCTTTCCTATCCGTTCGAACCCGACCCGAGTTAGAAAATTCGAAAATAAATGCGAAAAAAATTCTAAAAATTAAAAAACATCATCCAGGATTCATTTCAAGAAGAAACGGGTATGGATAGATCGAAAAATAGGGAAGAAAAAAAATTTCCTTCCCATCCGTTCGAACCCGACCCGAGTTAGAAAATTCAAAAATAAATGTAAAAAAATTCCAAAAATTCAAAAAAAATCATCCAGGCTTCATTTCAAGACGAAACGGGTCAGGACAGGCCAAAAAATAGAGAAGAAAAAAATTTTCTTCCTACCCGTTCGAACTCGACCCGAGTTAGAAAATTCAAAAATAAATGCAAAAAAATTCCAAAAATTAAAAAACATCATCCAGGCTTCATTTCAAGAGGAAACGGGTATGGACAGGCCGAAAAATAGAGAACAAAAAAAAAATTCCTTCCTATCCGTTCGAACCCAACCCGAGTTAGAAAATTCGAAAATAAATGCAAAGAAATTCTAAAAATAAAAAAACATCATCCAGGCTTCATTTCAAGACGAAACGGGTCAGGACAGGCCAAAAAATTGAGAAGAAAAAAAATTTCCTTCCTATCCGTTCGAACCCGACCCGAGTTAGAAAATTCGAATATAAATGCAAAAAAATTCTAAAAATTAAAAAATATCATCCACGCTTCATTTCAAGACGAAACGGGTCAGGACAGGCCAAAAAATTGAGAAGAAAATAAATTTCCTTCCTATACGTTCGAACCCGACCCGAGTTAGAAAATTCGAAAATAAATGCGAAAAAAATTCTAAAAATTAAAAAACGTCATCTAGGCTTCATTTCAAGAAGAAACGGGTGTGGACAGGTCGAAAAATATAGAAAAAAAAATTTCATTCCGATCCGTTCGAACCCGACCCGAGTTAGAAAATTCAAAAATAAATGTAAAAAAATTTCAAAAATGAAAAAAAATCATCCATGCTTCATTTCAAGAGGAAACGGGTATGGACAGGCCGAAAAATAGAGAAGAAAAAAAATTTCCTTCCTATCAGTTCGAACCCGACCCGAGTTAGAAAATTCGAAAATAAATGCAAAAAAATTCTAAAAATTAAAAAACATCATCCAGGCTTCATTTCAAGACGAAACGGGTCAGGACAGGCCAAACAATAGAGAAGAAAAAAAAATTTCTTCCTACCCGTTCGAACCCGACCCGAGTTAGAAAATTCAAAAATAAATGCAAAAAAATTCCAAAAGTTAAAAAACATCATCCAGGCTTCATTTCAAGAGGAAACGGGTATGGACAAGCCGAAAAATAGAGAACAAAAAAAAAATTCCTTCCTATCCTTTCAAACCCGACCCGAGTTAGAATATTCGAAAGTAAATGCAAAAAAATTCTAAAAATTAAAAAACATCATCCACGCTTCATTTCAAGACGAAACGGGTCAGGACAGACCAGAAAATTGAGAAGAAAAAAAATTTCCTTCCTATCCGTTTGAACCCGACCCGAGTTAGAAAATTCGAAAATAAACGCGAAAAAAATTCTAAAAATTAAAAAACATCATCCAGGATTCATTTCAAGAAGAAACGGGTATGGATAGATCGAAAAATAGGGAAGAAAAAAAATTTCCTTCCCATCCGTTCGAACCTGAACCGAGTTAGAAAATTCAAAAATAAATGCAAACAAATTTCAAAAATTAAAAAAAATCATCCAGGCTTCATCTCAAGAGGAAACGGGTATGGACAGGCCGAAAAATAGGGAAGAAAAAAAAATTTCCTTCCTATCCGTTCGACCCCGACTCGATGTAGAAAATTCAAAAATAAATGCAAAAAAACTCTAAAAATTAAAAAACAACATCCAGGCTTCATTTCAAGAAGAAACGGGTATAGACAGGCCGAAAAATAGAGAAGAAAAAAAATTTCCTTCCGATCCGTTCGAACCCGGCCCGAGTTAGAAAATTCGAAAATCAATGCAAAAAAATTCGAAAAATTAAAAAACATCATCCAGGCTTCATTTCAAGACGAAATGGGTCAGTACAGGCCGAAAAATAAAGAAGAAAAAAAATTTCCTTCATATCCCTTCGAACCCGACCCGAGTTAGAAAATTCGAAAATAAATGCAAAAAAATTCTAAAAATTAAAAAACATCATCCACGCTTCATTTCAAGACGAAACGGGTCATGACAGGCCAAAAAATAGAGAAGAAAAAAAATTTCCTTCCTATCCATTCGAACCCGACCCGAGTTAGAAAATTCGAAAATAAATGCAAAAATATTCTAAAAATTAAAAAACATCATCCAGGCTTCATATCCAGAAGAAACGGGTATGGACAGTTCGAAAAATGGAGAAAAAAAAATTTCCTTCCAATCCGTTCGAACCCGACCCGAGTTAGAAAATTCAAAAATAAATGTAAAAAAATTCCAAAAACTTCAAAAAAAATCATCCAGGCTTCATTTCAAGACGAAACGGGTCAGGACAGGCCAAAAAATAGAGAAGAAAAAAATTTTCTTCCTACCCGTTCGAACCCGACCCGAGTTAGAAAATTCAAAAATAAATGCAAAAAAATTCCAAAAATTAAAAAACATCATCCAGGCTTCATTTCAAGAGGAAACGGGTATGGACAGGCCGAAAAATAGAGAACAAAAAAAAATTCCTTCCTATCCGTTCGAACCCGACCCGTGTTAGAAAATTCGAAAATAAATGCAAAGAAATTCTAAAAATAAAAAAACATCATCCAGGCTTCATTTCAAGACGAAACGGGTCAGGACAGGCCAAAAAATTGAGAAGAAAAAAAATTTCCTTCCTATCCGTTCGAACCCGACCCGAGTTAGAAAATTCGAATATAAATGCAAAAAAATTCTAAAAATTAAAAAACATCATCCACGCTTCATTTCAAGACGAAACGGGTCAGGACAGGCCAAAAAATTGAGAAGAAAAAAAATTTCCTTCCAATACGTTCGAACCCGACCCGAGTTAGAAAATTCGAAAATAAATGCTAAAAAAATTCTAAAAATTAAAAAACGTCATCTAGGCTTCATTTCAAGAAGAAACGGGTGTGGACAGGTCGAAAAATATAGAAAAAAAAAATTTCATTCCGATCCGTTCGAACCTGACCCGAGTTAGAAAATTCAAAAATAAATGTAAAAAAATTTCAAAAATGAAAAAAAATCATCCATGCTTCATTTCAAGAGGAAACGGGTATGGACAGGCCGAAAAATAGAGAAGAAAAAAAATTTCCTTCCTATCAGTTCGAACCCGACCCGAGTTAGAAAATTCGAAAATAAATGCAAAAAAATTCTAAAAATTAAAAAACATCATCCAGGCTTCATTTCAAGACGAAACGGGTCAGGACAGGCCGAAAAATAAAGAAGAAAAAAAATTTCCTTCATATCCCTTCGAACCCGACCCGAGTTAGAAAATTCGAAAATAAATGCAAAAAAATTCTAAAAATTAAAAAACATCATCCACGCTTCATTTCAAGACGAAACGGGTCAGGACAGGCCAAAAAATAGAGAAGAAAAAAAATTTTCTTCCTACCCGTTCGAACCCGACCCGAGTTAGAAAATTCAAAAATAAATGCAAAAAAATTCCAAAAGTTAAAAAACATCATCCAGGCTTCATTTCAAGAGGAAACGGGTATGGACTGGCCGAAAAATAGAGAACAAAAAAAAAATTCCTTCCTATCCGTTCGAACCCGACCCGAGTTAGAAAATTCGAAAATAAATGCAAAAAAATGCTAAAAATTAAAAAACATCATCCACGCTTCATTTCAAGACGAAACGGGTCAGGACAGGCCAAAAAATAGAGAAGAAAAAAAATTTTCTTCCTACCCGTTCGAACCCGACCCGAGTTAGAAAATTCAAAAATAAATGCAAAAAAATTCCAAAAGTGAAAAAACATCATCCAGGCTTCATTTCAAGAGGAAACGGGTATGGACTGGCCGAAAAATAGAGAACAAAAAAAAAATTCCTTCCTATCCGTTCGAACCCGACCCGAGTTAGAAAATTCGAAAATAAATGCAAAAAAATTCTAAAACTTCAAAAACATCATCCACGCTTCATTTCAAGACGAAACGGGTCAGGACAGGCCAAAAAATAGAGAAGAAAAAAAATTTTCTTCCTACCCGTTCGAACCCGACCCGAGTTAGAAAATTCAAAAATAAATGCAAAAAAATTCCAAAAGTTAAAAAACATCATCCAGGCTTCATTTCAAGAGGAAACGGGTATGGACAAGCCAAAAAATAGAGAACAAAAAAAAAATTCCTTCCTATCCGTTCGAACCCGACCCGAGTTAGAATATTCGAAAGTAAATGCAAAAAAATTCTAAAAATTAAAAAACATCATCCACGCTTCATTTCAAGACGAAACGGGTCAGGACAGACCAGAAAATTGAGAAGAAAAAAAATTCCCTTCCTATCCGTTTGAACCCGACCCGAGTTAGAAAATTCGAAAATAAATGCGAAAAAAATTCTAAAAATTAAAAAATATCATCCAGGATTCATTTCAAGAAGAAACGGGTATGGATAGATCGAAAAATAGGGAAGAAAAAAAATTTCCTTCCCATCCGTTCGAACCTGAACCGAGTTAGAAAATTCAAAAATAAATGCAAACAAATTTCAAAAATTAAAAAAAATCATCCAGGCCTCATCTCAAGAGGAAACGGGTATGGACAGGCCGAAAAATAGGGAAGAAAAAAAAATTTCCTTCCTATCCGTTCGACCCCGACTCGATGTAGAAAATTCAAAAATAAATGCAAAAAAACTCTAAAAATTAAAAAACAACATCCAGGCTTCATTTCAAGAAGAAACGGGTATAGACAGGCCGAAAAATAGAGAAGAAAAAAAATTTCCTTCCTATCCGTTCGAACCCGGCCCGAGTTAGAAAATTCGAAAATCAATGCAAAAAAATTCGAAAAATTAAAAAACATCATCCATGCTTCATTTCAAGACGAAACGGGTCAGTACAGGCCGAAAAATAAAGAAGAAGAAAAAATTTCCTTCATATCCCTTCGAACCCGACCCGAGTTAGAAAATTCGAAAATAAATGCAAAAAAATTCTAAAAATTAAAAATCATCATGCACGCTTCATTTCAAGACGAAACGGGTCATGACAGGCCAAAAAATAGAGAAGAAAAAAAATTTCCTTCCTATCCATTCGAACCCGACCCGAGTTAGAAAATTCGAAAATAAATGCAAAAATATTCTAAAAATTAAAAAACATCATCCAGGCTTCATATCCAGAAGAAACGGGTATGGACAGTTCGAAAAATGGAGAAAAAAAAATTTCCTTCCAATCCGTTCGAACCCGACCCGAGTTAGAAAATTCAAAAATAAATGTAAAAAAATTCCAAAAATTCAAAAAAAATCATCCAGGCTTCATTTCAAGACGAAACGGGTCAGGACAGGCCAAAAAATAGAGAAGAAAAAAATTTTCTTCCTACCCGTTCGAACCCGACCCGAGTTAGAAAATTCAAGAATAAATGCAAAAAAATTCCAAAAATTAAAAAACATCATCCAGGCTTCATTTCAAGAGGAAACGGGTATGGACAGGCCGAAAAATAGAGAACAAAAAAAAATTCCTTCCTATCCGTTCGAACCCGACCCGTGTTAGAAAATTCGAAAATAAATGCAAAGAAATTCTTAAAATAAAAAAACATCATCCAGGCTTCATTTCAAGACGAAACGGGTCAGGACAGGCCAAAAAATTGAGAAGAAAAAAAATTTCCTTCCTATCCGTTCGAACCCGACCCGAGTTAGAAAATTCGAATATAAATGCAAAAAAATTCTAAAAATTAAAAAACATCATCCACGCTTCATTTCAAGACGAAACGGGTCAGGACAGGCCAAAAAATTGAGAAGAAAAAAAATTTCCTTCCTATACGTTCGAACCCGACCCGAGTTAGAAAATTCGAAAATAAATGCTAAAAAAATTCTAAAAATTAAAAAACGTCATCTAGGCTTCATTTCAAGAAGAAACGGGTGTGAATAGGTCGAAAAATATAGAAAAAAAAATTTCATTCCGATCCGTTCGAACCCGACCCGAGTTAGAAAATTCAAAAATAAATGTAAAAAAATTTCAAAAATGAAAAAAAAATCATCCATGCTTCATTTCAAGAGGAAACGGGTATGGACAGGCCGAAAAATAGAGAAGAAAAAAAAATTTCCTTCCTATCAGTTCGAACCCGACCCGAGTTAGAAAATTCGAAAATAAATGCAAAAAAATTCTAAAAATTAAAAAACATCATCCAGGCTTCATTTCAAGACGAAACGGGTCAGGACAGGCCGAAAAATAAAGAAGAAAAAAAATTTCCTTCATATCCCTTCGAACCCGACCCGAGTTAGAAAATTCGAAAATAAATGCAAAAAAATTCTAAAAATTAAAAAACATCATCCATGCTTCATTTCATGACGAAACGGGTCAGGACAGGCCAAAAAATAGAGAAGAAAAAAAATTTTCTTCCTACCCGTTCGAACCCGACCCGAGTTAGAAAATTCAAAAATAAATGAAAAAAAATTCCAAAAGTTAAAAAACATCATCCAGGCTTCATTTCAAGAGGAAACGGGTATGGACTGGCCGAAAAATAGAGAACAAAAAAAAAATTCCTTCCTATCCGTTCGAACCCGACCCGAGTTAGAAAATTCGAAAATAAATGCAAAAAAATGCTAAAAATTAAAATACATCATCCACGCTTCATTTCAAGACGAAACGGGTCAGGACAGGCCAAAAAATAGAGAAGAAAAAAAAATTTCTTCCTACCTGTTCGAACCCGACCCGAGTTAGAAAATTCAAAAATAAATGCAAAAAAATTCCAAAAGTGAAAAAACATCATCCAGGCTTCATTTCAAGAGGAAACGGGTACGGACTGGCCGAAAAATAGAGAACAAAAAAAAAAATTCCTTCCTATCCGTTCGAACCCGACCCGAGTTAGAAAATTCGAAAATAAATGCAAAAAAATTCTAAAACTTCAAAAACATCATCCACGCTTCATTTCAAGACGAAACGGGTCAGGACAGGCCAAAAAATTGAGAAGAAAAAAAATTTTCTTCCTACCCGTTCGAACCCGACCCGAGTTAGAAAATTCAAAAATAAATGCAAAAAAATTCCAAAAGTTAAAAAACATCATCCAGGTTTCATTTCAAGAGGAAACGGGTATGGACAGGCCGAAAAATAGAGAACAAAAAAAAATTCCTTCCTATCCGTTCGAACCCGACCCGAGTTAGAATATTCGAAAGTAAATGCAAAAAAATTCTAAAAATTAAAAAAAAATCATCCACGCTTCATTTCAAGACGAAACGGGTCAGGACAGGCCAGAAAATTAAGAAGAAAAAAAATTTCCTTCCTATCCGTTCGAACCCGACCCGAGTTAGAAAATTCGAATATAAATGCAAAAAAATTCTAAAAATTAAAAAACATCATCCACGCTTCATTTCAAGACGAAACGGGTCAGGACAAGCCAAAAAATTGAGAAGAAAAAAAATTTCCTTCCTATACGTTCGAACCCGACCCGAGTTAGAAAATTCGAAAATAAATGCGAAAAAAAATTCTAAAAATTAAAAAACATCATCTAGGCTTCATTTCAAGAAGAAACGGGTGTGGACAGGTCGAAAAATAGAGAAAAAAAAATTTCCTTCCGATCCGTTCGAACCCGACCCGAGTTAGAAAATTCAAAAATTAATGTAAAAAAATTTCAAAAATTAAAAAAAATCATCCATCCTTCATTTTAAGAGGAAACGGGTATGGACAGGCCGAAAAATAGGGAAGAAAAAAAAATTTCCTTCCTATCCGTTCGAACCCGACTCGATTTAGAAAATTCAAAAATAAATGCAAAAAAACTCTAAAAATTAAAAAACATCATCCAGGCTTCATTTCAAGAAGAAACGGGTATAGACAGGCCGAAAAATAGAGAAGAAAAAAAATTTCCTTCCTATCCGTTCGAACCCGGCCCGAGTTAGAAAATTCGAAAATCAATGCAAAAAAATTCGAAAAATTAAAAAACATCATCCAGGCTTCATTTCAAGACGAAACGGGTCAGTACAGGCCGAAAAATAAAGAAGAAAAAAAATTTCCTTCATATCCCTTCGAACCCGACCCGAGTTAGAAAATTCGAAAATAAATGCAAAAAAATTCTAAAAATTAAAAAACATCATCCACGCTTCATTTCAAGACGAAACGGGTCATGACAGGCCAAAAAATAGAGAAGAAAAAAAATTTCCTTCCTATCCATTCGAACCCGACCCGAGTTAGAAAATTCGAAAATAAATGCAAAAAAATTCTAAAAATTAAAAAACATCATCCAGGCTTCATTTCAAGAAGAAACGGGTATGGAAAGTTCGAAAAATGGAGAAAAAAAAATTTCCATCAAATCCGTTCGAACCCGGCCCGAGTTAGAAAATTCAAAAATAAATGTAAAAAAATTCCAAAAATTCAAAAAAAATCATCCAGGCTTCATTTCAAGACGAAACGGGTCAGGACAAGCCAAAAAATAGAGAAGAAAAAAATTTTCTTCCTACCCGTTCGAACCCGACCCGAGTTAGAAAATTCAAAAATAAATGCAAAAAAATTCCAAAAATTAAAAAACATCATCCAGGCTTCATTTCAAGAGGAAACGGGTATGGACAGGCCGAAAAATAGAGAACAAAAAAAAATTCCTTCCTATCCGTTCGAACCAGACCCGAGTTAGAAAATTCGAAAATAAATGCAAAAAAATTCTAAAAATAAAAAAACATCATCCAGGCTTCATTTCAAGACGAAACGGGTCAGGACAGGCCAAAAAATTGAGAAGAAAAAAAATTTCCTTCCTATCCGTTCGAACCCGACCCGAGTTAGAAAATTCGAAAATAAATGCGAAAAAAATTCTAAAAATTAAAAAACATCATCTAGGCTTCATTTCAAGAAGAAACGGGTGTGGACAGGTCGAAAAATAGAGAAAAAAAAATTTCCTTCCGATCCGTTCGAACCCGACCCGAGTTAGAAAATTCAAAAATTAATGTAAAAAAATTTCAAAAATTAAAAAAAATCATCCATAATTCATTTCAAGAGGAAACGGGTATGGACAGGCCGAAAAATAGGGAAGAAAAAAAAATTTCCTACCTATCCGTTCGAACCCGACTCGATTTAGAAAATTCAAAAATAAATGCAAAAAAACTCTAAAAATTAAAAAACATCATCCAGGCTTCATTTCAAGAAGAAACGGGTGTAGACAGGCCGAAAAAATAGAGAAGAAAAAAAATTTCCTTCCTATCCGTTCGAACCCGGCCCGAGTTAGAAAATTCGAAAATAAATGCAAAAAAATTCTAAAAATTAAAAAACATCATCCAGGCTTCATATCCAGAAGAAACGGGTATGGACAGTTCGAAAAATGGAGAAAAAAAAATTTCCTTCCAATCCGTTCGAACCCGACCCGAGTTAGAAAATTCAAAAATAAATGTAAAAAAAATTCCAAAAATTCAAAAAAAATCATCCAGGCTTCATTTCAAGACGAAACGGGTCAGGACAGGCCAAAAAAATAGAGAAGAAAAAAATTTTCTTCCTACCCGTTCGAACCCGACCCGAGTTAGAAAATTCAAAAATAAATACAAAAAAATTCCAAAAATTAAAAACCATCATCCAGGCTTCATTTCAAGAGGAAACGGGTATGGACAGGCAAAAAAATAGAGAACAAAAAAAAATTCCTTCCTATCCGTTCGAACCCGACCCGAGTTAGAAAATTCGAAAATAAATGCAAAAAAATTCCAAAAATAAAAAAAACATCATCCAGGCTTCATTTCAAGACGAAACGGGTCAGGACAGGCCAAAAAATTGAGAAGAAAAAAAATTTCCTTCCTATCCGTTCGAACCCGACCCGAGTTAGAAAATTCGAATATAAATGCAAAAAAATTCTAAAAATTAAAAAACATCATCCACGCTTCATTTCAAGACGAAACGGGTCAGGACAGGCCAAAAAATAGAGAAGAAAAAAATTTTCTTCCTACCCGTTCGAACCCGACCCGAGTTAGAAAATTCAAAAATAAATACAAAAAAATTCCAAAAATTAAAAACCATCATCCAGGCTTCATTTCAAGAGGAAACGGGTATGGACAGGCAAAAAAATAGAGAACAAAAAAAAAATTCCTTCCTATCCGTTCGAACCCGACCCGAGTTAGAAAATTCGAAAATAAATGCAAAAAAATTCTAAAAATAAAAAAACATCATCCAGGCTTCATTTCAAGACGAAACGGGTCAGGACAGGCCAAAAAATTGAGAAGAAAAAAAATTTCCTTCCTATCCGTTCGAACCCGACCCGAGTTAGAAAATTCGAATATAAATGCAAAAAAAATTCTAAAAATTAAAAAACATCATCCACGCTTCATTTCAAGACGAAACGGGTCAGGACAGGCCAAAAAATTGAGAAGAAAAAAAATTTCCTTCCTATACGTTCGAACCCGACCCGAGTTAGAAAATTCGAAAATAAATGTAAAAAAATTCTAAAAATTAAAAAACATCATCCACGCTTCATTTCAAGACGAAACGGGTCAGGACAGGCCAAAAAATAGAGAAGAACAAAAATTTTCTTCCTACCCGTTCGAACCCGACCCGATTTAGAAAATTCAAAAATAAATGCTAAAAAACTCTAAAAATTAAAAAACATCATCCAGGCTTCATTTCAAGAAGAAACGGGTATAGACAGGCCGAAAAATAGAGAAGAAAAAAAATTTCCTTCCTATCCGTTCGAACCCGGCCCGAGTTAGAAAATTCGAAAATCAATGCAAAAAAATTCGAAAAATTAAAAAACAACATCCAGGCTTCATTTCAAGACGAAACGGGTCAGTACAGGCCGAAAAATAAAGAAGAAAAAAAATTTCCTTCATATCCCTTCGAACCCGACCCGAGTTAGAAAATTCGAAAATAAATGCAAAAAAATTCTAAAAAATTAAAAAACATCATCAAGGCTTCATTTCAAGAGGAAACGGGTATGGACAGGCCGAAAAATAGAGAACAAAAAAAAAATTCCTTCCTATCCGTTCGAACCCGACCCGAGTTAGAAAATTCAAAAATAAATGCAAAAAAAATTCTAAAAATAAAAAAAATCATCCAGGCTTCATTTCAAGACGAAACGGGTCAGGACAGGCCAAAAAATTGAGAAGAAAAAAAATTTCCTTCCTATACGTTCGAACCCGACCCGAGTTAGAAAATTCGAAAATAAATGCGAAAAAAATTCTAAAAATTAAAAAACATCATCTAGGCTTCATTTCAAGAAGAAACGGGTGTGGACAGGTCGAAAAATAGAGAAAAAAAAATTTCCTTCCGATCCGTTCGAACCCGACCCGAGTTAGAAAATTCAAAAATTAATGTAAAAAAATTTCAAAAATTAAAAAAAATCATCCATCCTTCATTTTAAGAGGAAACGGGTATGGACAGGCCGAAAAATAGGGAAGAAAAAAAAATTTCCTTCCTATCCGTTCGAACCCGACTCGATTTAGAAAATTCAAAAATAAATGCAAAAAAACTCTAAAAATTAAAAAACATCATCCAGGCTTCATTTCAAGAAGAAACGGGTATAGACAGGCCGAAAAATAGAGAAGAAAATAAATTTCCTTCCTATCCGTTCGAACCCGGCCCGAGTTAGAAAATTCGAAAATCAATGCAAAAAAATTTGAAAAATTAAAAAAACATCATCCAGGCTTCATTTCAAGACGAAACGGGTCAGTACAGGCCGAAAAATAAAGAAGAAAAAAAATTTCCTTCATATCCCTTCGAACCCGACCCGAGTTAGAAAATTCGAAAATAAATGCAAAAAAATTCTAAAAATTAAAAAACATCATCCACGCTTCATTTCAAGACGAAACGGGTCATGACAGGCCAAAAAATAGAGAAGAAAAAAAATTTCCTTCCTATCCATTCGAACCCGACCCGAGTTAGAAAATTCGAAAATAAATGCAAAAAAATTCTAAAAATTAAAAAACATCATCCAGGCTTCATTTCAAGACGAAACGGGTCAGGACAGGCCAAAAAATTGAGAAGAAAAAAAATTTCCTTCCTATCCGTTCGAACCCGACCCGAGTTAGAAAATTCGAATATAAATGCAAAAAAATTCTAAAAATTAAAAAACATCATCCACGCTTCATTTCAAGACGAAACGGGTCAGGACAGGCCAAAAAATTGAGAAGAAAAAAAAATTTCCTTCCTATACGTTCGAACCCGACCCGAGTTAGAAAATTCGAAAATAAATGCAAAAAAATTCTAAAAATTAAAAAACATCATCCACGCTTCATTTCAAGACGAAACGGGTCAGGACAGGCCAAAAAATAGAGAGAACAAAAATTTTCTTCCTACCCGTTCGAACCCGACCCGATTTAGAAAATTCAAAAATAAATGCAAAAAAAACTCTAAAAATTAAAAAACATCATCCAGGCTTCATTTCAAGAAGAAACGGGTATAGACAGGCCGAAAAATAGAGAAGAAAAAAAATTTCCTTCCTATCCGTTCGAAACCCGGCCCGAGTTAGAAAATTCGAAAATCAATGCAAAAAAATCGAAAAATTAAAAAACAACATCCAGGCTTCATTTCAAGACGAAACGGGTCAGTACAGGCCGAAAAATAAAGAAGAAAAAAAATTTCCTTCATATCCCTTCGAACCCCGACCCGAGTTAGAAAAATTCGAAAATAAATGCAAAAAAAATTCTAAAAATTAAAAACATCATCCAGGCTTCATTTCAAGAGGAAACGGGTATGGACAGGCCGAAAAATAGAGAACAAAAAAAAATTCCTTCCTATCCGTTCGAACCTGAAGTTAGAAAATTCAAAAATAAATGCAAAAAAATTCTAAAAATAAAAAAAATCATCCAGGCTTCATTTCAAGACGAAACGGGTCAGGACAGGCCAAAAAATTGAGAAGAAAAAAAATTTCCTTCCTATACGTTCGAACCCGACCCGAGTTAGAAAATTCGAAAATAAATGCGAAAAAAATTCTAAAAATTAAAAAACATCATCTTGGCTTCATTTCAAGAAAAAACGGGTTTGGACAGGTCGAAAAATAGAGAAGAAAAAACTTTCCTTCCGATCCGTTCGAACCCGACCCGAGTTAGAAAATTCAAAAATAAATGTAAAAAAATTCCAAAAATTAAAAAAAAATCATCCATGCTTCATTTCAAGAGGAAACGGGTATGGACAGGCCGAAAAATAGAGAAGAAAAAACTTTCCTTCCTATCAGGTCGAACCCGACCCGAGTTAGAAAATTCGAAAATAAATGCAAAAAAATTCTATAAATTAAAAAACATCATCCAGACTTCATTTCAAGACGAAACGGGTCAGGACAGGCCGAAAATAAAGAAGAAAAAAATTTTCCTTCATATCCCTTCGAACTCGACCCGAGTTAGAAAATTCGAAAATAAATGCAAAAAAATTCTAAAAATGAAAAAACATCATCCACGCTTCATTTCAGGACGAAACGGGTCAGGACAGGCCAAAAAATAGAGAAGAAAAAAAATTTTCTTCCTACCCCGTTCGAACCCGACCCGAGTTTGAAAATTCAAAAATAAATGCAAAAAAATTCCAAAAGTTAAAAAACATCATCCAGGCTTCATTTCAAGAGGAAACGGGTATGGACAAGCCGAAAAAATAGAGAACAAAAAAAAAATTCCTTCGTATCCGTTCAAACCCGACCCGAGTTAGAAAATTCGAAAATAAATGCAAAAAAATTCTAAAAATTAAAAAAACATCATCCACGCTTCATTTCAAGACGAAACGGGTCAGGACAGGCCAAAAAATAGAGAAGAACAAAAATTTTCTTCCTACCCGTTCGAACCCGACCCGATTTAGAAAATTCAAAAATAAATGCAAAAAAACTCTAAAAATTAAAAAACATCATCCAGGCTTCATTTCAAGAAGAAACGGGTATAGACAGGCCGAAAAATAGAGAAGAAAAAAAATTTCCTTCCTATCCGTTCGAACCCGGCCCGAGTTAGAAAATTCGAAAATCAATGCAAAAAAAATTTGAAAAATTAAAAAACAACATCCAGGCTTCATTTCAAGACGAAACGGGTCAGTACAGGCCGAAAAATAAAGAAGAAAAAAAATTTCCTTCATATCCCTTCGAACCCGACCCGAGTTAGAAAATTCGAAAATAAATGCAAAAAAAATTCTAAAAATTAAAAAACATCATCCAGGCTTCATTTCAAGAGGAAACGGGTATGGACAGGCCGAAAAATAGAGAACAAAAAAAAATTCCTTCCTATCCGTTCGAACCTGACCCGAGTTAGAAAATTCAAAAATAAATGCAAAAAAATTCTAAAAATAAAAAAAATCATCCAGGCTTCATTTCAAGACGAAACGGGTCAGGACAGGCCAAAAAATTGAGAAGAAAAAAAATTTCCTTCCTATACGTTCGAACCCGACCCGAGTTAGAAAATTCGAAAATAAATGCGAAAAAAATTCTAAAAATTAAAAAACATCATCTTGGCTTCATTTCAAGAAAAAACGGGTTTGGACAGGTCGAAAAATAGAGAAAAAAAAATTTCCTTCCGATCCGTTCGAACCCGACCCGAGTTAGAAAATTCAAAAATAAATGTAAAAAAATTCCAAAAATTAAAAAAAAATCATCCATGCTTCATTTCAAGAGGAAACGGGTATGGACAGGCCGAAAAATAGAGAAGAAAAAACTTTCCTTCCTATCAGGTCGAACCCGACCCGAGTTAGAAAATTCGAAAATAAATGCAAAAAAATTCTATAAATTAAAAAACATCATCCAGGCTTCATTTCAAGACGAAACGGGTCAGGACAGGCCGAAAATAAAGAAGAAAAAAATTTTCCTTCATATCCCTTCGAACTCGAC
The DNA here is from genome assembly GCF_932294415.1 of Quercus robur. NCBI lineage: Eukaryota > Viridiplantae > Streptophyta > Magnoliopsida > Fagales > Fagaceae > Quercus > Quercus robur. Next base: position 37,867,685 of record NC_065538.1, on the reverse strand, counting down.
CCGAGTTAGAAAATTCGAAAATAAATGCAAAAAAATTCTAAAAATGAAGAAACATCATCCACGCTTCATTTCAGGACGAAACGGGTCAGGACAGGCCAAAAAATAGAGAAGAAAAAAAAATTTTCTTCCTACCCGTTCGAACCCGACCCGAGTTTGAAAATTCAAAAATAAATGCAAAAAAATTCCAAAAGTTAAAAAACATCATCCAGGCTTCATTTCAAGAGGAAACGGGTATGGACAAGCCGAAAAATAGAGAACAAAAAAAAAATTCCTTCGTATCCGTTCAAACCCGACCCGAGTTAGAAAATTCGAAAATAAATGCAAAAAAATTCTAAAAATTAAAAAACATCATCCACGCTTCATTTCAAGACGAAACGGGTCAGGACAGGCGAGAAGAACAAAAATTTTCTTCCTACCCGTTCGAACCCGACCCGATTTAGAAAATTCAAAAATAAATGCAAAAAAACTCTAAAAATTAAAAAACATCATCCAGGCTTCATTTCAAGAAGAAACGGGTATAGACAGGCCGAAAAATAGAGAAGAAAAAAAATTTCCTTCCTATCCGTTCGAACCCGGCCCGAGTTAGAAAATTCGAAAATCAATGCAAAAAAATTCGAAAAATTAAAAAACATCATCCAGGCTTCATTTCAAGACGAAACGGGTCAGTACAGGCCGAAAAATAAAGAAGAAAAAAAATTTCCTTCATATCCCTTCGAACCCGACCCGAGTTAGAAAATTCGAAAATAAATGCAAAAAAATTCTAAAAATTAAAAAACATCATCCAGGCTTCATTTCAAGAGGAAACGGGTATGGACAGGCCGAAAAATAGAGAACAAAAAAAAATTCCTTCCTATCCGTTCGAACCCGACCCGAGTTAGAAAATTCGAAAATAAATGCAAAAAAATTCTAAAAATAAAAAAAATCATCCAGGCTTCATTTCAAGACGAAACGGGTCAGGACAGGCCAAAAAATTGAGAAGAAAAAAAATTTCCTTCCTATACGTTCGAACCCGACCCGAGTTAGAAAATTCGAAAATAAATGCGAAAAAAATTCTAAAAATTAAAAAACATCATCTTGGCTTCATTTCAAGAAAAAACGGGTGTGGACAGGTCGAAAAATAGAGAAAAAAAAATTTCCTTCCGATCCGTTCGAACCCGACCCGAGTTAGAAAATTCAAAAATAAATGTAAGAAAATTCCAAAAATTAAAAAAAATCATCCATGCTTCATTTCAAGAGGAAACGGGTATGGACAGGCCGAAAAATAGAGAAGAAAAAACTTTCCTTCCTATCAGGTCGAACCCGACCCGAGTTAGAAAATTCGAAAATAAATGCAAAAAAATTCTATAAATTAAAAAACATCATCCAGGCTTCATTTCAAGACGAAACGGGTCAGGACAGGCCGAAAATAAAGAAGAAAAAAATTTTCCTTCATATCCCTTCGAACCCGACCCGAGTTAGAAAATTCGAAAATAAATGCAAAAAAATTCTAAAAATGAAAAAACATCATCCACGCTTCATTTCAGGACGAAACGGGTCAGGACAGGCCAAAAAATAGAGAAGAAAAAAAATTTTCTTCCTACCCGTTCGAACCCGACCCGAGTTTGAAAATTCAAAAATAAATGCAAAAAAATTCCAAAAGTTAAAAAACATCATCCAGGCTTCATTTCAAGAGGAAACGGGTATGGACAAGCCGAAAAATAGAGAACAAAAAAAAAATTCCTTCGTATCCGTTCAAACCCGACCCGAGTTAGAAAATTCGAAAATAAATGCAAAAAAATTCTAAAAATTAAAAAACATCATCCACGCTTCATTTCAAGATGAAACGGGTCAGGACAGGCTAGAAAATTGAGAAGAAAAAAAGTTTCCTTCCTATCCGTTCGAACCCTACCTGAGTTAGAAAATTCGAAAATAAATGCGAAAAGAATTCAAAAAATTAAAAAACATCATCCAGGATTCATTTCAAGAAGAAACGGGTATGGATAGATCGAAAAATAGGGAAGAAAAAAAATTTCCTTCCCATCCGTTCGAACCCGAACCGAGTTAGAAAATTCAAAAATAAATGCAAAAAAATTTCAAAAATTAAAAAAAATCATCCAGGCTTCATTTCAAGAGGAAACGGGTATGGACAGGCCGAAAAATAGGGAAGAAAAAAAAATTTCCTTCCTATCCGTTCGAACCCGACTCGATTTAGAAAATTCAAAAATAAATGTAAAAAAACTCTAAAAATTAAAAAACATCATCCAGGCTTCATTTCAAGAAGAAACGGGTATAGACAGGCCGAAAAATAGAGAAGAAAAAAAATTTCCTTCCTATCCATTCGAACCCGGCCCGAGTTAGAAAATTCGAAAATCAATGCAAAAAAATTCGAAAAATTAAAAAACATCATCCAGGATTCATTTCAAGACGAAACGGGTCAGGACAGGCCGAAAAATAAAGAAGAAAAAAAATTTCCTTCATATCCCTTCGAACCCGACCCGAGTTAGAAAATTCGAAAATAAATGCAAAAAAATTCTAAAAATTAAAAAACATCATCCAGGCTTCATTTCAAGAAGAAACGGGTATGGACAGGTCGAAAAATGGAGAAAAAAAAATTTCCTTCCAATCCGTTCGAACCCGACCCGAGTTAGAAAATTCGAAAATAAATGGAAAAAAATTCCAAAAATTAAAAAACATTATCCAGGCTTCATTTCAAGAGGAAACGGGTATGGACAGGCCGAAAAATAGAGAACAAAAAAAAATTCCTTCCTATCCGTTCGAACCCGACCCGAGTTAGAAAATTCAAAAATAAATGCAAAAAAATTCCAAAAGTTAAAAAACATCATCCAGGTTTCATTTCAAGAGGAAACGGGTATGGACAGGCCGAAAAATAGAGAACAAAAAAAAATTCCTTCCTATCCGTTCGAACCCGACCCGAGTTAGAAAATTCGAAAATAAATGCAAAAAAATTCTAAAAATAAAAAAACATCATCCAGGCTTCATTTCAAGACGAAACGGGTCAGCACAGGCCAAAAAATTGAGAAGAAAAAAAATTTCCTTCCTATCCGTTCGAACCCGACCCGAGTTAGAAAATTCGAATATAAATGCAAAAAAATTCTAAAAATTAAAAAACATCATCCACGCTTCATTTCAAGACGAAACGGGTCAGGACAGGCCAAAAAATTGAGAAGAAAAAAATTTCCTTCCTGTACGTTCGAACCCGACCCAAGTTAGAAAATTCGAAAATAAATGCGAAAAAAATTCTAAAAATTAAAAAACATCATCTAGGCTTCATTTCAAGAAGAAACGGGTGTGGACAGGTCGAAAAATAGAGAAAAAAAAATTTCCATCCGATCCGTTCGAACCCGACCCGAGTTAGAAAATTAAAAAATAAATGTAAAAAAATTTCAAAAATTAAAAAAAATCATCCATGCTTCATTTCAAGAGGAAACGGGTATGGATAGGCCGAAAAATAGAGAAGAAAAAAAATTTCCTACCTATCAGTTCGAACCCGATCCGAGTTAGAAAATTCGAAAATAAATGCAAAAAAATTCTAAAAATTAAAAAACCTCATCCAGGCTTCATTTCAAGACGAAACGGGTCAGGACAGGCTGAAAAATAAAGAAGAAAAAAAATTTCCTTCATATCCCTTCGAACCCGACCTGAGTTAGAAAATTCGAAAATAAATGCAAAAAAATTCTAAAAATTAAAAAACATCATCCACGCTTCATTTCAAGACGAAATGGGTCAGGACAGGCATAAAAATAGAGAAGAAAAAAAACTTTCTTCCTACCCGTTCGAACCCGACCCGAGTTAGAAAATTCAAAAATAAATGCAAAAAAATTCCAAAAGTTAAAAAACATCATCCAGGCCTCATTTCAAGAGGAAACGGGTATGGACTGGCCGAAAAATAGAGAACAAAAAAAAAATTCCTTCCTATCCGTTCGAACCCGACCCGAGTTAGAAAATTCGAAAATAAATGCAAAAAAATTCTAAAAATTAAAAAACATCATCCACGCTTCATTTCGAGACGAAACGGGTCAGGACAGGCCAAAAAATAGAGAAGAAAAAAAATTTTCTTCCTACCCGTTCAAACCCGACCCGAGTTAGAAAATTCAAAAAGAAATGCAAAAAAATTCCAAAAGTTAAAAAACATCATCCAGGCTTCATTTCAAGAGGAAACGGGTATGTACAATCCGAAAAATAGAGAACAAAAAAAAAATTTCTTCCTATCCGTTCGAACCCGACCCGAGTTAGAATATTCGAAAGTAAATGCAAAAAAATTCTAAAAATTAAAAAACATCATCCACGCTTCATTTCAAGACGAAACGGGTCAGGACAGGCCAGAAAATTGAGAAGAAAAAAAATTTCCTTCCTATCCGTTCGAACCCGACCCGAGTTAGAAATTCGAAAATAAATGCGAAAAAAATTCTAAAAATTAAAAAACATCATCCAGGATTCATTTCAAGAAGAAACGGGTATGGATAGATCGAAAAATAGGGAAGAAAAAAAATTTCCTTCCCATCCGTTCGAACCCGAACCGAGTTAGAAAATTCAAAAATAAATGCAAAAAAATTTCAAAAATTAAAAAAAATCATCCAGGCTTCATCTCAAGAGGAAACGGGTATGGACAGGCCGAAAAATATGGAAGAAGAAAAAATTTCCTTCCTATCCGTTCGAACCCGACTCGATTTAGAAAATTCAAAAATAAATGCAAAAAAACTCTAAAAATTAAAAAACATCATCCAGGCTTCATTTCAAGAAGAAACGGGTATAGACAGGCCGAAAAATAGAGAAGAAAAAAAATTTCCTTCCTATCCGTTCGAACCCGGCCCGAGTTAGAAAATTCGAAAATCAATGCAAAAAAATTCGAAAAATTAAAAAACATCATCCAGGCTTCATTTCAAGACGAAACGGGTCAGGACAGGCCGAAAAATAAAGGAGAAAAAAAATTTCCTTCATATCCCTTCGAACCCGACCCGAGTTAAAAAATTCGAAAATAAATGCAAAAAAATTCTAAAAATTAAAAAACATCATCCAGGCTTCATTTCAAGAAGAAACGGGTATGGACAGGTCGAAAAATGGAGAAAAAAAAATTTCCTTCCAATCCGTTCGAACCCGACCCGAGTTAGAAAATTCGAAAATAAATGTAAAAAAATTCCAAAAATTCAAAAAAAATCATCCATGCTTCATTTCAAGACGAAACGGGTCAGGACAGGCCAAAAAATAGAGAAGAAAAAAAATTTCTTCCTACCTGTTCGAACCCGACCCGAGTTAGAAAATTCAAAAATAAATGCAAAAAAATTCCAAAAATTAAGAAACATCATCCAGGCTTCATTTCAAGAGGAAACGGGTATGACAGGCCGAAAAAGAGAGAACAAAAAAAAATTCCTTCCTATCCGTTCGAACCCGACCCGAGTTAGAAAATTCGAAAATAAATGCAAAAAAATTCTAAAAATAAAAAAACATCATCCAGGCTTCATTTCAAGACGAAACGGGTCAGGACAGGCCAAAAAATTGAGAAGAAAAAAAATTTCCTTCCTATCCGTTCGAACCCGACCCGAGTTAGAAAATTCGAATATAAATGCAAAAAAATTCTAAAAATTAAAAAACATCATCCACGCTTCATTTCAAGACGAAACGGGTCAGGACAGGCCAAAAAATTGAGAAGAAAAAAAATTTCCTTCCTATACGTTCGAACCCGACCCGAGTTAGAAAATTCGAAAATAAATGCAAAAAAAATTCTAAAAATTAAAAAACATCATCTAGGCTTCATTTCAAGAAGAAACGGGTGTGGACAGGTCGAAAAATAGAGAAAAAAAAATTTCCTTCCGATCCGTTCGAACCCGACCCGAGTTAGAAAATTCAAAAATAAATGTAAAAAAATTCTAAAAATTAAAAAACATCATCCAGGCTTCATTTCAAGACGAAACAGGTTAGGACAGGCCGAAAAATAAAGAAGAAAAAAAATTTCTTTCATATCCCTTCGAACCCGACCCGAGTTAGAAAATTCGAAAATAAATGCAAAAAAATTCTAAAAATTAAAAAACATCATCCAGGCTTCATTTCAAGACGAAACAGGTCAGGACAGGCCGAAAAATAAAGAAGAAAAAAAATTTCCTTCCTATCCCTTCGAACCCGACCCGAGTTAGAAAATTCGAAAATAAATGCAAAAAAATTCTAAAAATTAAAAAACATCATCCAGGCTTCATTTCAAGACGAAACGGGTCAGGACAGGCCGAAAAATAAAGAAGAAAAAAAAATTTCCTTCATATCCGTTCGAACCCGACTCGATTTAGAAAACTCAAAAATAAGTGCAAAAAAACTCTAAAAATTAAAAAACATCATCCAGGCTTCATTTCAAGAAGAAACGGGTATGGACAGGTCGAAAAATGGAGTAAAAAAAATTTCCTTCCAATCCGTTCGAACCCGACCCGAGTTAGAAAATTCGAAAATAAATGTAAAAAAATTCCAAAAATTCAAAAAAAATCCTCCGGGCTTCATTTCAAGACGAAACGGGTCAGGACAGGCCAAAAAATAGAGAAGAAAAAAATTTTCTTCCTACCCGTTCGAACCCGACCCGAGTTAGAAAATTCAAAAATAAATGCAAAAAAATTCCAAAAATTAAAAAACATCATCCAGGCTTCATTTCAAGAGGAAACGGGTATGGACAGGCCGAAAAATAGAGAACAAAAAAAAATTCCTTCCTAACCGTTCGAACCCGACCCGAGTTAGAAAATTCGAAAATAAATGCAAAAAAATTCTAAAAATAAAAAAAATCATCCAGGCTTCATTTCAAGATGAAACGGGTCAGGACAGGCCAAAAAATTGAGAAGAAAAAAAATTTCCTTCCTATACGTTCGAACCCGACCCGAGTTAGAAAATTCGAAAATAAATGCGAAAAAAATTCTAAAAATTAAAAAACATCATCTTGGCTTCATTTCAAGAAAAAACGGGTGTGGACAGGTCGAAAAATAGAGAAAAAAAAATTTCCTTCCGATCCGTTCGAACCCGACCCGAGTTAGAAAATTCAAAAATAAATGTAAAAAAATTTCAAAAATTAAAAAAAATCATCCATGCTTCATTTCAAGAGGAAACGGGTCAGGACAGGCCGAAAAATAAAGAAGAAAAAAAATTTCCTTCATATCCCTTCGAACCCGACCCGAGTTAGAAAATTCGAAAATAAATGCAAAAAAATTCTAAAAATTAAAAAACATCATCCAGGCTTCATTTCAAGAAGAAACGGGTATGGACAGGTCGAAAAATGGAGAAAAAAAAATTTCCTTCCAATCCGTTCGAACCCGACCCGAGTTAGAAAATTCGAAAATAAATGTAAAAAAATTCCAAAAATTCAAAAAATATCATCCAGGCTTCATTTCAAGACGAAACGGGTCAGGACAGGCCAAAAAATAGAGAAGAAAAAAATTTTCTTCCTACCCGTTCGAACCCGACCCGAGTTAGAAAATTCAAAAATAAATGCAAAAAAATTCCAAAAATTAAAAAACATCATCCAGGCTTCATTTCAAGAGGAAACGGGTATGGACAGGCCGAAAAATAGAGAACAAAAAAAAATTCCTTCCTATCCGTTCGAACCCGACCCGAGTTAGAAAATTCGAAAATAAATGCAAAAAAATTCTAAAAATAAAAAAACGTCATCCAGGCTTCATTTCAAGACGAAACGGGTCAGGACAGGCCAAAAAATTGAGAAGAAAAAAAATTTCCTTCCTATCCATTCGAACCCGACCCGAGTTAGAAAATTCGAATATAAATGCAAAAAAATTCTAAAAATTAAAAAACATCATCCACGCTTCATTTCAAGACGAAACGGGTCAGGACAGGCCAAAAAATTGAGAAGAAAAAAATTTCCTTCCTATACGTTCGAACCCGACCCAAGTTAGAAAATTCGAAAATAAATGCGAAAAAAATTCTAAAAATTAAAAAACATCATCTAGGCTTCATTTCAAGAAGAAACGGGTGTGGACAGGTCGAAAAATAGAGAAAAAAAAATTTCCTTCCGATCCGTTCGAACCCGACCCGAGTTAGAAAATTAAAAAATAAATGTAAAAAAATTTCAAAAATTAAAAAAAATCATCCATGCTTCATTTCAAGAGGAAACGGGTATGGATAGGCCGAAAAATAGAGAAGAAAAAAAATTTCCTACCTATCAGTTCGAACCCGACCCGAGTTAGAAAATTCGAAAATAAATGCAAAAAAAATCTTAAAATTAAAAAACATCATCCAGGCTTCATTTCAAGAAGAAACGGGTATAGACAGGCTGAAAAACAGAGAAGAAAAAAAAATTTCCTTCCTATCCGTTCGAACCCGACCCGAGTTAGAAAATTCAAAAATAAATGTAAAAAAATTCCAAAATTTAAAAAACATCATCCAGGCTTCATTTCAAGAGGAAACGGTTATGGACAGGCCGAAAAATAGAGAACAAAAAAAAATTCCTTCCTATCTGTTCGAACCCGACCCGAGTTAGAAAATTCGAAAATAAATGCAAAAAAACTCTAAAAATTAAAAAACATCATCCACGCTTCATTTCAAGACGAAACGGGTCAGGACAGGCTAAAAAATTGAGAAGAAAAAAAATTTCCTTCCTATCCGTTCGATCTCGACCCGAGTTAGAAAATTCGAAAATAAATGCAAAAAAAATCTTAAAATTAAAAAACATCATCCAGGCTTCATTTCAAGAAGAAACGGGCATAGACAGGCCGAAAAATAGAGAAGAAAAAAAATTTCCTTCCTATCCGTTCGAACCCGACCCGAGTTAGAAAATTCGAAAGTAAATGCAAAAAAATTCTAAAAATTAAAAAACATCATCTACGCTTCATTTCATGAAGAATCGGGTATGGAAAGGCCGAAAAAAAGAGGACGAAAAAAATTTCCTTCCTATCCGTTCGAACCCAACCCGAGTTAGAAAATTCAAAAATAAATGCAAAAAAATTCCAAAATTTTAAAAACATCATCCAGGCTTCATTTCAAGAGGAATCGGGTATGGACAGGCCGAAAAATAGAGAACAAAAAAAAATTCCTTCCTATCCGTTCGAACCCGACCCGAGTTAGAAAATTCGAAAATAAATGCGAAAAAAATTCTAAAAATTAAAAAACATCATCCAGGATTCATTTCAAGAAGAAACGGGTATGGATAGATCGAAAAATAAGGAAGAAAAAAAATTTCCTTCCCATCCGTTCGAACCCGACCCGAGTAAGAAAATTCAAAAATAAATGCAAAAAAATTCCAAAAATTAAAAAAAAATCATCCAGGCTTCATTTCAAGAGGAAACGGGTATGGACAGGCTGAAAAATAGAGAAGAAAAAAAATTCCTTCCTATCAGTTCAAAGCCGACTCGAGTTAGAAAATTCAAAAATAAATACAAAAAAATTCCAAAAATTAAAGAATATCTTCCAGGCTTCATTTCAAGAAGAAACGGGTATAGACAAGCCGAAAAATAGAGAAGAAAAAAAATTTCCTTCCTATCCGTTCGAACCCGACCCGAGTTAGAAAATTCGAAAATAAATAAAAAAAAATTCTAAAAATTAAAATACATCATCCAGGCTTCATTTCAAGATGAAACGGGTCAAGACAGGCTGAAAAAGAAAGAAGAAAAAAAATTTCCTTCATATCCCTTCGAACCCGTCCCGAGTTAGGAAATTCGAAAATAAATGCAAAAAAATTCTCAAAATTAAAAAACATCATCCAGGCTTCATGTCAAGAAGAAACGGGTATAGACAGGACGAAAAATAGAGAACGAAAAAAATTTCCTTCCTATCTGTTCGAACCCGACCCTAGTAAGAAAATTCAAAAATAAATGCAAAAAAATTCCAAAAATTAAAAAACATCATCCAGGCTTCATTTCAAGAAGAAACGGGTATGGACAGGGCGAAAAATAGAGAAGAAAAAAAATTTCCTTCCTATCCGTTCGAACCCGGCCCGAGTTAGAAAATTCGAAAATCAGTGCAAAAAAATTCTAAAAATTAAAAAACATCATCCAGGCTTCATTTCAAGATGAAACGGGTCAGGACAGGCCGAAAAATAAGGAAGAAGAAAAATTTCCTTCATATCCCTTCGAACCCGACCCGAGTTAGAAAATTCGAAAATAAATGCAAAAAAATTCTAAAAATTAAAAAAACATCATCCAGGCTTCATTTCAAGACGAAACGGGTCAAGACAGGCCGGAAAATAGAGAAGAAAAAAAAATTTCCTTCCTATCCGTTCAAACCCGACCCGAGTTAGAAAATTCGAAAATAAATGCAATAAAATTCTAAAATATAAAAAACATCATCTAGGCTTCATTTCAAGAAGAAACGGGTATGGACAGGTCGAAAAATAGAGAAGAAAAAAAATTTCCTTTGTATCCGTTCGAACCCGACCCGAGTTAGAAAATTCGAAAATAAATGAAAAAAAATTCTAAAAATAAAAAAACATCATACAGGCTTCATTTCAAGATGAAACGGGTCAGGACAGGCCGAAAAATAAAGAAGAAAAAAAAATTTCCTTCATATCCATTCGAACCCGACCCGAGTTAGAAAATTCGAAAATAAATGAAAAAAAATTCTAAAAATAAAAAAACATCATACAGGCTTCATTTCAAGATGAAACGGGTCAGGACAGGCCGAAAAATAAAGAAGAAAAAAAATTTTCCTTCATATCCATTCGAACCCGACCCGAGTTAGAAAATTCGAAAATAAACGCAAAAAAATTCTAAAAATTAAAAAACATCATCCAGGCTTCATTTCAAGGCGAAACGGGTCAAGACAGGCCAGAAAATAGAGAAGAAAAAAAATTTCCTTCCTATCCGTTCAAACCCGACCCGAGTTAGAAAATTCGAAAATAAATGCAATAAAATTCTAAAATATAAAAAAACATCATCTAGGCTTCATTTCAAGAAGAAACGGGTATGGACAGGTCGAAAAATAGAGAAAAAAAAATTTTCATTCCTATCCGTCCGAACCAGACCCGAGTTAGAAAATTCGAAAATAAATGCGAAAAAAATTCTAAAAATTAATAAACATCATCCAGGCTTCATTTCAAGACGAAACGGGTCAAGACAGGCCGAAAAATAGAGAAGAAAAAAAATTTCCTTCCTATCCGTTCGAACTCGACCCGAGTTAGAAAATTCGAAAATAAATGCAAAAAAATTCTAAAAATTAAAAAACATCATCCAGGCTTCATTTCAAGAGGAAACGGGAATGGACAGCCCGAAAAATAGAGAAGAAAAACAATTTCCTCCCTATCAGATCAAACCCGACCCGAGTTAGAAAATTCGAAAATAAATGCAAAAAAATTCTAAAAATTAGAAAACATCATCCAGGTTTCATTTCAAGACGAAACGGGTCAGGACAGGCCTAAAAATAAAGAAGAAAAAAAATTTCCGTCATATCCCTTCGAACCCGACCCGACTTAGAAAATTCGAAAACAAATGCAAAAAAAATTCTAAAAATTTAAAAATATCATCCAGGCTTGATTTCAAGACGAAACGGTTCAGGACAGGCCGAAAAATAGAGAAGAAAAAAATTTCTTTCCTATCCGTTCGAACCCGACCCGAGTTAGAAAATTCAAAAATAAATGCAAAAAAATTCCAAAATTAAAAAACATCATCCACGCTTCATTTCAAGACGAAACGGGTCAGGACAGGCCAAAAAATTGAGAAGAAAAAAAATTTCCTTCCTATCCGTTCGAACCCGACCCGAGTTAGAAAATTCGAAAATAAATGCGAAAAAAATTCTAAAAATTAAAAAACATCATCCATAATTCATTTCAAGAAGAAACGGGTATGGATAGATCGAAAAATAGGGAAGAAAAAAAATTTCCTTCCCATCCGTTCGAACCATAACAGAGTTAGAAAATTCAAAAAGAAATGCAAAAAAATTCGAAAAATTAAAAAAAATCATCCAGGCTTCATTTCAAGAGGGAACCGGTATGGACAGGCCGAAAAATAGGGAAGAAAAAAAATTTCCTTCCTATCCGTTCAACCCGACACAATTTAGAAAATTCTAAAATAATTGCAAAAAAACTCTAAAAATTAAAAAACATCATCCAGACTTCATTTCAAGAAGAAATGGGTATAGACAGGCCGAAAAATAGAGAAGAAAAAAAATTTCCTTCCTATCCGTTCGAACCCGGCCCGACTTAGAAAATTCGAAAATCAATGCAAAAAAATTTTAAAAATTAAAAAACATCATACAGGCTTCATTTCAAGACGAAACGGGTCAGGACAGACCGAAAAATAAAGAAGAAATAAAATTTCCTTCATATCCGTTCGAACCCGACCCGAGTTAGAAAATTCGAAAATAAGTGCAAAAAAATTCTAAAAATTAAAAAACATCATCCACGCTTCATTTCAAGACGAAACGGGTCAGGATAGGCCAAAAAATAGAGAAAGAAAAAAAATTTCCTTCCTATCCATTCGAACCCGACCCGAGTTAGAAAATTCGAAAATAAATGCAAAAAAATTCTCAAAATTAAAAAACATCATCCAGGCTTCATTTCAAGAAGAAACGAGTAGGGACAAATCGAAAAATAGAGAAAAAAGAAATTTCCTTCCTATCCGTTCGAACCCGACCCGAGTTAGAAAATTCAAAAACAAATGCAAAAAAATTCTAAAAATTAAAAAACATCGTCCAGGCTTCATGTCAAGAAGAAACGGGTATAGACAGGCCGAAAAATAGAGAACAAAAAAATTTCCTTCCTATCCGTTCGAACCCGACCCGAGTTAGAAAATTCAAAAATAAATGCAAAAAAATTCTAAAAATTAAAAAACATCATCCACGCTTCATTTCAAGACGAAACGGGTCAGGACGGGCCAAAAAATTGAGAAGAAAAAAAATTTCCTTCCTATCCGTTCGAACCCGACCCGAGTTAGAAAATTCGAAAATAAATGCGAAAAAAAATCTAAAAATTAAAAAACATCATCCAGGATTCATTTCAAGAAGAAACGGGTATGGATTGATCGAAAAATAGGGAAGAAAAAAAATTTCCTTCCCATCCGTTCGAACCCGACCCGAGTAAGAAAATTCAAAAATAAATGCAAAAAAATTCCAAAAATTAAAAAAAAAATCATCCAGGCTTCATTTCAAGAGGAAACGGGTATGGACAGGCCGAAAAATAGAGAAGAAAAAAAATTTCCTTCCTATCAGTTCAAACCCGACTCGAGTTAGAAAATTCAAAAATAAATACAAAAAAATTCCAAAAATTAAAGAATATCATCCAGGCTTCATTTCAAGAAGAAACGGGTATAGACAGGCCGAAAAATAGAGAAGAAAAAAAATTTCCTTCCTATCCGTTCGAACCCGACCCGAGTTAGAAAATTCGAAAATAAATGAAAAAAAATTCTAAAAATTAAAAAACATCATCCAGGCTTCATTTCAAGATGAAACGGGCCAGGACAGGCTGAAAAATAAAGAAGAAAAAAAATTTCCTTCACATCCCTTCGAACCCGACCCGAGCTAGAAAAGTCGAAAATAAATGCAAAAAAATTCTCAAAATTAAAAAACATCATCCAGGCTTCATGTCAAGAAGAAACGGGTATAGACAGGCCGAAAAATAGAGAACGAAAAAAATTTCCTTCCTATCTGTTCGAACCCGACCCTAGTAAGAAAATTCAAAAATAAGTGCAAAAAAATTCCAAAAATTAAAAAACATCATCCAGGCTTCATTTCAAGAAGAAACGGGTATGGACAGGGCGAAAAATAGAGAAGAAAAAAAATTTCCTTCCTATCCGTTCGAACCCAGCCCGAGTTAGAAAATTCGAAAATCAATGCAAAAAAATTCTAAAAATTAAAAAACATCATCCAGGCTTCATTTCAAGAAGAAACGGGTCAGGACAGGCCGAAAAATAAAGAAGAAAAAAAATTTCCTTCATATCCCTTCGAACCCGACCCGAGTTAGAAAATTCGAAAATAAATGCAAAAAAATTCTAAAAATTAAAAAACATCATCCAGGCTTCATTTCAAGAAGAAACGGGTATGGACAGGTCGAAAAATAGAGAAAAAAAAATTTCCTTCCAATCCGTTCGAACCCGACCCGAGTTAGAAAATTCAAAAATAAATGTAAAAAAATTCCACAAATTAAAAAAAATCATCCAGGCTTCATTTCAAGAGGAAACGGGTATGGACAGGCCGAAAAATAGAGAAGAAAAAAAACTTCCTTCCTATCAGTTCGAACCCGACTCGAGTTAGAAAATTCAAAAATAAATACAAAAAAATTCCAAAAATTAAAGAATATCATACAGGCTTCATTTCAAGAAGAAACGGGTATAGACAGGCCGAAAAATAGAGAAGAAAAAAAATTTCCTTTGTATCCGTTCGAACCCGACCCAAGTTAGAAAATTCGAAAATAAATGAAAAAAAATTCTAAAAATAAAAAAACATCATACAGGCTTCATTTCAAGATGAAACGGGTCAGGACAGGCCGAAAAATAAAGAAGAAAAAAAAATTTCCTTCATATCCATTCGAAGCCGACCCGATTTAGAAAATTCGAAAATAAACGCAAAAAAATTCTAAAAATTAAAAAACATCATCCAGGCTTCATTTCAAGACGAAACGGGTAAAGACAGGCCGGAAAATAGAGAAGAAAAAAAATTTCCTTCCTATCCGTTCAAACCCGACCCGAGTTAGAAAATTCGAAAATAAATGCAATAAAATTCTAAAATATAAAAAACATCATCTAGGCTTCATTTCAAGAAGAAACGGGTATGGACAGGTCGAAAAATAGAGAAAAAAAAAATTTCCTTCTTATCCGTCCGAACCAGACCCGAGTTAGAAAATTCGAAAATAAATGCGAAAAAAATTCTAAAAATTAATAAACATCATCCAGGCTTCATTTCAAGACGAAACGGGTCAAGACAGGCCGAAAAATAGAGAAGAAAAAAATTTCCTTCCTATCCGTTCGAACCCGACCCGAGTTAGAAAATTCGAAAATAAATGCAAAAAAATTCTAAAAATTAAAAAACATCATCCAGGATTCATTTCAAGAAGAAACGGGTAAGGATAGATCGAAAAATAGGGAAGAAAAAAAATTTCCTTCCCATCCGTTCGAACCCGACCCGAGTAAGAAAATTCAAAAATAAATGCAAAAAAATTCCAAAAATTAAAAAAAAAATCATCCAGGCTTCATTTCAAGAGGAAACGGGTATGGACAGGCCGAAAAATAGAGAAGAAAAAAAATTTCCTTCCTATCAGTTCAGACCCGACTCGAGTTAGAAAATTCAAAAATAAATACAAAAAAATTCCAAAAATTAAAGAATATCATCCAGGCTTCATTTCAAGAAGAAACGGGTATAGACAGGCCGAAAAATAAAGAAGAAAAAAAATTTCCTTCCTATCCGTTCGAACCCGACCCGAGTTAGAAAATTCGAAAATAAATGAAAAAAAATTCTAAAAACTAAAAAACATCATCCAGGCTTCATTTCAAGATGAAACGGGTCAGGACAGGCTGAAAAATAAAGAAGAAAAAAAAGTTCCTTCACATCCCTTCGAACCTGACCCGAGTTGGAAAATTCGAAAATAAATGCAAAAAAATTCTCAAAATTAAAAAACATCTTCCAGGCTTCATGTCAAGAAGAAATGGGTATAGACAGGCCAAAAAATAGAGAACGAAAAAAATTTCCTTCCTATCTGTTCGAACCCGACCCTGGTAAGAAAATTCAAAAATAAATACAAAAAAATTCCAAAAATTAAAAAACATCATCCAGGCTTCATTTCAAGAAGAAACGGGTATGGACAGGGCGAAAAATAGAGAAGAAAAAAAATTTCCTTCCTTTCCGTTCGAACCCGGCCCGAGTTAGAAAATTCGAAAATCAATGCAAAAAAATTCTAAAAATTAAAAAATATCATCCAGGCTTCATTTCAAGAAGAAACGGGTCAGGACAGGCCGAAAAATAAAGAAGAAAAAAAATTTCCTTCATATCCCTTCGAACCCGACCCGAGTTAGAAAATTCGAAAATAAATGCAAAAAAATTCTAAAAATTAAAAAACATCATCCAGGCTTCATTTCAAGAAGAAACGGGTATGGAAAGGTCGAAAAATAGAGAAAAAAAAGTTTCCTTCCTATCCGTTCGAACCCGACCCGAGTTAGAAAATTCAAAAATAAATGTAAAAAAATTCCACAAATTAAAAAAAATCATCCAGGCTTCATTTCAAGAGGAAACGGGTATGGACAGGCCGAATAATAGAGAAGAAAAAAAATTTCCTTCCTATCAGTTCGAACCCGACTCGAGTTAGAAAATTAAAAAATAAATACAAAAAAATTCCAAAAATTAAAGAATATCATACAGGCTTCATTTCAAGAAGAAACGGGTATAGACAGGCCGAAAAATAGAGAAGAAAAAAAATTTCCTTTGTATCCGTTCGAACCCGACCCGAGTTAGAAAATTCGAAAATAAATGAAAAAAAATTCTAAAAATAAAAAAACATCATACAGGCTTCATTTCAAGATGAAACGGGTCAGGACAGGCCGAAAAATAAAGAAGAAAAAAAAAATTCCTTCATATCCATTCGAACCCGACCCGAGTTAGAAAATTCGAAAATAAACGCAAAAAAATTCTAAAAATTAAAAAACATCATCCAGGCTTCATTTCAAGACGAAACGGGTCAAGACAGGCCGGAAAATAGAGAATAAAAAAAATTTCCTTCCTATCCGTTCAAACCCAACCCGAGTTAGAAAATTCGAAAATAAATGCAATAAAATTCTAAAATATAAAAAACATCATATAGGCTTCATTTCAAGAAGAAACGGGTATGGACAGGTCGAAAAATAGAGAAAAAAAAATTTTCCTTCCTATCCGTCCGAACCAGACCCCAGTTAGAAAATTCGAAAATAAATGCGAAAAAAATTCTAAAAATTAATAAACATCATCCAGGCTTCATTTCAAGACGAAACGGGTCAAGACAGGCCGAAAAATAGAGAAGAAAAAAATTTCCTTCCTATCCGTTCAAACCCGACCCGAGTTAGAAAATTCGAAAATAAATGCAATAAAATTCTAAAATATAAAAAACATCATCTAGGCTTCAGTTCAAGAAGAAACGGGTATGGACAGGTCGAAAAATAGAGAAAAAAAAAATTTCCTTCCTATCCGTCCGAACCAGACCCGAGTTAGAAAATTCGAAAATAAATGCGAAAAAAATTCTAAAAATTAATAAACATCATCCAGGCTTCATTTCAAGACGAAACGGGTCAAGACAGGCCGAAAAATAGAGAAGAAAAAAATTTCCTTCCTATCCGTTCGAACCCGACCCGAGTTAGAAAATTCGAAAATAAATGCAAAAAAATTCTAAAAATTAAAAAACATCATCCAGGATTCATTTCAAGAAGAAACGGGTAAGGATAGATCGAAAAATAGGGAAGAAAAAAAATTTCCTTCCCATCCGTTCGAACCCGACCCGAGTAAGAAAATTCAAAAATAAATGCAAAAAAATTCCAAAAATTAAAAAAAAAATCATCCAGGCTTCATTTCAAGAGGAAACGGGTATGGACAGGCCGAAAAATAGAGAAGAAAAAAAATTTCCTTCCTATCAGTTCAGACCCGACTCGAGTTAGAAAATTCAAAAATAAATACAAAAAAATTCCAAAAATTAAAAAATATCATCCAGGCTTCATTTCAAGAAGAAACGGGTATAGACAGGCCGAAAAATAGAGAAGAAAAAAAATTTCCTTCCTATCCGTTCGAACCCCGACCCGAGTTAGAAAATTCGAAAATAAATGAAAAAAAATTCTAAAAACTAAAAAACATCATCCAGGCTTCATTTCAAGATGAAACGGGTCAGGACAGGCTGAAAAATAAAGAAGAAAAAAAAGTTCCTTCACATCCCTTCGAACCTGACCCGAGTTGGAAAATTCGAAAATAAATGCAAAAAAATTCTCAAAATTAAAAAACATCTTCCAGGCTTCATGTCAAGAAGAAATGGGTATAGACAGGCCAAAAAATAGAGAACGAAAAAAATTTCCTTCCTATCTGTTCGAACCCGACCCTGGTAAGAAAATTCAAAAATAAATACAAAAAAATTCCAAAAATTAAAAAACATCATCCAGGCTTCATTTCAAGAAGAAACGGGTATGGACAGGGCGAAAAATAGAGAAGAAAAAAAATTTCCTTCCTTTCCGTTCGAACCCGGCCCGAGTTAGAAAATTCGAAAATCAAAGCAAAAAAATTCTAAAAATTAAAAAATATCATCCAGGCTTCATTTCAAGAAGAAACGGGTCAGGACAGGCCGAAAAATAAAGAAGAAAAAAAATTTCCTTCATATCCCTTCGAACCCGACCCGAGTTAGAAAATTTGAAAATAAATGCAAAAAAATTCTAAAAATTAAAAAACATCATCCAGGCTTCATTTCAAGAAGAAACGGGTATGGAAAGGTCGAAAAATAGAGAAAAAAAATTTCCTTCCTATCCGTTCGAACCCGACCCGAGTTAGAAAATTCAAAAATAAATGTAAAAAAATTCCACAAATTAAAAAAAATCATCCAGGCTTCATTTCAAAAGGAAACGGGTATGGACAGGCCGAATAATAGAGAAGAAAAAAAATTTCCTTCCTATCAGTTCGAACCCGACTCGAGTTAGAAAATTAAAAAATAAATACAAAAAAATTCCAAAAATTAAAGAATATCATACAGGCTTCATTTCAAGAAGAAACGGGTATAGACAGGCCGAAAAATAGAGAAGAAAAAAAATTTCCTTTGTATCCGTTCGAACCCGACCCGAGTTAGAAAATTCGAAAATAAATGAAAAAAAAATTCTAAAAATAAAAAAACATCATACAGGCTTCATTTCAAGATGAAACGGGTCAGGACAGGCCGAAAAATAAAGAAGAAAAAAAAAATTTCTTCATATCCATTCGAACCCGACCCGAGTTAGAAAATTCGAAAATAAACGCAAAAAAATTCTAAAAATTAAAAAACATCATCCAGGCTTCATTTCAAGACGAAACGGGTCAAGACAGGCCGGAAAATAGAGAATAAAAAAAATTTCCTTCCTATCCGTTCAAACCCAACCCGAGTTAGAAAATTCGAAAATAAATGCAATAAAATTCTAAAATATAAAAAACATCATATAGGCTTCATTTCAAGAAGAAACGGGTATGGACAGGTCGAAAAATAGAGAAAAAAAACTTTTCCTTCCTATCCGTCCGAACCAGACCCAAGTTAGAAAATTCAAAAATAAATGCGAAAAAAATTCTAAAAATTAATAAACATCATCCAGGCTTCATTTCAAGACGAAACGGGTCAAGACAGGCCGAAAAATAGAGAAGAAAAAAATTTCCTTCCTATCCGTTCGAACCCGACCCGAGTTAGAAAATTCGAAAATAAATGCAAAAAAATTCTAAAAATTAAAACACATCATCCAGGCTTCATTTCAAGAGGAAACGGGAATGGACAGGCCGAAAAATAGAGAAGAAAAACAATTTCCTTCCTATCAGATCAAACCCGACCCGAGTTAGAAAATTCGAAAATAAATGCAAAAAAATTCTAAAAATTAGAAAACATCATCCAGGTTTCATTTCAAGACGAAACGGGTCAGGACAGGCCTAAAAATAAAGAAGAAAAAAAATTTCCGTCATATCCCTTCGAACCCGACCCGAGTTAGAAAATTCGAAAACAAATGCAAAAAAAATTCTAAAAATTTAAAAATATCATCCAGGCTTGATTTCAAGACGAAATGGGTCAGGACAGGCCGAAAAATAGAGAAGAAAAAAAATTTCCTTCCAATCCGTTCGAAACTGACCCGAGTTAGAAAATTCAAAAACAAATGCAAAAAAATTCTAAAAATTAAAAAACATCGTCCAGGCTTCATGTCAAGAAGAAACGGGTATAGACAGGCCGAAAAATAGAGAACAAAAAAAATTTCCTTCCTATCCGTTCGAACCCGACCCGAGTTAGAAAATTCAAAAATAAATGCAAAAAAATTCCAAAAATTAAAAAACATCATCCAGGCTTCGTTTCAAGAGGAAACGGGTATGGACAGGCCGAAAAATAGAGAACAAAAAAAATATCCTTCCTATCCGTTCGAACCCGACCCGAGTTAGAAAATTCGAAAATAAATGCAAAAAAATTCTAAAAATTAAAAAACATCATCCACGCTTCATTTCAAGACGAAACGGGTCAGGACAGGCCAAAAAATTGAGAAGAAAAAAAATTTCCTTCCTATCCGTTCGAACCCGACCCGAGTTAGAAAATTAAAAAATAAATGTAAAAAAATTCCAAAAATTAAAAAACATCATCCAGGCTTCATGTCAAGAAGAAACGGGTATAGACAGACCGAAAAATAAAGAAGTAATAAAATTTCCTTCCTATCCGTTCGAACCCGACCCGAGTTAGAAAATTCGAAAATAAATGCGAAAAAAATTCTAAAAATTAAAAAACATCATCCATAATTCATTTCAAGAAGAAACGGGTATGGATAGATCGAAAAATAGGGAAGAAAAAAAATTTCCTTGCCATCCGTTCGAACCATAACCGAGTTAGAAAATTCAAAAATAAATGCAAAAAAATTCGAAAAATTAAAAAAAATCATCCAGGCTTCATCTCAAGAGGGAACGGGTATGGACAGGCCGAAAAATAGGGAAGAAAAAAAATTTCCTTCCTATCCGTTCGAACCCGACTCAATTTAGAAAATTCTAAAATAAATGCAAAAAAACTCTAAAAATTAAAAAACGTCATCCAGACTTCATTTCAAGAAGAAATGGGTATAGACAGGTCGAAAAATAGAGAAGAAAAAAAATTTCCTTCCTATCTGTTCGAACCCGACCCGAGTTAGAAAATTCGAAAATAAATGCAAAAAAATTCTAAAAATTAAAAAACATCATCCACGCTTCATTTCAAGACGAAACGGGTCAGGACAGGCCAAAAAATGGAGAAGAAAAAAAATTTCCTTCCTATCCATTCGAACCCGACCCGAGTTAGAAAATTCGAAAATAAATGCAAAAAAATTCTAAAAATTAAAAAACATCATCCAGGCTTCATTTCAAGAAGAAACGGGTAGGGACAAATCGAAAAATAGAGAAAAAAGAAATTTCCTTCCTATCCGTTCGAACCCGACCCGTGTTAGAAAATTCAAAAACAAATGCAAAAAAATTCTAAAAATTAAAAAACATCGTCCAGGCTTCATGTCAAGAAGAAACGGGTATAGACAGGCCGAAAAATAGAGAACAAAAAAAAAATTCCTTCCTATCCGTTCGAACCCGACCCGAGTTAGAAAATTCGAAAATAAATGCGAATAAAATTCTAAAAATTAAAAAACATCATCCTGGATTCATTTCAAGAAGAAACGGGTGTGGATAGATCGAAAAATAGGTAAGAAAAAAAATTTCCTTCCCATCCGTTCGAATCCGACCCGAGTTAGAAAATTCAAAAATAAATGCAAAAAAATTCCAAAAATTAAAAAAAATCATACAGGCTTCATTTCAAGAGGAAACGGGTATGGACAGGCCGAAAAATAGAGAAGAAAAAAAATTTCCTTCCTATCCGTTCGAACCCGGCCCGAGTTATAAAATACGAAAATCAATGCAAAAAAATTCAAAAAATTAAAAACCATCATCCAGGCTTCATTTCAAGATGAAACGGGTCAGGACAGGCCAAAAAATAAAGAAGAAAAAAAATTTGCTTCATATCCCTTCGAACCCAACCCGAGTTAGAAAATTCGAATATAAATGCCCAAAAATTCTAAAAATTAAAAAACATCATCCACGCTTGATTTCAAGACGAAACGGTTCAGGAAAGGCTAAAAAATAGAGCAGAAAAAAAATTTTCTTCCTATCCGTTCGAACCCGACCCGATTTAGAAAATTCAAAAATAAATTCAAAAAAATTCCAAAAATTAAAAAACATCATCTAGGCTTCATTTCAAGAGGAAACGGGTATGGACAGGCCGAAAAATAGAGAACAAAAAAAAATTCCTTCCTATCCGTTCGAACCCGACCCGAGTTAGAAAATTCGAAAATAAATGCAAAAAAATTCTAAAAATAAAAAAACATCATCCAGGCTTCATTTCAAGACGAAACGGGTCAGGACAGCCCGAAAAATAGAGAAGAAAAAAAATTTCCTTCCTATCTGTTCGAACCCGATCCGAGTTAGAAAATTCGAAAATAAATGCAAAAAAAATCTTAAAATTAAAAAACATCATCCAGGCTTCATTTCAAGAAGAAACGGGTATAGACAGGCCGAAAAATAGAGAAGAAAAAAAATTTCCTTCCTATCCGTTCTAACCCGACCCGAGTTAGAAAATTCGAAAGTAAATGCAAAAAAATTCTAAAAATTAAAAAACATCATCTACGCTTCATTTCATGAAGAAACGGGTATGGAAAGGCCGAAAAAAAGAGGACGAAAATAATTTCCTTCCTATCCGTTCGAACCCGACCCGAGTTAGAAAATTCAAAAATAAATGCAAAAAAATTCCAAAATTTAAAAAACATCATCCAGGCTTCATTTCAAGAGAAACGGGTATGGACAGGCCGAAAAATAGAGAACAAAAAAAAATTCCTTCCTATCCGTTCGAACCCGACCCGAGTTAGAAAATTCGAAAATAAATGCAAAAAAAATCTTAAAATTAAAAAACATCATCCAGGCTTCATTTCAAGAAGAAACGGGTATAGACAGGCCGAAAAATAGAGAAGAAAAAAAATTTCCATCCTATCCGTTCAAACCCGACCCGAGTTAGAAAATTCGAAAGTAAATGCAAAAAAATTCTAAAAATAATAAAACATCATCTACGCTTCATTTCATGAAGAAACGGGTATGGAAAGGCCGAAAAAAAGAGAACGAAAAAAATTTCCTTCCTATCCGTTCGAACCCGACCCGAGTTAGAAAATTCAAAAATAAATGCAAAAAAATTCCAAAATTTAAAAAAACATCATCCAGGCTTCATTTCAAGAGGAAACGGGTATGGACAGGCCGAAAAATAGAGAACAAAAAAAAAATTCCTTCCTATCCGTTCGAACCCGACCCGAGTTAGAAAATTCGAAAATAAATGCGAAAAAAATTCTAAAAATTAAAAAACATCATCCAGGATTCATTTCAAGAAGAAACGGGTATGGATAGATCGAAAAATAGGGAAGAAAAAAAATTTCCTTCCCATCCGTTCGAACCCGACCCGAGTTAGAAAATTCAAAAATAAATGCAAAAAAATTCCAAAAATTAAAAAAAATCATCCAGGCTTCATTTCAAGAGGAAACGGGTATGGACAGGCCGAAAAATAGAGAAGAAAAAAAATTTCCTTCCTATCCGTTCGAACCCGGCCCGAGTTATAAAATACGAAAATCAATGCAAAAAAATTCTAAAAATTAAAAACCATCATCCAGGCTTCATTTCAAGATGAAACGGGTCAGGACAGGCCAAAAAATAAAGAAGAAAAAAAATTTCCTTCATATCCCTTCGAACCCAACCCGAGTTAGAAAATTCGAATATAAATGCCAAAAAATTCTAAAAATTAAAAAACATCATCCACGCTTGATTTCAAGACGAAACGGATCAGGAAAGGCTAAAAAATAGAGAAGAAAGAAAATTTTCTTCCTACCCGTTCGAACCCGACCCGAGTTAGAAAATTCAAAAATAAATTCAAAAAAATTCCAAAAATTAAAAAACATCATCTAGGCTTCATTTCAAGTGGAAACGGGTATGGACAGGCTGAAAAATAGAGAACAAAAAAAAATTCCTTCCTATCCGTTCGAACCCGACCCGAGTTAGAAAATTCGAAAATAAATGCAAAAAAATTCTAAAAATAAAAAAACATCATCCAGGCTTCATTTCAAGACGAAACGGGTCTGGACAGCCCGAAAAATAGAGAAGAAAAAAAATTTCCTTCCTATCTGTTTGAACCCGTCCCTAGTTAGAAAATTCGAAAATAAATGCAAAAAAAATCTTAAAATTAAAAAACATCATCCAGGCTTCATTTCAAGAAGAAACGGGTAAAAAACATCATCCAGGCTTCATTTCAAGAAGAAACGGGTATAGACAGGCTGAAAAACAGAGAAGAAAAAAAATTTCCTTCCTATCCGTTCGAACCCGACCCGAGTTAGAAAATTCGAAAGTAAATGCAAAAAAATTCTAAAAATTAAAAAACATCATCTACGCTTCATTTCATGAAGAAACGGGTATGGAAAGGCCGAAAAAAAGAGGACGAAAAAAATTTCCTTCCTATCCGTTCGAACCCGACCCGAGTTAGAAAATTCAAAAATAAATGTAAAAAAATTCCAAAATTTAAAAAACATCATCCAGGTTTCATTTCAAGAGGAAACGGTTATGGACAGGCCGAAAAATAGAGAACAAAAAAAAATTCATTCCTATCCGTTCGAACCCGACCCGAGTTAGAAAATTCGAAAATAAATGCAAAAAAACTCTAAAAATTAAAAAACATCATCCACGCTTCATTTCAAGACGAAACGGGTCAGGACAGGCCAAAAAATTGAGAAGAAAAAAAATTTCCTTCCTATCCGTTCGAACTCGACCCGATTTAGAAAATTCGAAAATAAATGCAAAAAAAATCTTAAAATTAAAAAAACATCATCCAGGCTTCATTTCAAGAAGAAACGGGTATAGACAGGCCGAAAAATAGAGAAGAAAAAAAATTTCCTTCCTATCCGTTCGAACCCGACCCGAGTTAGAAAATTCGAAAGTAAATGTAAAAAAATTCTAAAAATTAAAAAACATCATCTACGCTTCATTTCATGAAGAATCGGGTATGGAAAGGCCGAAAAAAAGAGGACGAAAAAAATTTCCTTCCTATCCGTTCGAAAATTCAAAAATAAATGCAAAAAAATTCCAAAATTTTAAAAACATCATCCAGGCTTCATTTCAAGAGGAATCGGGTATGGACAGGCCGAAAAATAGAGAACAAAAAAAAATTCCTTCCTATCCGTTCGAACCCGACCCGAGTTAGAAAATTCGAAAATAAATGCGAAAAAAATTCTAAAAATTAAAAAACATCATCCAGGATTCATTTCAAGAAGAAACGGGTATGGATAGATCGAAAAATAAGGAAGAAAAAAAATTTCCTTCCCATCCGTTCGAACCCGACCCGAGTAAGAAAATTCAAAAATAAATGCATAAAAATTACAAAAATTAAAAAAAAATCATCCAGGCTTCATTTCAAGAGGAAACGGGTATGGACAGGCTGAAAAATAGAGAAGAAAAAAAATTCCTTCCTATCAGTTCAAACCCGACTCGAGTTAGAAAATTCAAAAATAAATACAAAAAAATTCCAAAAATTAAAGAATATCTTCCAGGCTTCATTTCAAGAAGAAACGGGTATAGACAGGCCGAAAAATAGAGAAGAAAAAAAATTTCCTTCCTATCCGTTCGAACCCTACCCGAGTTAGAAAATTCGAAAATAAATGAAAAAAAATTCTAAAAATTAAAAAACATCATCCAGGCTTCATTTCAAGATGAAACGGGTCAAGACAGGCTGAAAAAGAAAGAAGAAAAAAAATTTCCTTCATATCCCTTCGAACCCGACCCGAGTTAGAAAATTCGAAAATAAATGCAAAAAAATTCTCAAAATTAAAAAACATCATCCAGGCTTCATGTCAAGAAGAAACGGGTATAGACAGGCCGAAAAATAGAGAACGAAAAAAATTTCCTTCCTATCTGTTCGAACCCGACCCTAGTAAGAAAATTCAAAAATAAATGCAAAAAAATTCCAAAAATTAAAAAACATCATCCAGGCTTCATTTCAAGAAGAAACGGGTATGGACAGGGCGAAAAATAGAGAAGAAAAAAAATTTCCTTCCTATCCGTTCGAACCCGGCCGGAGTTAGAAAATTCGAAAATCGGTGCAAAAAAATTCTAAAAATTAAAATACATCATCCAGGCTTCATTTCAAGATGAAACGGGTCAGGACAGGCCGAAAAATAAAGGCGAAAAAAAATTTCCTTCATATCCCTTCGAACCCGACCCGAGTTAGAAAATTCGAAAATAAATGCAAAAAAATTCTAAAAATTAAATAACATCATCCAGGCTTCATTTCAAGAAGAAACGGGTATGGACAGGTCGAAAAATAGAGAAAAAAAAAATTTCCTTCCTATCCGTTCGAACCCGACCCGAGTTAGAAAATTCAAAAATAAATGTAAAACAATTCCACAAATTAAAAAAAATCATCCAGGCTTCATTTCAAGAGGAAACAGGTATGGACAGGCCGAAAAATAGAGAAGCAAAAAAATTTCCTTCCTATCAGTTCGAACCCGACTCGAGTTAGAAAATTGAAAAATAAATACAAAAAAATTCCAAAAATTAAAGAATATCATACAGGCTTCATTTCAAGAAGAAACGGGTATAGACAGGCCGAAAAATAGAGAAGAAAAAAAATTTCCTTTGTATCCGTTCGAACCCGACCTGAGTTAGAAAATTCGAAAATAAATGAAAAAAAATTCTAAAAATAAAAAAACATCATATAGGCTTCATTTCAAGATGAAACGGGTCAGGACAGGCCGAAAAATAAAGAAGAAAAAAAAATTTCCTTCATATCCATTCGAACCCGACCCAAGTTAGAAAATTCGAAAATAAACGCAAAAAAATTCTAAAAATTAAAAAACATCATCCAGGCTTCATTTCAAGGCGAAACGGGTCAAGACAGGCCGGAAAATAGAGAAGAAAAAAAATTTCCTTCCTATCCGTTCAAACCCGACCCGAGTTAGAAAATTCGAAAATAAATGCAATAAAATTCTAAAATATAAAAAACATCATCTAGGCTTCATTTCAAGAAGAAACGGGTATGGACAGGTCGAAAATTTTTTATAAAAAAATTTTCCTTCCTATCCGTCCGAACCAGACCCGAGTTAGAAAATTCGAAAATAAATGCGAAAAAAATTCTAAAAATTAATAAACATCATCCAGGCTTCATTTCAAGACGAAACGGGTCAAGACAGGCCGAAAAATAGAGAAGAAAAAAATTTCCTTCCTATCCGTTCGAACCCGACCCGAGTTAGAAAATTCGAAAATAAATGCAAAAAAATTCTAAAAATTAAAAAACATCATCCAGGCTTCATTTCAAGAGGAAACGGGAATTGACAGGCCGAAAAATAGAGAAGAAAAACAATTTCCTTCCTATCAGATCAAACCCGACCCGAGTTAGAAAATTCAAAAATTAATGCAAAAAAATTCTAAAAATTAGAAAACATCATCCAGGTTTCATTTGAAGACGAAACGGGTCAGGACAGGCCTAAAAATAAAGAAGAAAAAAAATTTCCGTCATATCCCTTCGAACCCGACCCGAGTTAGAAAATTCGAAAACAAATGCAAAAAAAATTCTAAAAATTTAAAAATATCATCCAGGCTTGATTTCAAGACGAAACGGTTCAGGACAGGCCGAAAAATAGAGAAGAAAAAAAATTTCCTTCGAATTCGTTCGAAACCGACCCGAGTTAGAAAATTCAAAAACAAATGCAAAAAAATTCTAAAAATTAAAAAACATCGTCCAGGCTTCATGTCAAGAAGAAACGGGTATAGACAGGCCGAAAAATAGAGAACAAAAAAAATTTCCTTCCTATCCGTTCGAACCCGACCCGAGTTAGAAA
Source organism: Quercus robur (assembly GCF_932294415.1). Lineage (NCBI taxonomy): Eukaryota > Viridiplantae > Streptophyta > Magnoliopsida > Fagales > Fagaceae > Quercus > Quercus robur. The sequence goes on along the minus strand of NC_065538.1, from coordinate 37,840,209 downwards.
ATTCAAAAATAAATGCAAAAAAATTCCAAAAATTAAAAAACATCATCCACGCTTCATTTGAAGACGAAACGGGTCAGGACAGGCCAAAAAATTGAGAAGAAAAAAAATTACCTTCCTATCCGTTCGAACCCGACCCGAGTTAGAAAATTCGAAAATAAATACGAAAAAAATTCTAAAAATTAAAAAACATCATCCATAATTCATTTCAAGAAGAAACGGGTATGGATAGATCGAAAAATAGGGAAGAAAAAAAATTTCCTTCCCATCCGTTCTAACCATAACCGAGTTAGAAAATTCAAAAATAAATGCAAAAAAATTCGAAAAATTAAAAAAAATCATCCAGGCTTCATTTCAAGAGGGAACGGGTATGGACAGGCCGAAAAATAGGGAAGAAAAAAAATTTCCTTCCTATCCGTTCGAACCCGACTCAATTTAGAAAATTCTAAAATAAATGCAAAAAAACTCTAAAAATTAAAAAACATCATCCAGACTTCATTTCAAGAAGAAATGGGTATAGACAGGCCGAAAAATAGAGAAGAAAAAAAATTTCCTTCCTATCCGTTCGAACCCGGCCCGACTTAGAAAATTCGAAAATCAATGCAAAAAAATTTTAAAAATTAGAAAACATCATACAGGCTTCATTTCAAGACGAAACGGGTCAGGACAGACCTAAAAATAAAGAAGAAATAAAATTTCCTTCATATCCGTTCGAACCCGACCCGAGTTAGAAAATTCGAAAATAAATGCAAAAAAATTCTAAAAATTAAAAAACATCATCCACGCTTCATTTCAAGACGAAACGGGTCAGGACAGGCCAAAAAATAGAGAAGAAAAAAAATTTCCTTCCTATCCATTCGAACCCGACCTGAGTTAGAAAATTCGAAAATAAATGCAAAAAAATTCTAAAAATTAAAAAACATCATCCAGGCTTCATTTCAAGAAGAAACGGGTAGGGACAAATCGAAAAATAGAGAAAAAAGAAATTTCCTTCCTATCCGTTCGAACCCGACCCGAGTTAGAAAATTCAAAAACAAATGCAAAAAAATTCTAAAAATTAAAAAACATCGTCCAGGCTTCATGTCAAGAAGAAACGGGTATAGACAGGCCGAAAAATAGAGAACAAAAAAAATTTCCTTCCTATCCGTTCGAACCCGACCCGAGTTAGAAAATTCAAAAATAAATGCAAAAAAATTCTAAAAATTAAAAAACATCATCCACGCTTCATTTCAAGACGAAACGGGTCAGGACAGGCCAAAAAATTGAGAAGAAAAAAAATTTCCTTCCTATCAGTTCGAACCCGACCCGAGTTAGAAAATTCGAAAATAAATGCGAAAAAAATTCTAAAAATTAAAAAACATCATCCAGGATTCATTTCAAGAAGAAACGGGTATGGATAGATCGAAAAATAGGGAAGAAAAAAAATTTCCTTCCCATCCGTTCGAACCTGACCAGAGTAAGAAAATTCAAAAATAAATGCAAAAAAATTCCAAAAATTAAAAAAAAATCATCCAGGCTTCATTTCAAGAGGAAACGGGTATGGACAGGCCGAAAAATAGAAAAGAAAAAAAATTTCCTTCCTATCAGTTCAAACCCGACTCGAGTTAGAAAATTCAAAAATAAATACAAAAAAATTCCAAAAATTAAAGAATATCATCCAGGCTTCATTTCAAGAAGAAACGGGTATAGACAGGCCGAAAAATAGAGAAGAAAAAAAATTTCCTTCCTATCCGTTCGAACCCGACCCGAGTTAGAAAATTCGAAAATAAATGAAAAAAAATTCTAAAAATTAAAAAACATCATCCAGGCTTCATTTCAAGATGAAACGGGTCAGGACAGGCTGAAAAATGAAGAAGAAAAAAAATTTCCTTCACATCCCTTCGAACCCGACCCGAGTTAGAAAATTCGAAAATCAATGCAAAAAAATTCTCAAAATTAAAAAACATCATCCAGGCTTCATGTCAAGAAGAAAAGGGTATAGACAGGCCGAAAAATAGAGAACGAAAAAAATTTCCTTCCTATCTGTTCGAACCCGACCCTACTAAGAAAATTCAAAAATAAATGCAAAAAAATTCCAAAAATTAAAAAACATCATCCAGGCTTCATTTCAAGAAGAAACGGGTATGGACAGGGCGAAAAATAGAGAAGAAAAAAAAATTTCCTTCCTATCCGTTCGAACCCGGCCCGAGTTAGAAAATTCGAAAATCAATGCAAAAAAATTCAAAAAATTAAAAAACATCATCCAGGCTTCATTTCAAGAAGAAACGGGTCAGGACCGGCCGAAAAATAAAGAAGAAAAAAAATTTCCTTCATATCCCTTCGAACCCGGCCCGAGTTAGAAAATTCGAAAATAAATGCAAAAAAATTCTAAAAATTAAAAAACATCATCCAGGCTTCATTTCAAGAAGAAACGGGTATGGACAGGTCGAAAAATAGAGAAAAAAAAATTTCCTTCCTATCCGTTCGAACCTGACCCGAGTTAGAAAATTCAAAAATAAATGTAAAAAAATTCCACAAATTAAAAAAAATCATCCAGGCTTCATTTCAAGAGGAAACGGGTATGGACAGGCCGAAAAATAGAGAAGAAAAAAAATTTCCTTCCTATCAGTTCGAACCCGACTCGAGTTAGAAAATTCAAAAATAATTACAAAAAAATTCCAAAAATTAAAGAATATCATACAGGCTTCATTTCAAGAAGAAACGGGTATAGACAGGCGAAAAATAGAGAGAAAAAAAATTTCCTTTATATCCGTTCGAACTCGACCCGAGTTAGAAAATTCGAAAATAAATGAAAAAAAATTTTAAAAATAAAAAAACATCATACAGGCTTCATTTCAAGATGAAACGGGTCAGGACAGGCCGAAAAATAAAGAAGAAAAAAAAATTTCCTTCATATCCATTCGAACCCGACCCGAGTTAGAAAATTCGAAAATAAACGCAAAAAAATTCTAAAAATTAAAAAACATCATCCAGGCTTCATTTCAAGACGAAACGGGTCAAGACAGGCCGAAAAATAGAGAAGAAAAAAAATTTCCTTCCTATCCGTTCAAACCCGACCCGAGTTAGAAAATTTGAAAATAAATGCAATAAAATTCTAAAATATAAAAAACATCATCTAGGCTTCATTTCAAGAAGAAACGGGTATGGACAGGTCGAAAAATAGAGAAAAAAAAATTTTCCTTCCTATCCGTCCGAACCAGACCCGAGTTAGAAAATTCGAAAATAAATGCGAAAAAAATTCTAAAAATTAATAAACATCATCCAGGCTTCATTTCAAGACGAAACGGGTCAAGACAGGCCGAAAAATAGAGAAGAAAAAAATTTCCTTCCTATCCGTTCGTACCCGACCCGAGTTAGAAAATTCGAAAATAAATGCAAAAAAATTCTAAAATTTAAAAAACATCATCCAGGCTTCATTTCAAGAGGAAACGGGAATGGACAGGCCGAAAAATAGAGAAGAAAAACAATTTCCTTCCTATCAGATCAAACCCGACCCGAGTTAGAAAATTCGAAAATAAATGCAAAAAAATTCTAAAAATTAGAAAACATCATCCAGGTTTCATTTCAAGACGAAACGGGTCAGGACAGGCCTAAAAATAAAGAAGAAAAAAAATTTCCGTCATATCCCTTCGAACCCGACCCGAGTTAGAAAATTCGAAAACAAATGCAAAAAAAATTCTAAAAATTTAAAAATATCATCCAGGCTTGATTTCAAGACGAAACGGGTAAGGACAGGCCGAAAAATAGAGAAGAAAAAAAATTTCCTTCCAATCCGTTCGAAACCGACCCGAGTTAGAAAATTCAAAAACAAATGCAAAAAAATTCTAAAAATTAAAAAACATCGTCCAGGCTTCATGTCAAGAAGAAACGTGTATAGACAGGCCGAAAAATAGAGAACAAAAAAAATTTCCTTCCTATCTGTTCGAACCCGACCCTACTAAGAAAATTCAAAAATAAATGCAAAAAAATTCCAAAAATTAAAAAACATCATCCAGGCTTCATTTCAAGAAGAAACGGGTATGGACAGGGCGAAAAATAGAGAAGAAAAAAAATTTCCTTCCTATCCGTTCGAACCCGGCCCGAGTTAGAAAATTCGAAAATCAATGCAAAAAAATTCTAAAAATTAAAAAACATCATCCAGGCTTCATTTCAAGAAGAAACGGGTCAGGACAGGCCGAAAAATAAAGAAGAAAAAAAATTTCCTTCATATCCCTTCGAACCCGACCCGAGTTAGAAAATTCGAAAATAAATGCAAAAAAATTCTAAAAATTAAAAAACATCATCCAGGCTTCATTTCAAGAAGAAACGGGTATGGACAGGTCGAAAAGTAGAGAAAAAAAAAATTTCCTTCCTATCCGTTCGAACCCGACCCGAGTTAGAAAATTCAAAAATAAATGTAAAAAAATTTCACAAATTAAAAAAAATCATCCAGGCTTCATTTCAAGAGGAAACGGGTATGGACAGGCCGAAAAATAGAGAAGAAAAAAAATTTCCTTCCTATCAGTTCGAACCCGACTCGAGTTAGAAAATTCAAAAATAAATACAAAAAAATTCCAAAAATTAAAGAATATCATACAGGCTTCATTTCAAGAAGAAACGGGTATAGACAGGCCGAAAAATAGAGAAGAAAAAAAATTTCCTTTATATCCGTTCGAACCCGACCAGAGTTAGAAAATTCGAAAATAAATGAAAAAAAATTCTAAAAATAAAAAAACATCATACAGGCTTCATTTCAAGATGAAACGGGTCAGGACAGGCCGAAAAATAAAGAAGAAAAAAAAATTTCCTTCATATCCATTCGAACCCGACCCGAGTTAGAAAATTCGAAAATAAACGCAAAAAAATCTAAAAATTAAAAAACATCATCCAGGCTTCATTTCAAGACGAAACGGGTCAAGACAGGCCGGAAAATAGAGAAGAAAAAAAATTTCCTTCCTATCCGTTCAAACCCGACCCGAGTTAGAAAATTCGAAAATAAATGCAATAAAATTCTAAAATATAAAAAACATCATCTAGGCATCATTTCAAGAAGAAACGGGTATGGACAGGTCGAAAAATAGAGAAAAAAAAATTTTCCTTCCTATCCGTCCGAACCAGACCCGAGTTAGAAAATTCGAAAATAAATGCGAAAAAAATTCTAAAAATTAATAAACATCATCCAGGCTTCATTTCAAGACGAAACGGGTCAAGACAGGCCGAAAAATAGAGAAGAAAAAAATTTCCTTCCTATCCGTTCGTACCCGACCCGAGTTAGAAAATTCGAAAATAAATGCAAAAAAATTCTAAAATTTAAAAAACATCATCCAGGCTTCATTTCAAGAGGAAACGGGAATGGAAAGGCCGAAAAATAGAGAAGAAAAACAATTTCCTTCCTATCAGATCAAACCCGACCCGAGTTAGAAAATTCGAAAATAAATGCAAAAAAATTCTAAAAATTAGAAAACATCATCCAGGTTTCATTTCAAGACGAAACGGGTCAGGACAGGCCTAAAAATAAAGAAGAAAAAAAATTTCCGTCATATCCCTTCGAACCCGACCCGAGTTAGAAAATTCGAAAACAAATGCAAAAAAAATTCTAAAAATTTAAAAATATCATCCAGGCTTGATTTCAAGACGAAACGGGTCAGGACAGGCCGAAAAATAGAGAAGAAAAAAAATTTCCTTCCAATCCGTTCGAAACCGACCCGAGTTAGAAAATTCAAAAAAAAATGCAAAAAAATTCTAAAAATTAAAAAACATCGTCCAGGCTTCATGTCAAGAAGAAACGTGTATAGACAGGCCGAAAAATAGAGAACAAAAAAAATTTCCTTCCTATCTGTTCGAACCCGACCCTACTAAGAAAATTCAAAAATAAATGCAAAAAAATTCCAAAAATTAAAAAACATCATCCAGGCTTCATTTCAAGAAGAAACGGGTATGGACAGGGCGAAAAATAGAGAAGAAAAAAAATTTCCTTCCTATCAGTTCGAACCCGACTCGAGTTAGAAAATTCAAAAATAAATACAAAAAAATTCCAAAAATTAAAGAATATCATACAGGCTTCATTTCAAGAAGAAACGGGTATAGACAGGCCGAAAAATAGAGAAGAAAAAAAATTTCCTTTATATCCGTTCGAACCCGACCCGAGTTAGAAAATTCGAAAATAAATGAAAAAAAATTCTAAAAATAAAAAAACATCATACAGGCTTCATTTCAAGATGAAACGGGTCAGGACAGGCCGAAAAATAAAGAAGAAAAAAATATTTCCTTCATATCCATTCGAACCCGACCCGAGTTAGAAAATTCGAAAATAAACGCAAAAAAATTCTAAAAATTAAAAAACATCATCCAGGCTTCATTTCAAGACGAAACGGGTCAAGACAGGCCGGAAAATAGAGAAGAAAAAAAATTTCCTTCCTATCCGTTCAAACCCGACCCGAGTTAGAAAATTCGAAAATAATTGCAATAAAATTCTAAAATATAAAAAACATCATCTAGGCTTCATTTCAAGAAGAAACGGGTACGGACAGGTCGAAAAATAGAGAAAAAAAAATTTTCCTTCCTATCCGTCCGAACCAGACCCGAGTTAGAAAATTCGAAAATAAATGCGAAAAAAATTCTAAAAATTAATAAACATCATCCAGGCTTCATTTCAAGACGAAACGGGTCAAGACAGGCCGAAAAATAGAGAAGAAAAAAATTTCCTTCCTATCCGTTCGTACCCGACCCGAGTTAGAAAATTCGAAAATAAATGCAAAAAAATTCTAAAATTTAAAAAACATCATCTAGGCTTCATTTCAAGAAGAAACGGGTATGGACAGGTCGAAAAATAGAGAAAAAAAAATTTCCTTCCTATCCGTTCGAACCCGACCCGAGTTAGAAAATTCAAAAATAAATGTAAAAAAATTCCCCAAATTAAAAAAAATCATCCAGGCTTCATTTCAAGAGGAAACGGGTATGGACAGGCCGAAAAATAGAGAAGAAAAAAAATTTCCTTCCTATCAGTTCGAACCCAACTCGAGTTAGAAAATTCAAAAATAAATACAAAAAAATTCCAAAAATTAAAGAATATCATACAGGCTTCATTTCAAGAAGAAACGGGTATAGACAGGCCGAAAAATAGAGAAGAAAAAAAATTTCCTTAATATCCGTTCGAACCCGACCCGAGTTAGAAAATTCGAAAATAAATGAAAAAAAATTCTAAAAATAAAAAAACATCATACAGGCTTCATTTCAAGATGAAACGGGTCAGGACAGGCCGAAAAATAAAGAAGAAAAAAAATTTCCTTCATATCCCTTCGAACCCGACCCGAGTTAGAAAATTCGAAAATAAATGCAAAAAAATTCTAAAAATTAAAAAACATCATCCAGGCTTCATTTCAAGAAGAAACGGGTATGGACAGGTCGAAAAATAGAGAAAAAAAAATTTCCTTCCTATCCGTTCGAACCCGACCCGAGTTAGAAAATTCAAAAATAAATGTAAAAAAATTCCCCAAATTAAAAAAAATCATCCAGGCTTCATTTCAAGAGGAAACGGGTATGGACAGGCCGAAAAATAGAGAAGAAAAAAAATTTCCTTCCTATCAGTTCGAACCCAACTCGAGTTAGAAAATTCAAAAATAAATACAAAAAAATTCCAAAAATTAAAGAATATCATACAGGCTTCATTTCAAGAAGAAACGGGTATAGACAGGCCGAAAAATAGAGAAGAAAAAAAATTTCCTTAATATCCGTTCGAACCCGACCCGAGTTAGAAAATTCGAAAATAAATGAAAAAAAATTCTAAAAATAAAAAAACATCATACAGGCTTCATTTCAAGATGAAACGGGTCAGGACAGGCCGAAAAATAAAGAAGAAAAAAAAATTTCCTTCATATCCATTCGAACCCGACCCGAGTTAGAAAATTCGAAAATAAACGCAAAAAAATTCTAAAAATTAAAAAACATCATCCAGGCTTCATTTCAAGACGAAACGGGTCAAGACAGGCCGGAAAATAGAGAAGAAAAAAAATTTCCTTCCTATCCGTTCAAACCCGACCCGAGTTAGAAAATTCGAAAATAAATGCAATAAAATTCTAAAATATAAAAAACATCATCTAGGCTTCATTTCAAGAAGAAACGGGTATGGACAGGTCGAAAAATAGAGAAAAAAAAATTTTCCTTCCTATCCGTCCGAACCAGACCCGAGTTAGAAAATTCGAAAATAAATGCGAAAAAAATTCTAAAAATTAATAAACATCATCCAGGCTTCATTTAGAGACGAAACGGGTCAAGACAGGCCGAAAAATAGAGAAGAAAAAAATTTCCTTCCTATCCGTTCGAACCCGACCCGAGTTAGAAAATTCGAAAATAAATGCAAAAAAATTCTAAAAATTAAAAAACATCATCCAGGATTCATTTCAAGAAGAAACGGGTATGGACAGATCGAAAAATAGGGAAGAAAAAAAATTTCCTTCCCATCCGTTCGAACCCGACCCGAGTAAGAAAATTCAAAAATAAATGCAAAAAAATTCCAAAAATTAAAAAAAAATCATCCAGGCTTCATTTCAAGAGGAAACGGGAATGGACAGGCCGAAAAATAGAAAAGAAAAAAAATTTCCTTCCTATCAGTTCAGACCCGACTCGAGTTAGAAAATTCAAAAATAAATACAAAAAAATTCCAAAAATTAAAGAATATCATCCAGGCTTCATTTCAAGAAGAAACGGGTATAGACAGGCTGAAAAATAGAGAAGAAAAAAAATTTCCTTACTATCCGTTCGAACCCGACCCGAGTTAGAAAATTCGAAAATAAATGAAAAAAAATTCTAAAAATTAAAAAACATCATCCAGGCTTCATTTCAAGATGAAACGGGTCAGGACAGGCTGAAAAATAAAGAAGAAAAAAAAGTTCCTTCACATCCCTTCGAACCCGACCCGAGTTAGAAAATTCGAAAATAAATGCAAAAAAATTCTCAAAATTAAAAAACATCATCCAGGCTTCATGTCAAGAAGAAATGGGTATAGACAGGCCGAAAAATAGAGAACGAAAAAAATTTCCTTCCTATCTGTTCGAACCCGACCCTAGTAAGAAAATTCAAAAATAAATGCAAAAAAATTCCAAAAATTAAAAAACATCATCCAGGCTTCATTTCAAGAAGAAACGGGTATGGACAGGGCGAAAAATAGAGAAGAAAAAAAATTTCCTTCTTATCCGTTCGAACCCGGCCCGAGTTAGAAAATTCGAAAATCAATGCAAAAAAATTCTAAAAATTAAAAAACATCATCCAGGCTTCATTTCAAGAAGAAACGGGTTAGGACAGGCCGAAAAATAAAGAAGAAAAAAAATTTCCTTCATATCCCTTCGAACCCGACCCGAGTTAGAAAATTCGAATATCAATGCAAAAAAATTCTAAAAATTAAAAAACATCATCCAGGCTTCATTTCAAGAAGAAACGGCTATGGACAGGTCGAAAAATAGAGAAAAAAAAATTTCCTTCCTATCCGTTCGAACCCGACCCGAGTTAGAAAATTCAAAAATAAATGTAAAAAAATTCCACAAATTAAAAAAAATCATCCAGGCTTCATTTCAAGAGGAAACGGGTATGGACAGGCCGAATAATAGAGAAGAAAAAAAATTTCCTTCCTATCAGTTCGAACCCGACTCGAGTTAGAAAATTCAAAAATAAATACAAAAAAATTCCAAAAATTAAAGAATATCATACAGGCTTCATTTCAAGAAGAAACGGGTATAGACAGGCCGAAAAATAGAGAAGAAAAAAAATTTCCTTTGTATCCGTTCGAACCCGACCCGAGTTAGAAAATTCGAAAATAAATGAAAAAAAATTCTAAAAATAAAAAAACATCATACAGGCTTCATTTCAAGATGAAACGGGTTAGGACAGGCCGAAAAATAAAGGAGAAAAAAAAATTTCCTTCATATCCATTCGAACCCGACCCGAGTTAGAAAATTCGAAAATAAACGCAAAAAAATTCTAAAAATTAAAAAACATCATCCAGGCTTCATTTCAAGACGAAACGGGTCAAGACAGGCCGGAAAATAGAGAAGAAAAAAAATTTCCTTCCTATCCGTTCAAACCCGACCCGAGTTAGAAAATTCGAAAATAAATGCAATAAAATTCTAAAATATAATAAACATCATCCAAGCTTCATTTCAAGACGAAACGGGTCAAGACAGGCCGAAAAATAGAGAAGAAAAAAATTTCCTTCCTATCCGTTCGTACCCGACCCGAGTTAGAAAATTCGAAAATAAATGCAAAAAAATTCTAAAATTTAAAAAACATCATCCAGGCTTCATTTCAAGAGGAAACGGGAATGGACAGGCCGAAAAATAGAGAAGAAAAACAATTTCCTTCCTATTAGATCAAACCCGACCCGAGTTAGAAAATTCGAAAATAAATGCAAAAAAATTCTAAAAATTAGAAAACATCATACATGTTTCATTTCAAGACGAAACGGGTCAGGACAGGCCTAAAAATAAAGAAGAAAAAAAATTTCCGTCATATCCCTTCGAACCCGACCCGAGTTAGAAAATTCGAAAACAAAAGCAAAAAAAATTCTAAAAATTTAAAAATATCATCCAGGCTTGATTTAAAGACGAAACGGGTCAGGACAGGCCGAAAAATAGAGAAGAAAAAAAATTTCCTTCCAATCCGTTCGAAACCGACCCGAGTTAGAAAATTCAAAAACAAATGACAAAAATTCTAAAAATTAAAAAACATCGTCCAGGCTTCATGTCAAGAAGAAACGGGTATAGACAGGCCGAAAAATAGAGAACAAAAAAAATTTCCTTCGTATCCGTTCGAACCCGACCCGAGTTAGAAAATTCAAAAATAAATGCAAAAAAATTCCAAAAATTAAAAAACATCATCCAGGCTTCATTTCAAGAGGAAACGGATATGGACAGGCCGAAAAATAGAGAACAAAAAAAATATCCTTCCTATCCGTTCGAACCCGACCCGAGTTAGAAAATTCGAAAATAAATGCAAAAAAATTCTAAAAATTATAAAACATCATCCACGCTTCATTTCAAGACGAAACGGGTCAGGACAGGCCAAAAAATTGAGAAGTAAAAAAATTTCCTTCCTATCCGTTCGAACCCGACCCGAGTTAGAAAATTAAAAAATAAATGTAAAAAAATTCCAAAAATTAAAAAACATCATCCAGGCTTCATGTCAAGAAGAAACGGGTATAGACAGACCGAAAAATAAAGAAGTAATAAAATTTCCTTCCTATCCGTTCGAACCCGACCCGAGTTAGAAAATTCGAAAATAAATGCGAAAAAAATTCTAAAAATTAAAAAACATCATCCATAATTCATTTCAAGAAGAAACGGGTATGCATAGATCGAAAAATAGGGAAGAAAAATAATTTCCTTCCCATCCGTTCGAACCATAACCGAGTTAGAAAATTCAAAAATAAATGCAAAAAAATTCGAAAATTTAAAAAAAAATCATCCAGGCTTCATTTCAAGAGGGAACGGGTATGGACAGGCCGAAAAATAGGGAAGAAAAAAAATTTCCTTCCTATCCGTTCGAACCCGACTCAATTTAGAAAATTCTAAAATAAATGCAAAAAAACTCTAAAAATTAAAAAACATCATCCAGACTTCATTTCAAGAAGAAATGGGTATAGACAGGCCGAAAAATAGAGAAGAAAAAAAATTTCCTTCCTACCCGTTCGAACCCGGCCCGACTTAGAAAATTCGAAAATCAATGCAAAAAAATTTTAAAAATTAAAAAACATCATACAGGCTTCATTTCAAGACGAAACGGGTCAGGACAAACCGAAAAATAACGAAGAAATAAAATTTCCTTCATATCCGTTCGAACCCGACCCGAGTTAGAAAATTCGAAAATAAATGCAAAAAAATTCTAAAAATTAAAAAACATCATCCACGCTTCATTTCAAGACGAAACGGGTCAGGATAGGCCAAAAAATAGAGAAGAAAAAAAATTTCCTTCCTATCCATTCGAACCCGACCCGAGTTAGAAAATTCGAAAATAAATGCAAAAAAATTCTAAAAATTAAAAAACATCATCCAGGCTTCATTTCAAGATGAAACGGGTAGGGACAAATCGAAAAATAGAGAAAAAAGAAATTTCCTTCCTATCCGTTCGAACCCGACCCGAGTTAGAAAATTCAAAAATAAATGTAAAAAAATTCTAAAAATTAAAAAAAAACATCCATGCTTCATTTCAAGAGGAAACGGGCATGGACAGGCCGAAAAATAGAGAAGAAAAAAAATTTCCTTCCTATCAGTTCGAACCCGACCCGAGTTAGAAAATTAAAAAATAAATGTAAAAAAATTCTAAAAATTAAAAAACATCATCCAGGCTTCATGTCAAGAAGAAACGGGTATACACAGACCGAAAAATAAAGAAGAAATAAAATTTCCTTCCTATCCATTCGAACCAGACCCGAGTTAGAAAATTCGAAAATAAATGCGAAAAAAATTCTAAAAATTAAAAAACATCATCCATAATTCATTTCAAGAAGAAACGGGTATGGAGAGATCGAAAAATAGGGAAGAAAAAAAATTTCCTTCCCATCCGTTCGAACCTGACTCAATTTAGAAAATTCTAAAATAAATGCAAAAAAACTCTAAAAATTAAAAAACATCATCCAGACTTCATTTCAAGAAGAAACGGGTTTAGACAGGCCGAAAAATAGAGAAGTAAAAAAATTTCCTTCCTATCAGTTCAGACCCGACTCGAGTTAGAAAATTCAAAAATAAATACAAAAAAATTCCAAAAATTAAAGAATATCATCCAGGCTTCATTTCAAGAAGAAACGGGTATAGACAGGCCGAAAAATAGAGAAGAAAAAAAATTTCCTTCCTATCCGTTCGAACCCGACCCGAGTTAGAAAATTCGAAAATAAATGAAAAAAAATTCTAAAAATTAAAAAACATCATCCAGGCTTCATTTCAAGATGAAACGGGTCAGGACAGGCTGAAAAATAAAGAAGAAAAAAAAGTTCCTTCACATCCCTTCGAACCCGACCCGAGTTAGAAAATTCGAAAATAAATGCAAAAAAATTCTCAAAATTGAAAAACATCATCCGGGCTTCATGTCAAGAAGAAATGGGTACAGACAGGCCGAAAAATAGAGAACGAAAAAAATTTCCTTCCTATCTGTTCGAACCCGACCCTAGTAAGAAAATTCAAAAATAAATGCAAAAAAATTCCAAAAATTAAAAAACATCATCCAGGCTTCATTTCAAGAAGAAACGGGTATGGACAGGGCGAAAAATAGAGAAGAAAAAAAATTTCCTTCCTATCCGTTCGAACCCGGCCCGAGTTAGAAAATTCGAAAATCAATGCAAAAAAATTCTAAAAATTAAAAAACATCATCCAGGCTTCATTTCAAGAAGAAACGGGTTAGGACAGGCCGAAAAATAAAGAAGAAAAAAAATTTCCTTCATATCCCTTCGAACCCGACCCGAGTTAGAAAATTCGAAAATAAATGCAAAAAAATTCTAAAAATTAAAAAACATCATCCAGGCTTCATTTCAAGAAGAAACGGGTATGGACAGGTCGAAAAATAGAGAAAAAAAAATTTCCTTCCTATCCGTTCGAACCCGACCCGAGTTAGAAAATTCAAAAATAAATGTAAAAAAATTCCACAAATTAAAAAAAATCATCTAGGCTTCATTTCAAGAGGAAACGGGTATGGACAGGCCGAATAATAAAGAAGAAAAAAAATTTCCTTCCTATCAGTTCGAACCCGACTCGAGTTAGAAAATTCAAAAATAAATACAAAAAAATTCCAAAAATTAAAGAATATCATACAGGCTTCATTTCAAGAAGAAACGGGTATAGACAGGCCGAAAAATAGAGAAGAAAAAAAATTTCCTTTGTATCCGTTCGAACCCGACCCGAGTTAGAAAATTCGAAAATAAATGAAAAAAAATTCTAAAAATAAAAAAACATCATACAGGCTTCATTTCAAGATGAAACGGGTCAGGACAGGCCGAAAAATAAAGAAGAAAAAAAAATTTCCTTCATATCCATTCGAACCCGACCCGAGTTAGAAAATTCGAAAATGAACGCAAAAAATATTCTAAAAATTAAAAAACATCATCCAGGCTTCATTTCAAGACGAAACGGGTCAAGACAGGCCAGAAAATAGAGAAGAAAAAAAATTTCCTTCCTATCCGTTCAAACCCGACCCGAGTTAGAAAATTCGAAAATAAATGCAATAAAATTCAAAAATATAAAAAACATCATCTAGGCTTCATTTCAAGAAGAAACGGGTATGGACAGGTCGAAAAATAGAGAAAAAAAAATTTTCCTTCCTATCCGTCCGAACCAGACCCGAGTTAGAAAATTCGAAAATAAATGCGAAAAAAATTCTAAAAATTAATAAACATCATCCAGGCTTTATTTCAAGACGAAACGGGTCAAGACAGGCCGAAAAATAGAGAAGAAAAAAATTTCTTTCCTATCCGTTCGTACCCGACCCGAGTTAGAAAATTCGAAAATAAATGCAAAAAAATTCTAAAATTTAAAAAACATCATCCAGGCTTCATTTCAAGAGGAAACGGGAATGGACAGGCCGAAAAATAGAGAAGAAAAACAATTTCCTTCCTATCAGATCAAACCCGACCCGAGTTAGAAAATTCGAAAATAAATGCAAAAAAATTCTAAAAATTAGAAAACATCATCCACGTTTCATTTCAAGACGAAACGGGTCAGGACAGGCCTAAAAATAAAGAAGAAAAAAAATTTCCGTCATATCCCTTCGAACCCGACCCGAGTTAGAAAATTCGAAAACAAATGCAAAAAAAATTCTAAAAATTTAAAAATATCATCCAGGCTTGATTTCAAGATGAAACGGGTCAGGACAGGCCGAAAAATAGAGAAGAAAAAAAATTTCCTTCCAATCCGTTCGAAACCAACCCGAGTTAGAAAATTCAAAAACAAATGCAAAAAAATTCTGAAAATTAAAAAACATCGTCCAGGCTTCATGTCAAGTAGAAACGGGTATAGACTGGCCGAAAAATAGAGAACAAAAAAAATTTCCTTCCTATCCGTTCGAACCCGACCCGAGTTAGAAAATTCAAAAATAAATGCAAAAAAATTCCAAAAATTAAAAAACATCATCCAGGCTTCATTTCAAGAGGAAACGGGTATGGACAGGCCGAAAAATAGAGAACAAAAAAAATATCCTTCCTATCCGTTCGAACCTGACCCGAGTTAGAAAATTCGAAAATAAATGCAAAAAAATTCTAAAAATTAAAAAACATCATCCACGCTTCATTTCAAGACGAAACGGGTCAGGACAGGCCAAAAAATTGAGAAGAAAAAAAATTTCCTTCCTATCCGTTCGAACCCGACCCGAGTTAGAAAATTAAAAAATAAATGTAAAAAAATTCCAAAAATTAAAAAACATCATCCAGGCTTCATGTCAAGAAGAAACGGGTATAGACAGACCGAAAAATAAAGAAGTAATAAAATTTCCTTCCTATCCGTTCGAACCCGACCCGAGTTAGAAAATTCGAAAATAAATGCGAAAAAAATTCTAAAAATTAAAAAACATCATCCATAATTCATTTCAAGAAGAAACGGGTATGGATAGATCGAAAAATAGGGAAGAAAAAAAATTTCCTTCCCATCCGTTCGAACCATAACCGAGTTAGAAAATTCAAAAATAAATGCAAAAAAATTCGAAAAATTAAAAAAAATCATCCAGGCTTCATTTCAAGAGGGAACGGGTATGGACAGGCCGAAAAATAGGGAAGAAAAAAAATTTCCTTCCTATCCGTTCGAACCCGACTTAATTTAGAAAATTCTAAAATAAATGCAAAAAAACTCTAAAAATTAAAAAACATCATCCAGACTTTATTTCAAGAAGAAATGGGTATAGACAGGCCGAAAAATAGAGAAGAAAAAAAATTTCCTTCCTATCCGTTCGAATTCGGCCCGACTTAGAAAATTTGAAAATCAAAGCAAAAAAATTTTAAAAATTAAAAAACATCATACAGGCTTCATTTCAAGACGAAACGGGTCAGGACAGACCGAGAAATAAAGAAGAAATAAAATTTCTTTCATATCCGTTTGAACCCGACCCGAGTTAGAAAATTCGAAAATAAATGCAAAAAAATTCTAAAAATTAAAAAACATCATCCACGCTTCATTTCAAGACGAAACGGGTCAGGATAGGCCAAAAAATAGAGAAGAAAAAAAATTTCCTTCCTATCCATTCGAACCCGACCCGAGTTAGAAAATTCGAAAATAAATGCAAAAAAATTCTAAAAATTAAAAAACATCATCCAGGCTTCATTTCAAGAAGAAACGGGTAGGGACAAATCGAAAAATAGAGAAAAAAGAAATTTCCTTCCTATCCGTTCGAACCCGACCCGAGTTAGAAAATTCAAAAATAAATGTTAAAAAATTCTAAAAATTAAAAAAACACATCCATGCTTCATTTCAAGAGGAAACGGGTATGGACAGGCCGAAAAATAGAGAAGAAAAAAAATTTCCTTCCTATCAGTTCGAACCCGACCCGAGTTAGAAAATTAAAAAATAAATGTAAAAAAATTCCAAAAATTAAAAAACATCATCCAGGCTTCATGTCAAGAAGAAACGGGTATACACAGACCGAAAAATAAAGAAGAAATAAAATTTCCTTCCAATCCATTCGAACCCGACCCGAGTTAGAAAATTCGAAAATAAATGCAAAAAAATTCTAAAAATTAAAAAACATCATCCATAATTCATTTCAAGAAGAAACGGGTATGGAGAGATCGAAAAATAGGGAAGAAAAAAAATTTCCTTCCCATCCGTTCGAACCTGACTCAATTTAGAAAATTCTAAAATAAATGCAAAAAAACTCTAAAAATTAAAAAACATCATCCAGACTTCATTTCAAGAAGAAACGGGTATCGACAGGCCGAAAAATAGAGAAGAAAAAAAATTTCCTTCCTATCCGTTCGAACCCGGCCCGACTTAGAAAATTCGAAAATCAATGCAAAAAAATTCTAAAAATTAAAAATCATCGTCCAGGCTTCATTTCAAGACGAAACGGGTCAGGACAGACCGAAAAATAAAGAAGAAATAAAATTTCCTTCATATCCGTTCGAACCCGACCCGAGTTAGAAAATTCGAAAATAAATGCAAAAAAATTCTAAAAATTAAAAAACGTCATCCACGCTTCATTTCAAGATGAAACGGGTCAGGACAGGCCCAAAAATAGAGAAGAAAAAAAATTTCCTTCCTATCCATTCGAACCCGACCCGAGTTAGAAAATTCGAAAATAAATGCAAAAAAATTCTAAAAATTAAAAAACATCATCCAGGCTTCATTTCAAGAATAAACGGGTATGAACAGGTCGAAAAATAGAGAAAAAAGAAATTTCCTTCCTATCCGTTCGAACCCGACCCGAGTTAGAAAATTCAAAAATAAATGTAAAAAAATTCCAAAAATTAAAAAACATCATCCAGACTTCATGTCAAGAAGAAACGGGTATAGACAGGCCGAAAAATAGAGAACGAAAAAAATTTCCTTCCTATCCGTTCGAACCCGACCCGAGTAATAAAATTCAAAAATAAATGCAAAAAAATTCCAAAAATTAAAAAACATCATTCAGGATTCATTTCAAGAGGAAACGGGTATGGACAGGCCGAAAAATAGAGAACAAAAAAAAAATTCCTTCCTATCCGTTCGAACCCGACCCGAGTTAGAAAATTCGAAAATAAATGCAAAAAAATTCTAAAAATTAAAAAACATCATCCACGCTTCATTTCAAGACGAAACGGGTCAGGACAGGCCAAAAAATTGATAAGAAAAAAAATTTCCTTCATATCCGTTCGAATCCGACCCGAGTTAGAAAATTCGATAATAAATGCAAAAAAAATCTTAAAATTAAAAAATATCATCCAGGCTTCATTTCAAGAAGAAACGGGTATAGACAGGCCGAAAAATAGAGAAGAAAAAAAATTTCCTCCCTATCCGTTCGAACCCGACCCGAGTTAGAAAATTCGAAAATAAATGCTAAAAAATTCTAAAAATTAAAAAACATCATCTACGCTTCATTTCATGAAGAAACGGGTATGGAAAGGCCGAAAAAAAGAGAACGAAAAAAATTTCCTTCCTATCCGTTCGAACTCGACCCGAGTTAGAAAATTCAAAAATAAATGCAAAAAAATTCCAAAAATTAAAAAACATCATCCAGGCTTCATTTCAAGAGGAAACGGGTATGGACAGGCCGAAAAGTAGAGAACAAAAAAAAAATTCCTTCCTATCCGTTCGAACCCGACCCGAGTTAGAAAATTCGAAAATAAATGCGAAAAAAATTCTAAAAATTAAAAAACATCATTCAGGATTCATTTCAAGAAGAAACGGGGATGGATAGATCGAAAAATATGGAAGAAAAAAAATTTCCTTCCCATCCGTTCGAACTCGAACCGAGTTAGAAAATTCAAAAATAAATGCAAAAAAATTTCAAAAATTAAAAAAAATCATCCAGGCTTCATTTCAAGAGGAAACGGGTATGGACAGGCCGAAAAATAGGGAAGAAAAAAAATTTCCTTCCTATCCGTTCGAACCCGACTCGATTTAGAAAATTCTAAAATAAATGCAAAAAAACTCTAACAATTAAAAAACATCATCCAAGCTTCATTTCAAGAAGAAACGGGCATAGACAGGCTGAAAAATAGTGAAGAAAAAAAATTTCCTTCCTATCCGTTCGAACCCGGCCCGACTTAGAAAATTCGAAAATCAATGCAAAAAAATTCTAAAAATTAAAAAACATCATCCAGGCTTCATTTCAAGACGAAACGGGTCAGGACAGACCGAAAAATAAAGAAGAAATAAAATTTC
Organism: Quercus robur; assembly: GCF_932294415.1. Lineage (NCBI taxonomy): Eukaryota > Viridiplantae > Streptophyta > Magnoliopsida > Fagales > Fagaceae > Quercus > Quercus robur. Next base: position 37,821,412 of record NC_065538.1, on the reverse strand, counting down.
CTTCATATCCGTTCGAACCCGACCGGAGTTAAAAAATTCGAAAATAAATGCAAAAAAATTCTAAAAATTAAAAAACATCATCCAGGCTTCATTTCAAGAAGAAACGGGTATGGACAGGTCGAAAAATAGAGAAAAAAGATATTTCATTCCTGTCCGTTCGAACCCGACCCGAGTTAGAAAATTCAAAAATAAATGTAAAAAAATTCCAAAAATTAAAAAAAATCATCCATGCTTCATTTCAAGAGGAAACGGGTATGGACAGACCGAAAAATAGAGAAGAAAAAAAATTTCCTTCCTATCAGTTCGAACCCGACTCGAGTTAGAAAATTTAAAAAGAAATACAAAAAAATTCCAAAAATTAAAGAATATCATCCAGGCTTCATTTCAAGAAGAAACGGGTATAGACAAGCCGAAAAATAGAGAAGAAAAAAATTTCCTTCCTATCCGTTCGAACCCGACCCAAGTTAGAAAATTCAAAAATAAATACAAAAAAATTCCAAAAATTAAAAAAAATCATCCAGGCTTCATTTCAAGAGGAAACGTGTATGGACAGGCCGAAAAATAGGGAAGAAAAAAAATTTCCTTCCTATCCGTTCGAACCCGACTCGATTTAGAAAATTCTAAAATAAATGCAAAAAAACTGTAAAAATTAAAAAACATCATCCAGGCTTCATTTCAAGAAGAAACGGGTATAGACAGGCCGAAAAATAGAGAAGAAAAAAAATTTCCTTCCTATCCATTCGAACCCGGCCCGACTTAGTAAATTCGAAAATCATTGCAAAAAAATTCTAAAAATTAAAAAACATCATCCAGGCTTCATTTCAAGACGAAACGGGTCAGGACAGATCGAAAAATAAAGAAGAAATAAAATTTCCTTCATATCCGTTCGAACCCGACCCGAGTTAAAAAATTCGAAAATCAATGCAAAAAAATTCTAAAAATTAAAAAATATCATCTACGCTTCATTTCAAGACGAAACGGGTCAGGACAGGCCAAAAAATAGAGAAGAAAAAAAATTTCCTTCCAATCCATTCGAACCCGACCCGAGTTAGAAAATTCGAAAATAAATGCAAAAAAATTTTAAAAATTAAAAAACATCATCCAGGCTTCATTTCAAGAAGAAACGGGTATAGACAAGCCGAAAAATAGAGAAGAAAAAAATTTCCTTCCTATCCGTTCGAACCCGACCCGAGTCAGAAATTTCGAAAATAAATGCAAAAAAATTCTAAAAATTAAAAAATATCATCCAGGCTTGATTTCAAGACGAAACGAGTTAGGACAGGCCGAAAAATAGAGAAGAAAAAAAATTTCCTTCCTATCCGTTCGAAACCGACCCGAGTTAGAAAATTCAAAAATAAATGCAAAAAAATTCTAAAAATTAAAAAACATCATCCAGGCTTCATGTCAAGAAGAAACGGGTATAGACAGGCCGAAAAATAGAGAACGAAAAAAATTTCCTTCCTATCCATTCGAACCCGACCCGAGTAATAAAATTCAAAAATAAATGTAAAAAAATTCCAAAAATTAAAAAACATCATCCAGGCTTCATTTCAAGAGGAAACGGGTATGGACAGGCCGAAAAATAGAGAACAAAAAAAAAATTCCTTCCTATCAGTTCGAACCCGACCCGAGTTAGAAAATTCGAAAATAAATGCAAAAAAATTCTAAAAATTAAAAAACATCATCCACGCTTCATTTCAAGACGAAACGGGTCAGGACAGGCCAAAAAATTGAGAAGAAAAAAAATTTCCTTCCTATCCGTTCGAACCCGACCCGGGTTAGAAAATTCGAAAATAAATGCAAAAAAAATCTTAAAATTAAAAAACATCATCCAGGCTTCATTTCAATAAGAAACGGGTATAGACAGGCCGAAAAATAGAGAATCAAAAAAATTTCCTTCCTATCCGTTTGAACCCGACCCGAGTTAGAAAATTCGAAAATAAATGCAAAAAAATTCTAAAAATTAAAAAACATCATCTACGCTTCATTTCATGAAGAAACGGGTATGGAAAGGCCGAAAAAAAGAGAACGAAAAAAATTTCCTTCCTATCCGTTCGAACCCGACCCGAGTTAGAAAAATCAAAAATAAATGCAAAAAAATTCCAAAAATTAAAAAACATCATCCAGGCTTCATTTCAAGAAGAAACGGGTATAGACAGGCCGAAAAATAGAGAGGAAAAAAATTTTCCTTCCTATCCGTTCGAACCCGACCCGAGTTAGAAAATTCGAAAATAAATGCAAAAAAATTCTAAAAATTAAAAAACATCATCTACACTTCATTTCATGAAGAAACGGGTATTGAAAGGCTGAAAAAAAGAGAACGAAAAAAATTTCCTTCCTATCCGTTCGAACCCGACCCGAGTTAGAAAATTCAAAAATAAATGCAAAAAAATTCCAAAAATTAAAAAAAATCATCCAGGCTTCATTTCAAGAGGAAACGGGTACGGACAGGCCGAAAAATAGAGACGAAAAAAAATTTCCTTCCTATCTTTTCGAACCCGGCCCGAGTTAGAAAATTCGAAAATCAATGCAAAAAAATTCTAAAAATTAAAAAACATCATTCAGGCTTCATTTCAAGACGAAACGGGTTAGGACAGGCCGAAAAATAAAGAAGAAAAAAAATTTCCTTCATATACCTTCGAACCCAACCCGAGTTAGAAAATTCGAAAATAAATGCAAAAAAATTCTAAAAATTAAAAAACATCATCCAGGCTTCATTTGAAGAAGAAACGGGTATGGACAGGTCGAAAAATAGAGAAAAAAAAAATTTCCTTCCTATCCGTTCGAACCCGACCCGAGTTAGAAAATTCAAAAATAAATGTAAAAAAATTCCAAAAATTAAAAAAAAATCATCCAGGCTTCATTTCAAGAGGAAACGGGTATGGACAGGCTGAAAAATAGAGAAGAAAAAAAATTTCCTTCCTATCCGTTCGAACCCGACCCGAGTTAGAAAATTCAAAAATAAATGCAAAAAAATTCCAAAAATTAAAAAACATCATCCAGGCTTCATTTCAAGAGGAAACGGGTATGGACAGGCCGAAAAATAGAGAACAAAAAAAAAATTCCGTCCTATCCATTCGAACCCGACCCGAGATAGAAAATTCGAAAATAAATGCAAAAAAATTCTAAAAATGAAAAAACATCATCCAGGCTTAATTTCAAGAAGAAACGAGTATAGACAGGTCGAAAAATAGAGAAAAAAGAAATTTCCTTCCTATCCGTTCGAACCCGACCCGAGTTAGAAAATTCAAAAATAAATGTAAAAAAATTCCAAAAAATTAAAAAAAATCATCCTTGCTTCATTTCAAGAGGAAACGGGTATGGACAGGCCGAAAAATAGAGAAGAAAAAAAATTTCCTTCCTATCAGTTCGAACCCGACTCGAGTTAGAAAATTCAAAAATAAATACAAAAAAATTCCAAAAATTAAAGAATATCATCCAGGCTTCATTTCAAGAAGAAACGGGTATAGACAAGCCGAAAAATAGAGAAGAAAAAAATTTCCTTCCTATCCGTTCGAACCCGACCCAAGTTAGAAAATTCAAAAATAAATGCAAAAAAATTCTAAAAATTAAAAAACATCATCCAGGCTTCATTTCAAGACGAAACGGATCAGGACAGGCCAAAAAATAAAGAAGAAAAAAATTTCCGTCATATCCCTTCGAACCCGACCCGAGTCAGAAAATTCGAAAATAAATGCAAAAAAAATTCTAAAAATTAAAAAACATCATCCAGGCTCGATTTCAAGACGAAATGGGTTAGGACAGGCCGAAAAATAGAAAAGAAAAAAAATTTCCTTCCTATCCGTTCGAAACCGACCCGAGTTAGAAAATTCAAAAATAAATGCAAAAAAATTCTAAAAATTAAAAAACATCATCCAGGCTTCATGTCAAGAAGAAACGGGTATAGACAGGCCGAAAAATAGAGAACGAAAAAAATTTCCTTCCTATCCGTTCGAACCCGACCCGAGGAATAAAATTCAAAAATAAATGCAAAAAAATTCCAAAAATTAAAAAACATCATCCAGGCTTCATTTCAAGAGGCAACGGGTATGGACAGGCCGAAAAATAGAGAACAAAAAAAAAATTCCTTCCTATCCGTTCGAACCCGACCCGAATTAGAAAATTCGAAAATAAATGCAAAAAATTTCTAAAAATTAAAAAACATCATCCACGCTTCATTTCAAGACGAAACGGGTCAGGACAGGCCAAAAAATTGAGAAGAAAAAAAATTTCCTTCCTATCCGTTCGAACCCGACCCGAGTTAGAAAATTCGAAAATAAATGCAAAAAAAATCTTAAAATTAAAAAACATCATCCAGGCTTCATTTCAATAAGAAACGGGTATAGACAGGCCGAAAAATAGAGAAGCAAAAAAATTTCCTTCCTATCCGTTCGAACCCGACCCGAGTTAGAAATTTCGAAAATAAATGCAAAAAAATTCTAAAAATTAAAAAACATCATCTACGCTTCATTTCATGAAGAAACGGGTATGGAAAGGCCGAAAAAAAGAGAACGAAAAAAATTTCCTTCCTATCCGTTCGAACCCGACCCGAGTTAGAAAATTCATAAATAAATGCAAAAAAATTCCAAAAATTAAAAAACATCATCCAGGCTTCATTTCAAGAAGAAACGGGTATAGACAGGCCGAAAAATAGAGAAGAAAAAAAGTTTCCTTCCTATCCGTTCGAACCCGACCCGAGTTAGAAAATTCGAAAATAAATGCAAAAAAATTCTAAAAATTAAAAAACATCATCTACGCTTCATTTCATGAAGAAACGGGTATGGAAAGGCCGAAAAAAAGAGAACGAAAAAAATTTCCTTCCTGTCCGTTCGAACCCGACCCGAGTTAGAAAATTCAAAAATAAACGCAAAAAAATTTCAAAAATTAAAAAACATCTTCCAGGCTTCATTTCAAGAGGCAACGGGTATGGACAGGCCGAAAAATAGAGAACAAAAAAAAAATTCCTTCCTACCCGTTCGAACCCGACCAGAGTTAGAAAATTCGAAAATAAATGCGAAAAAAATTCAAAAAATTAAAAAACATCATCCAGGATTCATTTCAAGAAGAAACGGGTATGGATAGATCGAAAAATAGGCAAGAAAAAAAATTTCCTTCCCATCCGTTCGAACCCGACCCGAGTTAGAAAATTCAAAAATAAATGCAAAAAAATTCCAAAAATTAAAAAAAATCATCCAGGCTTCATTTCAAGAGGAAACGGGTACGGACAGGCCGAAAAATAGAGAAGAAAAAAAATTTCCTTCCTATCAACTCAAACCCGACTCGAGTTACAAAATTCAAAAATAAGTACAAAAAAATTCCAAAAATTAAAGAATATCATCCAGGCTTCATTTCAAGAAGAAACGGGTATAGACAGGCCGAAAAATAGAGAAGAAAAAAAATTTCCTTCCTATCCGTTCGAACCCGACCCGAGTTAGAAAATTCGAAAATAAATGCAAAAAAATTCTAAAAATTAAAAAACATCATCCAAGCTTCATTTCAAGACGAAACGGGTCAGGACAGGCCAAAAAATTGAGAAGAAAAAAAATTTCCTTCCTATCCGTTCGAACCCGACCCGAGTTAGAAAATTCGAAAATAAATGCAAGAAAAATCTTAAAATTAAAAAACATCATCCAGGCTTCATTTCAAGAAGAAACGGGTATAGACAGGCCGAAAAATAGAGAAGAAAAAAAATTTCCTTCCTATCCGTTCGAACCCGACCCGAGTTAGAAAATTCGAAAATAAATGCGAAAAAATTCCAAAAATTAAAAAACATCATCCAGGCTTCATTCCACGAGGAAACGGGTATGGACAGGCCGAAAAATAGAGAACAAAAAAAAAATTCCTCCCTATCCGTTCGAACCCGACCCGATTTAGAAAATTCGAAAATAAATGCAAAAAAATTCTAAAAATTAAAAAACATCAATCAGGCTTCATTTCAAGAAGAAACGAGTATGGACAGGTCGAAAAATAGAGAAAAAAGAAATTTCCTTCCTATCCGTTCGAACCCGACCCGAGTTAGAAAATTCAAAAATAAATGTAAAAAAATTCCAAAAATTAAAAAAAAATCATCCATGCTTCATTTCAAGAGGAAACGGGTATGGACAGGCCGAAAAATAGAGAAGAAAAAAAATTTCCTTCCTATCAGTTCGAACCCGACTCGAGTTAGAAAATTCAAAAATAAATACAAAAAAATTCCAAAAATTAAAGAATATCATCCAGGCTTCATTTCAAGAAGAAACGTGTATAGACAAGCCGAAAAATAGAGAAGAAAAAAATTTCCTTCCTATCCGTTCGAACCCGACCCAAGTTAGAAAATTCGAAAATAAATGCAAAAAAATTCTAAAAATTAAAAAACATCATCCAGGCTTCATTTCAAGACGAAACGGATCAGGACAGGCCGAAAAATCAAGAAGAAAAAAAATTTCCTTCATATCCCTTCGAACCCGACCCGAGTCAGAAATTTCGAAAATAAATGCAAAAAAAATTCTAAAATTAAAAAACATCATCCAGGCTTCATTTCAAGAAGAAACGGGTTAGGACAGGCCGAAAAATAGAGAAGAAAAAAAATTTCCTTCCTATCCGATCGAACCCGACCCGAGTTAGAAAATTCAAAAATAAACGCAACAAAATTCCAAAAATTAAAAAACATCATCCAGGCTTCATTTCAAGAGGAAACGGGTATGGACTGGCCGAAAAATAGAGAACAAAAAAAAAATTCCTTCCTATCCGTTCGAACCCGACCCGAGTTAGAAAATTCGAAAATAAATGCAAAAAAATTCTAAAAATTAAAAAACATCATCCACGCTTCATTTCAAGACGAAACGGGTCAGGACAGGCCAAAAAATTGAGAAGAAAAAAAATTTCCTTCCTATCCGTTCGAACCCGACCCGAGTTAGAAAATTCGAAAATAAATGCAAAAAAAATCTTAAAATTAAAAAACATCATCCAGGCTTCATTTCAATAAGAAACGGGTATAGACAGGCCGAAAAATAGAGAAGCAAAAAAATTTCCTTCCTATCCGTTCGAACCCGACCCGAGTTAGAAAATTCGGAAATAAATGCGAAAAAAATTCTAAAAATTAAAAAACATCATCCAGGATTCATTTCAAGAAGAAACGGGTATGGATAGATCGAAAAATAGGCAAGAAAAAAAATTTCATTCCCATCCGTTCGAACCCGACCCGAGTTAGAAAATTCAAAAATAAATGCAAAAAAATTCCAAAAATTAAAAAACATTATCCAGGCTTCATTTCAAGAAGAAACGGGTATAGACAGGCTGAAAAATAGAGAAGAAAAAAAATTTCCTTCCTATCCGTTCGAACCCGACCCGAGTTAGAAAATTCGAAAATAAATGCAAAAAAATTCTAAAAATTAAAAAACATCATGTACGCTTCATTTCATGAAGAAACGGGTATTGAAAGGCCGGAAAAAAGAGAACGAAAAAAATTTCCTTCCTATCCATTCGAACCCGATCCGAGTTAGAAAATTCAAAAATAAACGCAAAAAAATTCCAAAAATTAAAAAACATCATCCAGGCTTCATTTCAAGAGGAAACGGGTATGCACCGGCCGAAAAATAGAGAACAAAAAAAAAATTCCTTCCTATCCGTTCGAACCCGACCCGAGTTAGAAAATTCGAAAATAAATGCGAAAAAAATTCTAAAAATTAAAAAACATCATCCAGGATTCATTTCAAGAAGAAACGGGTATGGATAGTTCGAAAAATAGGAAAGAAAAAAAATTTCCTTCCCATCCGTTCGAACCCGACCCGAGTTAGAAAATTCAAAAATAAATGCAAAAAAATTCCAAAAATTAAAAAAAATCATCCAGGCTTCATTTCAAGAGGAAACGGGTACGGACAGGCCGAAAAATAGAGAAGAAAAAAAATTTCCTTCCTATCCGATCGAACCCGGCCCGAGTTAGAAAATTCGAAAATCAATGCAAAAAAATTCTAAAAATTAAAAAACATCATTCAGGCTTCATTTCAAGACGAAACGGGTCAGGACAGGCCGAAAAATAAAGAAGAAAAAAAATTTCCTTCATATCCCTTCGAACTCGACCCGAGTTAGAAAATTCGAAAATAAATGCAAAAAAATTCTAAAAATTAAAAAACATCATCCAGGCTTCATTTCAAGAAGAAACGGGTATGGACAGGTCGAAAAATAGAGAAAAAAAAAATTTCCTTCCAATCCGTTCGAACCCGCCCGAGTTAGAAAATTCAAAAATAAATGTAAAAAAATTCCAAAAATTAAAAAAAATCATCCAGGCTTCATTTCAAGAGGAAACGGGTATGGACAGGCTGAAAAATAGAGAAGAAAAAAAATTTCCTTCCTATCAACTCAAACCCGACTCGAGTTACAAAATTCAAAAGTAAATACAAAAAAATTCAAAAATTAAAGAATATCATCCAGGCTTCATTTCAAGAAGAAACGGGTATAGACAGGCCGAAAAATAGAGAAGAAAAAAAATTTCCTTCCTATCCGTTCGAACCCGACCCGAGTTAGAAAATTCGAAAATAAATGCAAAAAAATTCTAAAAATTAAGTAACATCATCCACGCTTCATTTCAAGACAAAACGGGTCAGGACAGGCCAAAAAATTGAGAAGAAAAAAAATTTCCTTCCTATCCGTTCGAACCCGACCCGAGTTAGAAAATTCGAAAATAAATGCAAAAAAAATCTTAAAATTAAAAAACATCATCCAGGCTTCATTTCAAGAAGAAACGGGTTAGGACAGGCCGAAAAATAGAGAAGAAAAAAAATTTCCTTCCTATCCGGTCGAACCCGACCCGAGTTAGAAAATTCAAAAATAAACGCAAAAAAATTCCAAAAATTAAAAAACATCATCCAGGCTTCATTTCAAGAGGAAACGGGTATGGACAGGCCGAAAAATAGAGAACAAAAAAAAAATTCCTTCCTATACGTTCGAACACGACCCGAGTTAGAAAATTCGAAAATAAATGCAAAAAAATTCTAAAAATTAAAAAACATCATCCACGCTTCATTTCAAGACGAAACGGGTCAGGACAGGCCAAAAAATTGAGAAGAAAAAAAATTTCCTTCCTATCCGTTCGAACCCGGCCCGAGTTAGAAAATTCGAAAATCAATGCAAAAAAATTCTAAAAATTAAAAAACATCATTCAGGCTTCATTTCAAGACGAAACGGGTCAGGACAGGCCGAAAAATAAAGAAGAAAAAAAATTTCCTTCATATCCCTTCGAACTCGACCCGAGTTAGAAAATTCGAAAATAAATGCAAAAAAATTCTAAAAATTAAAAAACATCATCCAGGCTTCATTTCAAGAGGAAACGGGTATGGACAGGCTGAAAAATAGAGAAGAAAAAAATTTCCTTCCTATCAACTCAAACCCGACTCGAGTTACAAAATTCAAAAATAAATACAAAAAAATTCAAAAATTAAAGAATATCATCCAGGCTTCATTTCAAGAAGAAACGGGTATAGACAGGCCGAAAAATAGAGAAGAAAAAAAATTTCCTTCCTATCCGTTCGAACCCGACCCGAGTTAGAAAATTCGAAAGTAAATGCAAAAAAATTCTAAAAATTAAAAAACATCATCCACGCTTCATTTCAAGACAAAACGGGTCAGGACAGGCCAAAAAATTGAGAAGAAAAAAAATTTCCTTCCTATCCGTTCGAACCCGACCCGAGTTAGAAAATTCGAAAATAAATGCAAAAAAAATCTTAAAATTAAAAAACATCATCCAGGCTTCATTTCAAGAAGAAACGGGTTAGGACAGGCCGAAAAATAGAGAAGAAAAAAAATTTCCTTCCTATCCGATCGAACCCGACCCGAGTTAGAAAATTCAAAAATAAACGCAAAAAAATTCCAAAAATTAAAAAACATCATCCAGGCTTCATTTCAAGAGGAAACGGGTATGGACAGGCCGAAAAATAGAGAACAAAAAAAAAATTCCTTCCTATCCGTTGGAACCCGACGCGAGTTAGAAAATTCGAAAATAAATGCAAAAAAATTCTAAAAATTAAAAAACATCATCCACGCTTCATTTCAAGACGAAACGGGTCAGGACAGGCCAAAAAATTGAGAAGAAAAAAAATTTCCTTCCTATCCGTTCGAACCCGACCCGAGTTAGAAAATTCGAAAATAAATGCAAAAAAATTCTAAAAATTAAAAAACATCATCTACGCTTCATTTCATGAAGAAACGGGTATGGAAAGGCCGAAAAAAAGAGAACGAAAAAAATTTCCTTCCTATCCGTTCGAACCCGACCCGAGTTAGAAAAATCAAAAATAAATGCAAAAAAATTCCAAAAATTAAAAAACATCATCCAGGCTTCATTTCAAGAAGAAACGGGTATAGACAGGCCGAAAAATAGAGAAGAAAAAAAATTTCCTTCCTATCCGTTCGAACCCGACCCGAGTTAGAAAATTCGAAAATAAATGCAAAAAAATTCTAAAAATTAAAAAACATCATGTACGCTTCATTTCATGAAGAAACGGGTATTGAAAGGCCGAAAAAAAGAGAACGAAAAAAATTTCCTTCCTATCCATTCGAACCCGACCCGAGTTAGAAAATTCAAAAATAAACGCAAAAAAATTCCAAAAATTAAAAAACATCATCCAGGCTTCATTTCAAGAGGAAACAGGTATGGACCGGCCGAAAAATAGAGAACAAAAAAAAAATTCCTTCCTATCCGTTCGAACCCGACCCGAGTTAGAAAATTCGAAAATAAATGCGAAAAAAATTCTAAAAATTAAAAAACATCATCCAGGATTCATTTCAAGAAGAAACGGGTATGGATAGATCGAAAAATAGCCAAGAAAAAAAATTTCCTTCCCATCCGTTCGAACCCGACCCGAGTTAGAAAATTCAAAAATAAATGCAAAAAAATTCCAAAAATTAAAAAAAATCATCCAGGCTTCATTTCAAGAGGAAACGGGTACGGACAGGCCGAAAAATAGAGAAGAAAAAAAATTTCCTTCCTATCCGATCGAACCCGGCCCGAGTTAGAAAATTCGAAAATCAATGCAAAAAAATTCTAAAAATTAAAAAACATCATTCAGGCTTCATTTCAAGACGAAACGGGTCAGGACAGGCCGAAAAATAAAGAAGAAAAAAAATTTCCTTCATATCCCTTCGAACTCGACCCGAGTTAGAAAATTCGAAAATAAATGCAAAAAAATTCTAAAAATTAAAAAACATCATCCAGGCTTCATTTCAAGAGGAAACGGGTATGGACAGGCTGAAAAATAGAGAAGAAAAAAATTTCCTTCCTATCAACTCAAACCCGACTCGAGTTACAAAATTCAAAAATAAATACAAAAAAATTCAAAAATTAAAGAATATCATCCAGGCTTCATTTAAAGAAGAAACGGGTATAGACAGGCCGAAAAATAGAGAAGAAAAAAAATTTCCTTCCTATCCGTTCGAACCCGACCCGAGTTAGAAAATTCGAAAATAAATGCAAAAAAATTCTAAAAATTAAAAAACATCATCCACGCTTCATTTCAAGACAAAACGGGTCAGGACAGGCCAAAAAATTGAGAAGAAAAAAAATTTCCTTCCTATCCGTTCGAACCCGACCCGAGTTAGAAAATTCGAAAATAAATGCAAAAAAAATCTTAAAATTAAAAAACATCATCCAGGCTTCATTTCAAGAAGAAACGGGTTAGGACAGGCCGAAAAATAGAGAAGAAAAAAAATTTCCTTCCTATCCGATCGAACCCGACCCGAGTTAGAAAATTCAAAAATAAACGCAAAAAAATTCCAAAAATTAAAAAAAATCATCCAGGCTTCATTTCAAGAGGAAACGGGTATGGACAGGCCGAAAAATAGAGAACAAAAAAAAAATTCCTTCCTATCCGTTGGAACCCGACCCGAGTTAGAAAATTCGAAAATAAATGCAAAAAAATTCTAAAAATTAAAAAACATCATCCACGCTTCATTTCAAGACGAAACGGGTCAGGACAGGCCAAAAAATGGAGAAGAAAAAAAATTTCCTTCCTATCCGTTCGAACCCGACCCGAGTTAGAAAAATAAAAAATAAATGCAAAAAAATTCCAAAAATTAAAAAACATCATCCAGGCTTCATTTCAAGAAGAAACTGGTATAGACAGGCCGAAAAATAGAGAAGAAAAAAAATTTCCTTCCTATCCGTTCGAACCCGACCCGAGTTAGAAAATTCGAAAATAAATGCAAAAAAATTCTAAAAATTAAAAAACATCATCCACGCTTCATTTCAAGACAAAACGGGTCAGGACAGGCCAAAAAATTGAGAAGAAAAAAAATTTCCTTCCTATCCGTTCGAACCCGACCCGAGTTAGAAAATTCGAAAATAAATGCAAAAAAAATCTTAAAATTAAAAAACATCATCCAGGCTTCATTTCAAGAAGAAACGGGTTAGGACAGGCCGAAAAATAGAGAAGAAAAAAAATTTCCTTCCTATCCGGTCGAACCCGACCCGAGTTAGAAAATTCAAAAATAAACGCAAAAAAATTCCAAAAATTAAAAAACATCATCCAGGCTTCATTTCAAGAGGAAACGGGTATGGACAGGCCGAAAAATAGAGAACAAAAAAAAAATTCCTTCCTATACGTTCGAACACGACCCGAGTTAGAAAATTCGAAAATAAATGCAAAAAAATTCTAAAAATTAAAAAACATCATCCACGCTTCATTTCAAGACGAAACGGGTCAGGACAGGCCAAAAAATTGAGAAGAAAAAAAATTTCCTTCCTATCCGTTCGAACCCGGCCCGAGTTAGAAAATTCGAAAATCAATGCAAAAAAATTCTAAAAATTAAAAAACATCATTCAGGCTTCATTTCAAGACGAAACGGGTCAGGACAGGCCGAAAAATAAAGAAGAAAAAAAATTTCCTTCATATCCCTTCGAACTCGACCCGAGTTAGAAAATTCGAAAATAAATGCAAAAAAAATTCTAAAAATTAAAAAACATCATCCAGGCTTCATTTCAAGAGGAAACGGGTATGGACAGGCTGAAAAATAGAGAAGAAAAAAATTTCCTTCCTATCAACTCAAACCCGACTCGAGTTACAAAATTCAAAAATAAATACAAAAAAATTCAAAAATTAAAGAATATCATCCAGGCTTCATTTCAAGAAGAAACGGGTATAGACAGGCCGAAAAATAGAGAAGAAAAAAAATTTCCTTCCTATCCGTTCGAACCCGACCCGAGTTAGAAAATTCGAAAGTAAATGCAAAAAAATTCTAAAAATTAAAAAACATCATCCACGCTTCATTTCAAGACAAAACGGGTCAGGACAGGCCAAAAAATTGAGAAGAAAAAAAATTTCCTTCCTATCCGTTCGAACCCGACCCGAGTTAGAAAATTCGAAAATAAATGCAAAAAAAATCTTAAAATTAAAAAACATCATCCAGGCTTCATTTCAAGAAGAAACGGGTTAGGACAGGCCGAAAAATAGAGAAGAAAAAAAATTTCCTTCCTATCCGATCGAACCCGACCCGAGTTAGAAAATTCAAAAATAAACGCAAAAAAATTCCAAAAATTAAAAAACATCATCCAGGCTTCATTTCAAGAGGAAACGGGTATGGACAGGCCGAAAAATAGAGAACAAAAAAAAAATTCCTTCCTATCCGTTGGAACCCGACGCGAGTTAGAAAATTCGAAAATAAATGCAAAAAAATTCTAAAAATTAAAAAACATCATCCACGCTTCATTTCAAGACGAAACGGGTCAGGACAGGCCAAAAAATTGAGAAGAAAAAAAATTTCCTTCCTATCCGTTCGAACCCGACCCGAGTTAGAAAATTCGAAAATAAATGCAAAAAAATTCTAAAAATTAAAAAACATCATCTACGCTTCATTTCATGAAGAAACGGGTATGGAAAGGCCGAAAAAAAGAGAACGAAAAAAATTTCCTTCCTATCCGTTCGAACCCGACCCGAGTTAGAAAAATCAAAAATAAATGCAAAAAAATTCCAAAAATTAAAAAACATCATCCAGGCTTCATTTCAAGAAGAAACGGGTATAGACAGGCCGAAAAATAGAGAAGAAAAAAAATTTCCTTCCTATCCGTTCGAACCCGACCCGAGTTAGAAAATTCGAAAATAAATGCAAAAAAATTCTAAAAATTAAAAAACATCATGTACGCTTCATTTCATGAAGAAACGGGTATTGAAAGGCCGAAAAAAAGAGAACGAAAAAAATTTCCTTCCTATCCATTCGAACCCGACCCGAGTTAGAAAATTCAAAAATAAACGCAAAAAAATTCCAAAAATTAAAAAACATCATCCAGGCTTCATTTCAAGAGGAAACAGGTATGGACCGGCCGAAAAATAGAGAACAAAAAAAAAATTCCTTCCTATCCGTTCGAACCCGACCCGAGTTAGAAAATTCGAAAATAAATGCGAAAAAAATTCTAAAAATTAAAAAACATCATCCAGGATTCATTTCAAGAAGAAACGGGTATGGATAGATCGAAAAATAGCCAAGAAAAAAAATTTCCTTCCCATCCGTTCGAACCCGACCCGAGTTAGAAAATTCAAAAATAAATGCAAAAAAATTCCAAAAATTAAAAAAAATCATCCAGGCTTCATTTCAAGAGGAAACGGGTACGGACAGGCCGAAAAATAGAGAAGAAAAAAAATTTCCTTCCTATCCGATCGAACCCGGCCCGAGTTAGAAAATTCGAAAATCAATGCAAAAAAATTCTAAAAATTAAAAAACATCATTCAGGCTTCATTTCAAGACGAAACGGGTCAGGACAGGCCGAAAAATAAAGAAGAAAAAAAATTTCCTTCATATCCCTTCGAACTCGACCCGAGTTAGAAAATTCGAAAATAAATGCAAAAAAATTCTAAAAATTAAAAAACATCATCCAGGCTTCATTTCAAGAGGAAACGGGTATGGACAGGCTGAAAAATAGAGAAGAAAAAAATTTCCTTCCTATCAACTCAAACCCGACTCGAGTTACAAAATTCAAAAATAAATACAAAAAAATTCAAAAATTAAAGAATATCATCCAGGCTTCATTTAAAGAAGAAACGGGTATAGACAGGCCGAAAAATAGAGAAGAAAAAAAATTTCCTTCCTATCCGTTCTAACCCGACCCGAGTTAGAAAATTCGAAAATAAATGCAAAAAAATTCTAAAAATTAAAAAACATCATCCACGCTTCATTTCAAGACAAAACGGGTCAGGACAGGCCAAAAAATTGAGAAGAAAAAAAATTTCCTTCCTATCCGTTCGAACCCGACCCGAGTTAGAAAATTCGAAAATAAATGCAAAAAAAATCTTAAAATTAAAAAACATCATCCAGGCTTCATTTCAAGAAGAAACGGGTTAGGACAGGCCGAAAAATAGAGAAGAAAAAAAATTTCCTTCCTATCCGATCGAACCCGACCCGAGTTAGAAAATTCAAAAATAAACGCAAAAAAATTCCAAAAATTAAAAAACATCATCCAGGCTTCATTTCAAGAGGAAACGGGTATGGACAGGCCGAAAAATAGAGAACAAAAAAAAAATTCCTTCCTATCCGTTGGAACCCGACCCGAGTTAGAAAATTCGAAAATAAATGCAAAAAAATTCTAAAAATTAAAAAACATCATCCACGCTTCATTTCAAGACGAAACGGGTCAGGACAGGCCAAAAAATGGAGAAGAAAAAAAATTTCCTTCCTATCCGTTCGAACCCGACCCGAGTTAGAAAAAATAAAAAATAAATGCAAAAAAATTCCAAAAATTAAAAAACATCATCCAGGCTTCATTTCAAGAAGAAACTGGTATAGACAGGCCGAAAAATAGAGAAGAAAAAAAATTTCCTTCCTATCCGTTCGAACCCGACCCGAGTTAGAAAATTCGAAAATAAATGCAAAAAAATTCTAAAAATTAAAAAACATCATCCACGCTTCATTTCAAGACAAAACGGGTCAGGACAGGCCAAAAAATTGAGAAGAAAAAAAATTTCCTTCCTATCCGTTCGAACCCGACCCGAGTTAGAAAATTCGAAAATAAATGCAAAAAAAATCTTAAAATTAAAAAACATCATCCAGGCTTCATTTCAAGAAGAAACGGGTTAGGACAGGCCGAAAAATAGAGAAGAAAAAAAATTTCCTTCCTATCCGATCGAACCCGACCCGAGTTAGAAAATTCAAAAATAAACGCAAAAAAATTCCAAAAATTAAAAAACATCATCCAGGCTTCATTTCAAGAGGAAACGGGTATGGACAGGCCGAAAAATAGAGAACAAAAAAAAAATTCCTTCCTATCCGTTGGAACCCGACCCGAGTTAGAAAATTCGAAAATAAATGCAAAAAAATTCTAAAAATTAAAAAACATCATCCACGCTTCATTTCAAGACGAAACGGGTCAGGACAGGCCAAAAAATGGAGAAGAAAAAAAATTTCCTTCCTATCCGTTCGAACCCGACCCGAGTTAGAAAAATAAAAAATAAATGCAAAAAAATTCCAAAAATTAAAAAACATCATCCAGGCTTCATTTCAAGAAGAAACTGGTATAGACAGGCCGAAAAATAGAGAAGAAAAAAAATTTCCTTCCTATCCGTTGGAACCCGACCCGAGTTAGAAAATTCGAAAATAAATGCAAAAAAATTCTAAAAATTAAAAAACATCATCTACGCTTCATTTCATGAAGAAACGGGTATTGAAAGGCCGAAAAAAAGAGAACGAAAAAAATTTCCTTCCTATCCATTCGAACCCGACCCGAGTTAGAAAATTCAAAAATAAACGCAAAAAAATTCCAAAAATTAAAAAACATCATCCAAGCTTCATTTCAAGAGGAAACGGGTATGGACCGGCCGAAAAATAGAGAACAAAAAAAAAATTCCTTCCTATCCGTTCGAACCCGACCCGAGTTAGAAAATTCGAAAATAAATGCGAAAAAAATTCTAAAAATTAAAAAACATCATCCAGGATTCATTTCAAGAAGAAACGGGTATGGATAGTTCGAAAAATAGGAAAGAAAAAAAATTTCCTTCCCATCCGTTCGAACCCGACCCGAGTTAGAAAATTCAAAAATAAATGCAAAAAAATTCCAAAAATTAAAAAAAAATCATCCAGGCTTCATTTCAAGAGGAAACGGGTACGGACAGGCCGAAAAATAGAGAAGAAAAAAAATGTCCTTCCTATCCGATCGAACCCGGCCCGAGTTAGAAAATTCGAAAATCAATGCAAAAAAATTCTAAAAATTAAAAAACATCATTCAGGCTCCATTTCAAGACGAAACGGGTCAGGACAGGCCGAAAAATAAAGAAGAAAAAAAATTTCCTTCATATCCCTTCGAACTCGACCCGAGTTAGAAAATTCGAAAATAAATGCAAAAAAATTCTAAAAATTAAAAAACATCATCCAGGCTTCATTTCAAGAAGAAACGGGTATGGACAGGTCGAAAAATAGAGAAAAAAAAAATTTCCTTCCAATCCGTTCGAACCCGCCCGAGTTAGAAAATTCAAAAATAAATGTAAAAAAATTCCAAAAATTAAAAAAAATCATCCAGGCTTCATTTCAAGAGGAAACGGGTATGGACAGGCTGAAAAATAGAGAAGAAAAAAAATTTCCTTCCTATCAACTCAAACCCGACTCGAGTTACAAAATTCAAAAGTAAATACAAAAAAATTCAAAAATTAAAGAATATCATCCAGGCTTCATTTCAAGAAGAAACGGGTATAGACAGGCCGAAAAATAGAGAAGAAAAAAAATTTCCTTCCTATCCGTTCGAACCCGACCCGAGTTAGAAAATTCGAAAATAAATGCAAAAAAATTCTAAAAATTAAGTAACATCATCCACGCTTCATTTCAAGACAAAACGGGTCAGGACAGGCCAAAAAATTGAGAAGAAAAAAAATTTCCTTCCTATCCGTTCGAACCCGACCCGAGTTAGAAAATTCGAAAATAAATGCAAAAAAAATCTTAAAATTAAAAAACATCATCCAGGCTTCATTTCAAGAAGAAACGGGTTAGGACAGGCCGAAAAATAGAGAAGAAAAAAAATTTCCTTCCTATCCGGTCGAACCCGACCCGAGTTAGAAAATTCAAAAATAAACGCAAAAAAATTCCAAAAATTAAAAAACATCATCCAGGCTTCATTTCAAGAGGAAACGGGTATGGACAGGCCGAAAAATAGAGAACAAAAAAAAAATTCCTTCCTATACGTTCGAACCCGACCCGAGTTAGAAAATTCGAAAATAAATGCAAAAAAATTCTAAAAATTAAAAAACATCATCCACGCTTCATTTCAAGACGAAACGGGTCAGGACAGGCCAAAAAATTGAGAAGAAAAAAAATTTCCTTCCTATCCGTTCGAACCCGACCCGAGTTAGAAAATTCGAAAATAAATGCAAAAAAATTCTAAAAATTAAAAAACATCATCTACGCTTCATTTCATGAAGAAACGGGTATGGAAAGGCCGAAAAAAAGAGAACGAAAAAAATTTCCTTCCTATCCGTTCGAACCCGACCCGAGTTAGAAAAATCAAAAATAAATGCAAAAAAATTCCAAAAATTAAAAAACATCATCCAGGCTTCATTTCAAGAAGAAACGGGTATAGACAGGCCGAAAAATAGAGAAGAAAAAAAATTTCCTTCCTATCCGTTCGAACCCGACCCGAGTTAGAAAATTCGAAAATAAATGCAAAAAAATTCTAAAAATTAAAAAACATCATGTACGCTTCATTTCATGAAGAAACGGGTATTGAAAGGCCGAAAAAAAGAGAACGAAAAAAATTTCCTTCCTATCCATTCGAACCCGACCCGAGTTAGAAAATTCAAAAATAAACGCAAAAAAATTCCAAAAATTAAAAAACATCATCCAGGCTTCATTTCAAGAGGAAACAGGTATGGACCGGCAGAAAAATAGAGAACAAAAAAAAAATTCCTTCCTATCCGTTCGAACCCGACCCGAGTTAGAAAATTCGAAAATAAATGCGAAAAAAATTCTAAAAATTAAAAAACATCATCTACGCTTCATTTCATGAAGAAACGGGTATGGAAAGGCCGAAAAAAAGAGAACGAAAAAAATTTCCTTCCTATCCGTTCGAACCCGACCCGAGTTAGAAAATTCGAAAATAAATGCAAAAAAATTCCAAAAATTAAAAAACATCATCCAGGCTTCATTTCAAGAAGAAACGGGTATAGACAGGCCGAAAAATAGAGAAGAAAAAAAATTTCCTTCCTATCCGTTCGAACCCGACCCGAGTTAGAAAATTCGAAAATAAATGCAAAAAAATTCTAAAAATTAAAAAACATCATGTACGCTTCATTTCATGAAGAAACGGGTATTGAAAGGCCGAAAAAAAGAGAACGAAAAAAATTTCCTTCCTATCCATTCGAACCCGACCCGAGTTAGAAAATTCAAAAATAAACGCAAAAAAATTCCAAAAATTAAAAAACATCATCCAGGCTTCATTTCAAGAGGAAACAGGTATGGACCGGCAGAAAAATAGAGAACAAAAAAAAAATTCCTTCCTATCCGTTCGAACCCGACCCGAGTTAGAAAATTCGAAAATAAATGCGAAAAAAATTCTAAAAATTAAAAAACATCATCCAGGATTCATTTCAAGAAGAAACGGGTATGGATAGATCGAAAAATAGCCAAGAAAAAAAATTTCCTTCCCATCCGTTCGAACCCGACCCGAGTTAGAAAATTCAAAAATAAATGCAAAAAAATTCCAAAAATTAAAAAAAATCATCCAGGCTTCATTTCAAGAGGAAACGGGTACGGACAGGCCGAAAAATAGAGAAGAAAAAAAATTTCCTTCCTATCCGATCGAACCCGGCCCGAGTTAGAAAATTCGAAAATCAATGCAAAAAAATTCTAAAAATTAAAAAACATCATTCAGGCTTCATTTCAAGACGAAACGGGTCAGGACAGGCCGAAAAATAAAGAAGAAAAAAAATTTCCTTCATATCCCTTCGAACTCGACCCGAGTTAGAAAATTCGAAAATAAATGCAAAAAAATTCTAAAAATTAAAAAACATCATCCAGGCTTCATTTCAAGAGGAAACGGGTATGGACAGGCTGAAAAATAGAGAAGAAAAAAATTTCCTTCCTATCAACTCAAACCCGACTCGAGTTACAAAATTCAAAAATAAATACAAAAAAATTCAAAAATTAAAGAATATCATCCAGGCTTCATTTCAAAAAGAAACGGGTATAGACAGGCCGAAAAATAGAGAAGAAAAAAAATTTCCTTCCTATCCGTTCGAACCCGACCCGAGTTAGAAAATTCGAAAATAAATGCAAAAAAATTCTAAAAATTAAAAAACATCATCCACGCTTCATTTCAAGACAAAACGGGTCAGGACAGGCCAAAAAATTGAGAAGAAAAAAAATTTCCTTCCTATCCGTTCGAACCCGACCCGAGTTAGAAAATTCGAAAATAAATGCAAAAAAAATCTTAAAATTAAAAAACATCATCCAGGCTTCATTTCAAGAAGAAACGGGTTAGGACAGGCCGAAAAATAGAGAAGAAAAAAAATTTCCTTCCTATCCGATCGAACCCGACCCGAGTTAGAAAATTCAAAAATAAACGCAAAAAAATTCCAAAAATTAAAAAACATCATCCAGGCTTCATTTCAAGAGGAAACGGGTATGGACATGCCGAAAAATAGAGAACAAAAAAAAAATTCCTTCCTATCCGTTGGAACCCGACCCGAGTTAGAAAATTCGAAAATAAATGCAAAAAATTTCTAAAAATTAAAAAACATCATCCACGCTTCATTTCAAGACGAAACGGGTCAGGACAGGCCAAAAAATTGCGAAGAAAAAAAATTTCCTTCCTATCCGTTCGAACCCGACCCGAGTTAGAAAATTCGAAAATAAATGCAAAAAAAATCTTAAAATTATAAAACATCATCCAGGCTTCATTTCAATAAGAAACGGGTATAGACAGGCCGAAAAATAGAGAAGCAAAAAAATTTCCTTCCTATCCGTTCGAACCCGACCCGAGTTAGAAAATTCGAAAAAAAATGCAAAAAAATTCTAAAAATTAAAAAACATCATCTACGCTTCATTTCATGAAGAAACGGGTATGGAAAGGCCGAAAAAAAGAGAACGAAAAAAATTTCCTTCCTATCCGTTCGAACCCGACCCGAGTTAGAAAAATAAAAAATAAATGCAAAAAAATTCCAAAAATTAAAAAACATCATCCAGGCTTCATTTCAAGAAGAAACTGGTATAGACAGGCCGAAAAATAGAGAAGAAAAAAAATTTCCTTCCTATCCGTTCGAACCCGACCCGAGTTAGAAAATTCGAAAATAAATGCAAAAAAATTCTAAAAATTAAAAAACATCATCTACGCTTCATTTCATGAAGAAACGGGTATTGAAAGGCCGAAAAAAAGAGAACGAAAAAAATTTCCTTCCTATCCATTCGAACCCGACCCGAGTTAGAAAATTCAAAAATAAACGCAAAAAAATTCCAAAAATTAAAAAACATCATCCAGGCTTCATTTCAAGAGGAAACGGGTATGGACCGGCCGAAAAATAGAGAACAAAAAAAAAATTCCTTCCTATCCGTTCGAACCCGACCCGAGTTAGAAAATTCGAAAATAAATGCGAAAAAAATTCTAAAAATTAAAAAACATCATCCAGGATTCATTTCAAGAAGAAACGGGTATGGATAGATCGAAAAATAGGCAAGAAAAAAAATTTCCTTCCCATCCGTTCGAACCCGACCCGAGTTAGAAAATTCAAAAATAAATGTAAAAAAATTCCAAAAATTAAAAAAAATCATCCAGGCTTCATTTCAAGAGGAAACGGGTCAGGACAGGCCAAAAAATTGAGAAGAATAAAAATTTCCTTCCTATCCGTTCGAACCCGACCCGAGTTAGAAACTTCGAAAATAAATGCAAAAAAAATCTTAAAATTAAAAAACATCATCCAGGCTTCATTTCAATAAGAAACGGGTATAGACAGGCCGAAAAATAGAGAAGCAAAAAAATTTCCTTCCTATCCGTTGGAACCCGACCCGAGTTAGAAAATTCGAAAATAAATGCAAAAAAATTCTAAAAATTAAAAAACATCATCTACGCTTCATTTCATGAAGAAACGGGTATGGAAAGGCCGAAAAAAAGAGAACGAAAAAAATTTCCTTCCTATCCGTTCGAACCTGACCCGAGTTAGAAAAATCAAAAATAAATGCAAAAAAATTCCAAAAATTAAAAAACATCATCCAAGCTTCATTTCAAGAAGAAACGGGTATAGACAGGCCGAAAAATAGAGAAGAAAAAAAAATTTCCTTCCTATCCGTTCGAACCCGACCCGAGTTAGAAAATTCGAAAATAAATGCAAAAAAATTCTAAAAATTAAAAAACATCATCTACGCTTCATTTTATGAAGAAACGGGTATTGAAAGGCCGAAAAAAAGAGAACGAAAAAAATTTCCTTCCTATCCATTCGAACCCGACCCGAGTTAGAAAATTCAAAAATAAACGCAAAAAAATTCCAAAAATTAAAAAACATCATCCAGGCTTCAATTCAAGAGGAAACGGGTATGGACCGGCCGAAAAATAGAGAACAAAAAAAAAATTCCTTCCTATCCGTTCGAACCCGACCCGAGTTAGAAAATTCGAAAATAAATGCGAAAAAAATTCTAAAAATTAAAAAACATCATCCAGGATTCATTTCAAGAAGAAACGGGTATGGATAGATCGAAAAATAGGCAAGAAAAAAAATTTCCTTCCCATCCGTTCGAACCCGACCCGAGTTAGAAAATTCAAAAATAAATGCAAAAAAATTCCAAAAATTAAAAAAAATCATCCAGGCTTCATTTCAAGAGGAAACGGGTACGGACAGGCCGAAAAATAGAGAAGAAAAAAAATTTCCTTCCTATCCGATCGAACCCGGCCCGAGTTAGAAAATTCGAAAATCAATGGAAAAAAATTCTAAAAATTAAAAAACATCATTCAGGCTTCATTTCAAGACGAAACGGGTCAGGACAGGCCGAAAAATAAAGAAGAAAAAAAATTTCCTTCGTATCCCTTCGAACTCGACCCGAGTTAGAAAATTCGAAAATAAATGCAAAAAAATTCTAAAAATTAAAAAACATCATCCAGGCTTCATTTCAAGAAGAAACGGGTATGGACATGTCGAAAAATAGAGAAAAAAAAAATTTCCTTCCTATCCGTTCGAACCCGACCCGAGTTAGAAAATTCAAAAATAAATGTAAAAAAATTCCAAAAATTAAAAAAAATCATCCAGGCTTCATTTCAAGAGGAAACGGGTATGGACAGGCTGAAAAATAGAGAAGAAAAAAAATTTCCTTCCTATCAACTCAAACCCGACTCGAGTTACAAAATTCAAAAATAAATACAAAAAAATTCCAAAAATTAAAGAATATCATCCAGGCTTCATTTCAAGAAGAAACGGGTATAGACAGGCCGAAAAATAGAGAAGAAAAAAAATTTCCTTCCTATCCGTTCGAACCCGACCCGAGTTAGAAAATTCAAAAATAAATGCAAAAAAATTCCAAAAATTAAAAAACATCATCCAGGCTTCATTTCAAGAGGAAACGGGTATGGACAGGCCGAAAAATAGAGAACAAAAAAAAAATTCCTTCCTATCCATTCGAACCCGACCCGAGATAGAAAATTCGAAAATAAATGCAAAGAAATTCTAAAAATTAAAAAACATCATCCAGGCTTAATTTCAAGAAGAAACGAGTATAGACAGGTCGAAAAATAGAGAAAAAAGAAATTTCCTTCCTATCCGTTCGAACCCGACCCGAGTTAGAAAATTCAAAAATAAATGTAAAAAAATTCCAAAAAATTAAAAAAAATCATCCATGCTTCATTTCAAGAGGAAACGGGTATGGACAGGCCGAAAAATAGAGAAGAAAAAAATTTTCCTTCCTATCAGTTCGAACCCGACTCGAGTTAGAAAATTCAAAAATAAATACAAAAAAATTCCAAAAATTAAAAAACATCATCCAGGCTTCATTTCAAGAGGAAACGGGTATGGACAGGCCGAAAAATAGAGAACAAAAAAAAAATTCCTTCCTATCCATTCGAACCCGACCCGAGATAGAAAATTCGAAAATAAATGCAAAGAAATTCTAAAAATTAAAAAACATCATGCAGGCTTAATTTCAAGAAGAAACGAGTATAGACAGGTCGAAAAATAGAGAAAAAAGAAATTTCCTTCCTATCCGTTCGAACCCGACCCGAGTTAGAAAATTCAAAAATAAATGTAAAAAAATTCCAAAAAATTAAAAAAAATCATCCATGCTTCATTTCAAGAGGAAACGGGTATGGACAGGCCGAAAAATAGAGAAGAAAAAAAATTTCCTTCCTATCCGATCGAACCCGGCCCGAGTTAGAAAATTCGAAAATCAATGCAAAAAAATTCTAAAAATTAAAAAACATCATTCAGGCTTCATTTCAAGACGAAACGGGTCAGGACAGGCCGAAAAATAAAGAAGAAAAAAAATTTCCTTCGTATCCCTTCGAACTCGACCCGAGTTAGAAAATTCGAAAATAAATGCAAAAAAATTCTAAAAATTAAAAAACATCATCCAGGCTTCATTTCAAGAAGAAACGGGTATGGACATGTCGAAAAATAGAGAAAAAAAAAATTTCCTTCCTATCCGTTCGAACCCGACCCGAGTTAGAAAATTCAAAAATAAATGTAAAAAAATTCCAAAAATTAAAAAAAATCATCCAGGCTTCATTTCAAGAGGAAACGGGTATGGACAGGCTGAAAAATAGAGAAGAAAAAAAATTTCCTTCCTATCAACTCAAACCCGACTTGAGTTACAAAATTCAAAAATAAATACAAAAAAATTCCAAAAATTAAAGAATATCATCCAGGCTTCATTTCAAGAAGAAACGGGTATGGACAGGTCGAAAAATAGAGAAGAAAAAAAATTTCCTTCCTATCCGTTCGAACCCGACCCGAGTTAGAAAATTCAAAAATAAATGCAAAAAAATTCCAAAAATTAAAAAACATCATCCAGGCTTCATTTCAAGAGGAAACGGGTATGGACAGGCCGAAAAATAGAGAACAAAAAAAAAATTCCTTCCTATCCATTCGAACCCGACCCGAGATAGAAAATTCGAAAATAAATGCAAAGAAATTCTAAAAATTAAAAAACATCATCCAGGCTTAATTTCAAGAAGAAACGAGTATAGACAGGTCGAAAAATAGAGAAAAAAGAAATTTCCTTCCTATCCGTTCGAACCCGACCCGAGTTAGAAAATTCAAAAATAAATGTAAAAAAATTCCAAAAAATTAAAAAAAATCATCCATGCTTCATTTCAAGAGGAAACGGGTATGGACAGGCCGAAAAATAGAGAAGAAAAAAATTTTCCTTCCTATCAGTTCGAACCCGACTCGAGTTAGAAAATTCAAAAATAAATACAAAAAAATTCCAAAAATTAAAAAACATCATCCAGGCTTCATTTCAAGAGGAAACGGGTATGGACAGGCCGAAAAATAGAGAACAAAAAAAAAATTCCTTCCTATCCATTCGAACCCGACCCGAGATAGAAAATTCGAAAATAAATGCAAAGAAATTCTAAAAATTAAAAAACATCATGCAGGCTTAATTTCAAGAAGAAACGAGTATAGACAGGTCGAAAAATAGAGAAAAAAGAAATTTCCTTCCTATCCGTTCGAACCCGACCCGAGTTAGAAAATTCAAAAATAAATGTAAAAAAATTCCAAAAAATTAAAAAAAATCATCCATGCTTCATTTCAAGAGGAAACGGGTATGGACAGGCCGAAAAATAGAGAAGAAAAAAATTTTCCTTCCTATCAGTTCGAATCCGACTCGAGTTAGAAAATTCAAAAATAAATACAAAAAAATTCCAAAAATTAAAAAACATCATCCAGGCTTCATTTCAAGAGGAAACGGGTATGGACAGGCCGAAAAATAGAGAACAAAAAAAAAATTCCTTCCTATCCATTCGAACCCGACCCGAGATAGAAAATTCGAAAATAAATGCAAAAAAATTCTTAAAATTAAAAAACATCATCCAGGCTTAATTTCAAGAAGAAACGAGTATAGACAGGTCGAAAAATAGAGAAAAAAGAAATTTCCTTCCTATCCGTTCGAACCCGACCCGAGTTAGAAAATTCAAAAATAAATGTAAAAAAATTCCAAAAAATTAAAAAACATCATCCACGCTTCATTTCAAGACGAAACGGGTCAGGACAGGCCAAAAAATTGAGAAGAAAAAAAATTTCCTTCCTATCCGTTCGAACCCGACCCGAGTTAGAAAATTCGAAAATAAATGCAAAAAAAATCTTAAAATTAAAAAACATCATCCAGGCTTCATTTCAAGAAGAAACGGGTTAGGACAGGCCGAAAAATAGAGAAGAAAAAAAATTTCCTTCCTATTCGATCGAACCCGACCCGAGTTAGAAAATTCAAAAATAAACGCAAAAAAATTCCAAAAATTAAAAAACATCATCCAGGCTTCATTTCAGGAGGAAACGGGTATGGACAGGCCGAAAAATAGAGAACAAAAAAAAAATTCCTTCCGATCCGTTCGAACCCGAACTGAGTTAGAAAATTCGAAAATAAATGCAAAAAAATTCTAAAAATTAAAAAACATCATCCACGCTTCATTTCAAGACGAAACGGGTCAGGACAGGCCAAAAAATTGAGAAGAAAAAAAATTTCCTTCCTATCCGTTCGAACCCGACCCGAGTTAGAAAATTCGAAAATAAATGCAAAAAAAATCTTAAAATTAAAAAACATCATCCAGCCTTCATTTCAATAAGAAACGGGTTTAGACAGGCCGAAAAATAGAGAAGCAAAAAAATTTCCTTCCTATCCGTTCGAACCCGACCCGAGTTAGAAAATTCGAAAATAAATGCAAAAAAATTCTAAAAATTAAAAAACATCATCTACGCTTCATTTCATGAAGAAACGGGTATGGAAAGGCCGAAAAAAAGAGAACGAAAAAAATTTCCTTCCTATCCGTTCGAACCCGACCCGAGTTAGAAAAATCAAAAATAAATGCAAAAAAATTCCAAAAATTAAAAAACATCATCCAGGCTTCATTTCAAGTAGAAACGGGTATAGACAGGCCGAAAAATAGAGAAGAAAAAAAATTTCCTTCCTATCCGTTCGAACCCGACCCGAGTCAGCAAATTCGAAAATAAATGCAAAAAAATTCTAAAAATTAAAAAACATCATCTACGCTTCATTTCATGAAGAAACGGGTATTGAAAGGCCGACAAAAAGAGAACGAAAAAAATTTCCTTCCTATCCGTTCGAACCCGACCCGAGTTAGAAAATTCAAAAATAAACGCAAAAAAATTCCAAAAATTAAAAAACATCATCCAGGCTTCATTTCAAGAGGAAACGGGTATGGACCGGCCGAAAAATAGAGAACAAAAAAAAAATTCCTTCCTATCCGTTCGAACCCGCCCCGAGTTAGAAAATTCGAAAATAAATGCGAAAAAAATTCTAAAAATTAAAAAAGATCATCCAGGCTTCATTTCAAGAAGAAACGGGTATGGACAGGTCGAAAAATAGAGAAAAAAAAAATTTCCTTCCTATCCGTTCGAACCCGACCCGAGTTGGAAAATTCAAAAATAAATGTAAAAAAATTCCAAAAATTAAAAAAAATCATCCAGGCTTCATTTCAAGAGGAAACGGGTATGGACAGGCTGAAAAATAGAGAAGAAAAAAAATTTCCTTCCTATCAACTCAAACCCGACTCGAGTTACAAAATTCAAAAATAAATACAAAAAAATTCCAAAAATTAAAGAATATCATCCAGGCTTCATTTCAAGAAGAAACGGGTATAGACAGGCCGAAAAATAGAGAAGAAAAAAAATTTCCTTCCTATCCGATCGAACCCGACCCGAGTTAGAAAATTCAAAAATAAACGCAAAAAAATTCCAAAAATTAAAAAACATCATCCAGGCTTCATTTCAATAAGAAACGGGTATAGACAGGCCGAAAAATAGAGAAGCAAAAAAATTTCCTTCCTATCCGTTGGAACCCGACCCGAGTTAGAAAATTCGAAAATAAATGCAAAAAAATTCTAAAAATTAAAAAACATCATCTACGCTTCATTTCATGAAGAAACGGGTATGGAAAGGCCGAAAAAAAGAGAACGAAAAAAATTTCCTTCCTATCCGTTCGAACCTGACCCGAGTTAGAAAAATCAAAAATAAATGCAAAAAAATTCCAAAAATTAAAAAACATCATCCAAGCTTCATTTCAAGAAGAAACGGGTATAGACAGGCCGAAAAATAGAGAAGAAAAAAAAATTTCCTTCCTATCCGTTCGAACCCGACCCGAGTTAGAAAATTCGAAAATAAATGCAAAAAAATTCTAAAAATTAAAAAACATCATCTACGCTTCATTTTATGAAGAAACGGGTATTGAAAGGCCGAAAAAAAGAGAACGAAAAAAATTTCCTTCCTATCCATTCGAACCCGACCCGAGTTAGAAAATTCAAAAATAAACGCAAAAAAATTCCAAAAATTAAAAAACATCATCCAGGCTTCAATTCAAGAGGAAACGGGTATGGACCGGCCGAAAAATAGAGAACAAAAAAAAAATTCCTTCCTATCCGTTCGAACCCGACCCGAGTTAGAAAATTCGAAAATAAATGCGAAAAAAATTCTAAAAATTAAAAAACATCATCCAGGATTCATTTCAAGAAGAAACGGGTATGGATAGATCGAAAAATAGGCAAGAAAAAAAATTTCCTTCCCATCCGTTCGAACCCGACCCGAGTTAGAAAATTCAAAAATAAATGCAAAAAAATTCCAAAAATTAAAAAAAATCATCCAGGCTTCATTTCAAGAGGAAACGGGTACGGACAGGCCGAAAAATAGAGAAGAAAAAAAATTTCCTTCCTATCCGATCGAACCCGGCCCGAGTTAGAAAATTCGAAAATCAATGGAAAAAAATTCTAAAAATTAAAAAACATCATTCAGGCTTCATTTCAAGACGAAACGGGTCAGGACAGGCCGAAAAATAAAGAAGAAAAAAAATTTCCTTCGTATCCCTTCGAACTCGACCCGAGTTAGAAAATTTGAAATTAAATGCAAAAAAATTCTAAAAATTAAAAAACATCATCCAGGCTTCATTTCAAGAAGAAACGGGTATGGACATGTCGAAAAATAGAGAAAAAAAAAATTTCCTTCCTATCCGTTCGAACCCGACCCGAGTTAGAAAATTCAAAAATAAATGTAAAAAAATTCCAAAAATTAAAAAAAATCATCCAGGCTTCATTTCAAGAGGAAACGGGTATGGACAGGCTGAAAAATAGAGAAGAAAAAAAATTTCCTTCCTATCAACTCAAACCCGACTCGAGTTACAAAATTCAAAAATAAATACAAAAAAATTCCAAAAATTAAAGAATATCATCCAGGCTTCATTTCAAGAAGAAACGGGTATAGACAGGCCGAAAAATAGAGATGAAAAAAAATTTCCTTCCTATCCGTTCGAACCCGACCCGAGTTAGAAAATTCAAAAATAAATGCAAAAAAATTCCAAAAATTAAAAAACATCATCCAGGCTTCATTTCAAGAGGAAACGGGTATGGACAGGCCGAAAAATAGAGAACAAAAAAAAAATTCCTTCCTATCCATTCGAACCCGACCCGAGATAGAAAATTCGAAAATAAATGCAAAGAAATTCTAAAAATTAAAAAACATCATCCAGGCTTAATTTCAAGAAGAAACGAGTATAGACAGGTCGAAAAATAGAGAAAAAAGAAATTTCCTTCCTATCCGTTCGAACCCGACCCGAGTTAGAAAATTCAAAAATAAATGTAAAAAAATTCCAAAAAATTAAAAAAAATCATCCATGCTTCATTTCAAGAGGAAACGGGTATGGACAGGCCGAAAAATAGAGAAGAAAAAAATTTTCCTTCCTATCAGTTCGAACCCGACTCGAGTTAGAAAATTCAAAAATAAATACAAAAAAATTCCAAAAATTAAAAAACATCATCCAGGCTTCATTTCAAGAGGAAACGGGTATGGACAGGCCGAAAAATAGAGAACAAAAAAAAAATTCCTTCCTATCCATTCGAACCCGACCCGAGATAGAAAATTCGAAAATAAATGCAAAGAAATTCTAAAAATTAAAAAACATCATGCAGGCTTAATTTCAAGAAGAAACGAGTATAGACAGGTCGAAAAATAGAGAAAAAAGAAATTTCCTTCCTATCCGTTCGAACCCGACCCGAGTTAGAAAATTCAAAAATAAATGTAAAAAAATTCCAAAAAATTAAAAAAAATCATCCATGCTTCATTTCAAGAGGAAACGGGTATGGACAGGCCGAAAAATAGAGAAGAAAAAAAATTTCCTTCCTATCCGATCGAACCCGGCCCGAGTTAGAAAATTCGAAAATCAATGCAAAAAAATTCTAAAAATTAAAAAACATCATTCAGGCTTCATTTCAAGACGAAACGGGTCAGGACAGGCCGAAAAATAAAGAAGAAAAAAAATTTCCTTCGTATCCCTTCGAACTCGACCCGAGTTAGAAAATTCGAAAATAAATGCAAAAAAATTCTAAAAATTAAAAAACATCATCCAGGCTTCATTTCAAGAAGAAACGGGTATGGACATGTCGAAAAATAGAGAAAAAAAAAATTTCCTTCCTATCCGTTCGAACCCGACCCGAGTTAGAAAATTCAAAAATAAATGTAAAAAAATTCCAAAAATTAAAAAAAATCATCCAGGCTTCATTTCAAGAGGAAACGGGTATGGACAGGCTGAAAAATAGAGAAGAAAAAAAATTTCCTTCCTATCAACTCAAACCCGACTTGAGTTACAAAATTCAAAAATAAATACAAAAAAATTCCAAAAATTAAAGAATATCATCCAGGCTTCATTTCAAGAAGAAACGGGTATAGACAGGCCGAAAAATAGAGAAGAAAAAAAATTTCCTTCCTATCCGTTCGAACCCGACCCGAGTTAGAAAATTCAAAAATAAATGCAAAAAAATTCCAAAAATTAAAAAACATCATCCAGGCTTCATTTCAAGAGGAAACGGGTATGGACAGGCCGAAAAATAGAGAACAAAAAAAAAATTCCTTCCTATCCATTCGAACCCGACCCGAGATAGAAAATTCGAAAATAAATGCAAAGAAATTCTAAAAATTAAAAAACATCATCCAGGCTTAATTTCAAGAAGAAACGAGTATAGACAGGTCGAAAAATAGAGAAAAAAGAAATTTCCTTCCTATCCGTTCGAACCCGACCCGAGTTAGAAAATTCAAAAATAAATGTAAAAAAATTCCAAAAAATTAAAAAAAATCATCCATGCTTCATTTCAAGAGGAAACGGGTATGGACAGGCCGAAAAATAGAGAAGAAAAAAATTTTCCTTCCTATCAGTTCGAACCCGACTCGAGTTAGAAAATTCAAAAATAAATACAAAAAAATTCCAAAAATTAAAAAACATCATCCAGGCTTCATTTCAAGAGGAAACGGGTATGGACAGGCCGAAAAATAGAGAACAAAAAAAAAATTCCTTCCTATCCATTCGAACCCGACCCGAGATAGAAAATTCGAAAATAAATGCAAAGAAATTCTAAAAATTAAAAAACATCATGCAGGCTTAATTTCAAGAAGAAACGAGTATAGACAGGTCGAAAAATAGAGAAAAAAGAAATTTCCTTCCTATCCGTTCGAACCCGACCCGAGTTAGAAAATTCAAAAATAAATGTAAAAAAATTCCAAAAAATTAAAAAAAATCATCCATGCTTCATTTCAAGAGGAAACGGGTATGGACAGGCCGAAAAATAGAGAAGAAAAAAATTTTCCTTCCTATCAGTTCGAATCCGACTCGAGTTAGAAAATTCAAAAATAAATACAAAAAAATTCCAAAAATTAAAAAACATCATCCAGGCTTCATTTCAAGAGGAAACGGGTATGGACAGGCCGAAAAATAGAGAACAAAAAAAAAATTCCTTCCTATCCATTCGAACCCGACCCGAGATAGAAAATTCGAAAATAAATGCAAAAAAATTCTTAAAATTAAAAAACATCATCCAGGCTTAATTTCAAGAAGAAACGAGTATAGACAGGTCGAAAAATAGAGAAAAAAGAAATTTCCTTCCTATCCGTTCGAACCCGACCCGAGTTAGAAAATTCAAAAATAAATGTAAAAAAATTCCAAAAAATTAAAAAACATCATCCACGCTTCATTTCAAGACGAAACGGGTCAGGACAGGCCAAAAAATTGAGAAGAAAAAAAATTTCCTTCCTATCCGTTCGAACCCGACCCGAGTTAGAAAATTCGAAAATAAATGCAAAAAAAATCTTAAAATTAAAAAACATCATCCAGGCTTCATTTCAAGAAGAAACGGGTTAGGACAGGCCGAAAAATAGAGAAGAAAAAAAATTTCCTTCCTATTCGATCGAACCCGACCCGAGTTAGAAAATTCAAAAATAAACGCAAAAAAATTCCAAAAATTAAAAAACATCATCCAGGCTTCATTTCAGGAGGAAACGGGTATGGACAGGCCGAAAAATAGAGAACAAAAAAAAAATTCCTTCCTATCCGTTCGAACCCGACCCGAGTTAGAAAATTCGAAAATAAATGCAAAAAAATTCTAAAAATTAAAAAACATCATCCACGCTTCATTTCAAGACGAAAAGGGTCAGGACAGGCCAAAAAATTGAGAAGAAAAAAAATTTCCTTCCTATCCGTTCGAACCCGACCCGAGTTAGAAAATTCGAAAATAAATGCAAAAAAAATCTTAAAATTAAAAAACATCATCCAGCCTTCATTTCAATAAGAAACGGGTTTAGACAGGCCGAAAAATAGAGAAGCAAAAAAATTTCCTTCCTATCCGTTCGAACCCGACCCGAGTTAGAAAATTCGAAAATAAATGCAAAAAAATTCTAAAAATTAAAAAACATCATCTACGCTTCATTTCATGAAGAAACGGGTATGGAAAGGCCGAAAAAAAGAGAACGAAAAAAATTTCCTTCCTATCCGTTCGAACCCGACCCGAGTTAGAAAAATCAAAAATAAATGCAAAAAAATTCCAAAAATTAAAAAACATCATCCAGGCTTCATTTCAAGTAGAAACGGGTATAGACAGGCCGAAAAATAGAGAAGAAAAAAAATTTCCTTCCTATCCGTTCGAACCCGACCCGAGTCAGCAAATTCGAAAATAAATGCAAAAAAATTCTAAAAATTAAAAAACATCATCTACGCTTCATTTCATGAAGAAACGGGTATTGAAAGGCCGACAAAAAGAGAACGAAAAAAATTTCCTTCCTATCCGTTCGAACCCGACCCGAGTTAGAAAATTCAAAAATAAACGCAAAAAAATTCCAAAAATTAAAAAACATCATCCAGGCTTCATTTCAAGAGGAAACGGGTATGGACCGGCCGAAAAATAGAGAACAAAAAAAAAATTCCTTCCTATCCGTTCGAACCCGCCCCGAGTTAGAAAATTCGAAAATAAATGCGAAAAAAATTCTAAAAATTAAAAAAGATCATCCAGGCTTCATTTCAAGAAGAAACGGGTATGGACAGGTCGAAAAATAGAGAAAAAAAAAATTTCCTTCCTATCCGTTCGAACCCGACCCGAGTTGGAAAATTCAAAAATAAATGTAAAAAAATTCCAAAAATTAAAAAAAATCATCCAGGCTTCATTTCAAGAGGAAACGGGTATGGACAGGCTGAAAAATAGAGAAGAAAAAAAATTTCCTTCCTATCAACTCAAACCCGACTCGAGTTACAAAATTCAAAAATAAATACAAAAAAATTCCAAAAATTAAAGAATATCATCCAGGCTTCATTTCAAGAAGAAACGGGTATAGACGGGCCGAAAAATAGAGAAGAAAAAAAATTTCCTTCCTATCCGATCGAACCCGACCCGAGTTAGAAAATTCAAAAATAAACGCAAAAAAATTCCAAAAATTAAAAAAGATCATCCCGGCTTCATTTCAAGAGGAAACGGGTATGGACAGGCCGAAAAATAGAGAACAAAAAAAAAATTCCTTCCTATCCGTTGGAACCCGACCCGAGTTAGAAAATTCGAAAATAAATGCAAAAAAATTCTAAAAATTAAAAAACATCATCCACGCTTCATTTCAAGACGAAACGGGTCAGGACAGGCCAAAAAATTGAGAAGAAAAAAAATTTCCTTCCTATCTGTTCGAACCCGACCCGAGTTAGAAAATTCGAAAATAAATGCAAAAAAAATCTTAAAATTATAAAACATCATCCAGGCTTCATTTCAATAAGAAACGGGTATAGACAGGCCGAAAAATAGAGAAGCAAAAACATTTCCTTCCTATCCGTTCGAACCCGACCCGAGTTAGAAAATTCGAAAAAAAATGCAAAAAAATTCTAAAAATTAAAAAACATCATCTACGCTTCATTTCATGAAGAAACGGGTATGGAAAGGCCGAAAAAAAGAGAACGAAAAAAATTTCCTTCCTATCCGTTCGAACCCGACCTGAGTTAGAAAAATCAAAAATAAATGCAAAAAAATTCCAAAAATTAAAAAACATCATCCAGGCTTCATTTCAAGAAGAAACGTGTATAGACAGGCCGAAAAATAGAGAAGAAAAAAAATTTCCTTCCTATCCGTTCGAACCCGACCCGAGTTAGAAAATTCGAAAATAAATGCAAAAAAATTCTAAAAATTAAAAAACATCATCTACGCTTCATTTCATGAAGAAACGGGTATTGAAAGGCCGAAAAAAAGAGAACGAAAAAAATTTCCTTCCTATCCGTTCGAACCCGACCCGAGTTTGAAAATTCAAAAATAAATGCAAAAAAATTCCAAAAATTAAAAAACATCATCCAGGCTTCATTTCAAGAGGAAACGGGTATGGACCGGCCGAAAAATAGAGAACAAAAAAAAAATTCCTTCCTATCCGTTCGAACCCGACCCGAGTTAGAAAATTCGAAAATAAATGCGAAAAAAATTCCAAAAATTAAAAAACATCATCCAGGATTCATTTCAAGAAGAAACGGGTATGGATAGATCGAAAAATAGGCAAGAAAAAAAATTTCCTTCCCATCCGTTCGAACCCGACCCGAGTTAGAAAATTCAAAAATAAATGCAAAAAAATTCCAAAAATTAAAAAAAATCATCCAGGCTTCATTTCAAGAGGAAACGGGTCAGGACAGGCCAAAAAATTGAGAAGAATAAAAATTTCCTTCCTATCCGTTCGAACCCGACCCGAGTTAGAAACTTCGAAAATAAATGCAAAAAAAATCTTAAAATTAAAAAACATCATCCAGGCTTCATTTCAATAAGAAACGGGTATAGACAGGCCGAAAAATAGAGAAGCAAAAAAATTTCCTTCCTATCCGTTGGAACCCGACCCGAGTTAGAAAATTCGAAAATAAATGCAAAAAAATTCTAAAAATTAAAAAACATCATCTACGCTTCATTTCATGAAGAAACGGGTATGGAAAGGCCGAAAAAAAGAGAACGAAAAAAATTTCCTTCCTATCCGTTCGAACCCGACCCGAGTTAGAAAAATCAAAAATAAATGCAAAAAAAATCCAAAAATTAAAAAACATCATCCAAGCTTCATTTCAAGAAGAAACGGGTATAGACAGGCCGAAAAATAGAGAAGAAAAAAAATTTCCTTCCTATCCGTTCGAACCCGACCCGAGTTAGAAAATTCGAAAATAAATGCAAAAAAATTCTAAAAATTAAAAAACATCATCTACGCTTCATTTTATGAAGAAACGGGTATTGAAAGGCCGAAAAAAAGAGAACGAAAAAAATTTCCTTCCTATCCATTCGAACCCGACCCGAGTTAGAAAATTCAAAAATAAACGCAAAAAAATTCCAAAAATTAAAAAACATCATCCAGGCTTCATTTCAAGAGGAAACGGGTATGGACCGGCCGAAAAATAGAGAACAAAAAAAAAATTCCTTCCTATCCGTTCGAACCCGACCCGAGTTAGAAAATTCGAAAATAAATGCGAAAAAAATTCTAAAAATTAAAAAACATCATCCAGGATTCATTTCAAGAAGAAACGGGTATGGATAGATCGAAAAATAGGCAAGAAAAAAAATTTCCTTCCCATCCGTTCGAACCCGACCCGAGTTAGAAAATTCAAAAATAAATGCAATAAAATTCCAAAAATTAAAAAAAATCATCCAGGCTTCATTTCAAGAGGAAACGGGTACGGACAGGCCGAAAAATAGAGAAGAAAATAAATTTCCTTCCTATCCGATCGAACCCGGCCCGAGTTAGAAAATTCGAAAATCAATGCAAAAAAATTCTAAAAATTAAAAAACATCATTCAGGCTTCATTTCAAGACGAAACGGGTCAGGCCAGGCCGAAAAATAAAGAAGAAAAAAAATTTCCTTCGTATCCCTTCGAACTCGACCCGAGTTAGAAAATTCGAAAATAAATGCAAAAAAATTCTAAAAATTAAAAAACATCATCCAGGCTTCATTTCAAGAAGAAACGGGTATGGACATGTCGAAAAATAGAGAAAAAAAAAATTTTCTTCCTATCCGTTCGAACCCGACCCGAGTTAGAAAATTCAAAAATAAATGTAAAAAAATTCCAAAAATTAAAAAAAATCATCCAGGCTTCATTTCAAGAGGAAACGGGTATGGACAGGCTGAAAAATAGAGAAGAAAAAAAATTTCCTTCCTATCAACTCAAACCTGACTCGAGTTACAAAATTCAAAAATAAATACAAAAAAATTCCAAAAATTAAAGAATATCATCCAGGCTTCATTTCAAGAAGAAACGGGTATAGACAGGCCGAAAAATAGGGAAGAAAAAAAATTTCCTTCCTATCCGTTCGAACCCGACCCGAGTTAGAAAATACAAAAATAAATGCAAAAAAATTCCAAAAATTAAAAAACATCATCCAGGCTTCATTTCAAGAGGAAACGGGTATGGACAGGCCGAAAAATAGAGAACAAAAAAAAAATTCCTTCCTATCCATTCGAACACGACCCGAGATAGAAAATTCGAAAATAAATGCAAAAAAATTCTAAAAATTAAAAAACATCATCCAGGCTTAATTTCAAGAAGAAACGAGTATAGACAGGTCGAAAAATAGAGAAAAAAGAAATTTCCTTCCTATCCGTTCGAACCCAACCCGAGTTAGAAAATTCAAAAATAAATGTAAAAAAATTCCAAAAAATTAAAAAAAATCATCCATGCTTCATTTCAAGAGGAAACGGGTATGGACAGGCCGAAAAATAGAGAAGAAAAAAAATTTCCTTCCTATCAGTTCGAACCCGACTCGAGTTAGAAAATTCAAAAATAAATACAAAAAATTCCAAAAATTAAAAAACATCATCCAGGCTTCATTTCAAGAGGAAACGGGTATGGACAGGCCGAAAAATAGAGAACAAAAAAAAAATTCCTTCTTATCCATTCGAACCCGACCCGAGATAGAAAATTCGAAAATAAATGCAAAAAAATTCTAAAAATTAAAAAACATCATCCAGGCTTAATTTCAAGAAGAAACGAGTATAGACAGGTCGAAAAATAGAGAAAAAAGAAATTTCCTTCCTATCCGTTCGAACCCGACCCGAGTTAGAAAATTCAAAAATAAATGTAAAAAAATTCCAAAAAATTAAAAAACATCATCCACGCTTCATTTCAAGACGAAACGGGTCAGGACAGGCCAAAAAATTGAGAAGAAAAAAAATTTCCTTCCTATCCGTTCGAACCCGACCCGAGTTAGAAAATTCGAAAATAAATGCAAAAAAAATCTGAAAATTAAAAAACATCATCCAGGCTTCATTTCAAGAAGAAACGGGTTAGGACAGGCCGAAAAATAGAGAAGAAAAAAAATTTCCTTCCTATCCGATCGAACCCGACCCGAGTTAGAAAATTCAAAAATAAACGCAAAAAAATTCCAAAAATTAAAAAACATCATCCAGGCTTCATTTCAAGAGTAAACGGGTATGGACAGGCCGAAAAATAGAGAACAAAAAAAAAATTCCTTCCGATCCGTTCGAACCCGAACTGAGTTAGAAAATTCGAAAATAAATGCAAAAAAATTCTAAAAATTAAAAAACATCATCCACGCTTCATTTCAAGACGAAACGGGTCAGGACAGGCCAAAAAATTGAGAAGAAAAAAAATTTCCTTCCTATCCGTTCGAACCCGACCCGAGTTAGAAAATTCGAAAATAAATGCAAAAAAAATCTTAAAATTAAAAAACATCATCCAGCCTTCATTTCAATAAGAAACGGGTATAGACAGGCCGAAAAATAGAGAAGCAAAAAAATTTCCTTCCTATCCGTTCGAACCCGACCCGAGTTAGAAAATTCGAAAATAAATGCAAAAAAATTCTAAAAATTAAAAAACATCATCTACGCTTCATTTCATGAAGAAACGGGTATGGAAAGGCCGAAAAAAAGAGAACGAAAAAAATTTCCTTCCTATCCGTTCGAACCCGACCCGAGTTAGAAAAATCAAAAATAAATGCAAAAAAATTCCAAAAATTAAAAAACATCATCCAGGCTTCATTTCAAGTAGAAACGGGTATAGACAGGCCGAAAAATAGAGAAGAAAAAAAATTTCCTTCCTATCCGTTCGAACCCGACCCGAGTCAGCAAATTCGAAAATAAATGCAAAAAAATTCTAAAAATTAAAAAACATCATCTACGCTTCATTTCATGAAGAAACGGGTATTGAAAGGCCGACAAAAAGAGAACGAAAAAAATTTCCTTCCTATCCGTTCGAACCCGACTCGAGTTAGAAAATTCAAAAATAAACGCAAAAAAATTACAAAAATTAAAAAACATCATCCAGGTTTCATTTCAAGAGGAAACGGGTATGGACCGGCCGAAAAATAGAGAACAAAAAAAAAATTCCGTCCTATCCGTTCGAACCCGCCCCGAGTTAGAAAATTCGAAAATAAATGCGAAAAAAATTCTAAAAATTAAAAAAGATCATCCAGGCTTCATTTCAAGAAGAAACGGGTATGGACAGGCTGAAAAATAGAGAAGAAAAAAAATTTCCTTCCTATCAACTCAAACCCGACTCGAGTTACAAAATTCAAAAATAAATACAAAAAAATTCCAAAAATTAAAGAATATCATCCAGGCTTCATTTCAAGAAGAAACGGGTATAGACAGGCCGAAAAATAGAGAAGAAAAAAAATTTCCTTCCTATCCGTTCGAACCCGACCCGAGTTAGAAAATTCGAAAATAAATGCAAAAAAATTCTAAAAATTAAAAAATATCATCCACGCTTCATTTCAAGACGAATCGGGTCAAGACAGGCCAAAAAATTGAGAAGGAAAAAAATTTCCTTCCTATCCGTTCGAACCCGACCCGAGTTAGAAAATTCGAAAATAAATGCAAAAAAAATCTTAAAATTAAAAAACATCATCCAGGCTTCATTTCAAGAAGAAACGGGTATAGACAGGCCAAAAAATAGAGAAGAAAAAAAATTTCCTTCCTATCCGTTCGAACCCGACCCGAGTTAGAAAATTCGAAAATAAATGTAAAAAAATTCTAAAAATTAAAAAACATCATCTACGCTTCATTTCATGAAGAAACGGGTACGGAAAGGCCGAAAAAAAGAGAAAGAAAAAAATTTCCTTCGTATCCGTTCGAACCCGACCCGAGTTAGAAAATTCAAAAATAAATGCAAAAAAATTCCAAAAATTAAAAAACATCATCCAGGCTTCATTCCAAGAGGAAACGGGTATGGACAGGCCGAAAAATAGAGAACAAAAAAAAAATTCATTCCTATCCATTCGAACCCGACCCGATTTAGAAAATTCGAAAATAAATGCAAAAAAATTCTAAAAATTAAAAAACATCATCCAGGCTTCATTTCAAGAAGAAACGAGTATGGACAGGTCGAAAAATAGAGAAAAAAGAAATTTCCTTCCTATCCGTTCGAACCCGACCCGAGTTAGAAAATTCAAAAAGAAATGTAAAAAAATTCCAAAAATTAAAAAAAATCATACATGCTTCATTTCAAGAGGAAACGGGTATGGACAGGCCGAAAAATAGAGAAGAAAAAAAATTTCCTTCCTATAAGTTTGAACCCGACTCGAGTTAGAAAATTCAAAAATATATACAAAAAAATTCCAAAAATTAAAGAATATCATCCAGGCTTCATTTCAAGACGAAACGGATCAGGACAGGCCGAAAAATAATGAAGAAAAAAAATTTCCTTCAGATCCCTTCGAACCCGACACGAGTTAGAAATTTCGAAAATAAATGCAAAAAAAATTCTAAAAATTAAAAAATATCATCCATGCTTGATTTCAAGACGAAACGGGTTAGGACAGGCCGAGAAATAGAGAGGAAAAAAAATTTCCTTCCTATCCGATCGAACCCGACCCGAGTTAGAAAATTCAAAAATAAACGCAAAAAAATTCCAAAAATTAAAAAACATCATCCAGGCTTCATTTCAAGAGGAAACGGGTATGGACAGGCCGAAAAATAGAGAACAAAAAAAAAAATTCCTTCCTTTCCGTTCGAACCCGACCCGAGTTAGAAAATTCGAAAATAAATGCAAAAAAATTCTAAAAATTAAAAAACATCATCCACGCTTCATTTCAACATGAAACGGGTCAGGACAGGCCAAAAAATTGAGAAGAAAAAAAATTTCCTTCCTATCCGTTCGAACCCGACCCGAGTTAGAAAATTCGAAAATAAATGCAAAAAAAATCTTAAAATTAAAAAAAATCATCCAGGCTTCATTTCAATAAGAAACGGGTATACACAGGCCGAAAAATAGAGAAGCAAAAAAATTTCCTTCCTATCCGTTCGAACCCGACCAGAGTTAGAAAATTCAAAAATAAACGCAAAAAAATTCCAAAAATTAAAAAACATCATCCAGGCTTCATTTCAAGAGGAAACGGGTATGGACCGGCCGAAAAATAGAGAACAAAAAAAAAATTCCTTCCTATCCGTTCGAACCCGACCCGAGTTAGAAAATTCGAAAATAAATGCGAAAAAAATTCTAAAAATTAAAAAACATCATCCAGGATTCATTTCAAGAAGAAACGGGTATGGATAGATCGAAAAATAGGCAAGGAAAAAAATTTCCTTCGCATCCGTTCGAACCCGACCCGAGTTAGAAAATTCAAAAATAAATGCAAAAAAATTCCAAAAATTAAAAAAAATCATCCAGGCTTCATTTCAAGAGGAAACGGGTACGGACAGGCCGAAAAATAGAGAAGAAAAAAAATTTCCTTCCTATCCGATCGAACCCGGCCCGAGTTAGAAAATTCGAAAATCAATGCAAAAAAATTCTAAAAATTAAAAAACATCATTCAGGCTTCATTTCAAGACGAAACGGGTCAGGACAGGCCGAAAAATAAAGAAGAAAAAAAATTTCCTTCATATCCCTTCGAACTCGACCCGAGTTAGAAAATTCGAAAATAAATGCAAAAAAATTCTAAAAATTAAAAAACATCATCCAGGCTTCATTTCAAGAAGAAACGGGTATGGACAGGTCGAAAAACAGAGAGAAAAAAAATTTCCTTCCTATCCGTTCGAACCCGACCCGAGTTAGAAAATTCAAAAATAAATGTAAAAAAATTCCAATAATTAAAAAAAATCATCCAGGCTTCATTTCAAGAGGAAACGGGTATGGACAGGCTGAAAAATAGAGAAGAAAAAAAATTTCCTTCCTATCAACTCAAACCCGACTCGAGTTACAAAATTCAAAAATAAATACAAAAAAATTCCAAAAATTAAAGAATATCATCCAGGATTCATTTCAAGAAGAAACGGGTATAGACAGGCCGAAAAATAGAGAAGAAAAAAAATTTCCTTCCTATCCGTTCGAACCCGACCCGAGTTAGAAAATTCTAAAATAAATGCAAAACAATTCTAAAAATTAAAAAACATCATCCACGCTTCATTTCAAGACGAAACGGGTCAGGACAGGCCAAAAAATTGAGAAGAAAAAAATTTTCCTTCCTATCCGTTCGAACCCGACCCGAGTTAGAAAATTCGAAAATAAATGCAAAAAAAATCTTAAAATTAAAAAACATCATCCAGGCTTCATTTCAAGAAGAAACGGGTATAGACAGGCCAAAAAATAGAGAAGAAAAAAAATTTCCTTCCTATCCGTTCGAACCCGACCCGAGTTAGAAAATTCGAAAATAAATGTAAAAAAATTCTAAAAATTAAAAAACATCATCTACGCTTCATTTCATGAAGAAACGGGTACGGAAAGGCCGAAAAAAAGAGAAAGAAAAAAATTTCCTTCGTATCCGTTCGAACCCGACCCGAGTTAGAAAATTCAAAAATAAATGCAAAAAAATTCCAAAAATTAAAAAACATCATCCAGGCTTCATTCCAAGAGGAAACGGGTATGGACAGGCCGAAAAATAGAGAACAAAAAAAAAATTCCTTCCTATCCATTCGAACCCGACCCGATTTAGAAAATTCGAAAATAAATGCAAAAAAATTCTAAAATTTAAAAAACATCATCCAGGCTTCATTTCAAGAAGAAACGAGTATGGACAGGTCGAAAAATAGAGAAAAAAGAAATTTCCTTCCTATCCGTTCGAACCCGACCCGAGTTAGAAAATTCAAAAAGAAATGTAAAAAAATTCCAAAAATTAAAAAAAATCATCCATGCTTCATTTCAAGAGGAAACGGGTATGGACAGGCCGAAAAATAGAGAAGAAAAAAAATTTCCTTCCTATAAGTTCGAACCCGACTCGAGTTAGAAAATTCAAAAATATATACAAAAAAATTCCAAAAATTAAAGAATATCATCCAGGCTTCATTTCAAGACGAAACGGATCAGGACAGGCCGAAAAATAATGAAGAAAAAAAATTTCCTTCGGATCCCTTCGAACACGACACGAGTCAGAAATTTCGAAAATAAATGCAAAAAAAATTCTAAAAATTAAAAAATATCATCCATGCTTGATTTCAAGACGAAACGGGTTAGGACAGGCCGAGAAATAGAGAGGAAAAAAAATTTCCTTCCTATCCGATCGAACCCGACCCGAGTTAGAAAATTCAAAAATAAACGCAAAAAAATTCCAAAAATTAAAAAACATCATCCAGGCTTCATTTCAAGAGGAAACGGGTATGGACAGGCCGAAAAATAGAGAACAAAAAAAAAAATTCCTTCCTTTCCGTTCGAACCCGACCCGAGTTAGAAAATTCGAAAATAAATGCAAAAAAATTCTAAAAATTAAAAAACATCATCCACGCTTCATTTCAACATGAAACGGGTCAGGACAGGCCAAAAAATTGAGAAGAAAAAAAATTTCCTTCCTATCCGTTCGAACCCGACCCGAGTTAGAAAATTCGAAAATAAATGCAAAAAAAATCTTAAAATTAAAAAAAATCATCCAGGCTTCATTTCAATAAGAAACGGGTATACACAGGCCGAAAAATAGAGAAGCAAAAAAATTTCCTTCCTATCCGTTCGAACCCGACCAGAGTTAGAAAATTCAAAAATAAACGCAAAAAAATTCCAAAAATTAAAAAACATCATCCAGGCTTCATTTCAAGAGGAAACGGGTATGGACCGGCCGAAAAATAGAGAACAAAAAAAAAATTCCTTCCTATCCGTTCGAACCCGACCCGAGTTAGAAAATTCGAAAATAAATGCGAAAAAAATTCTAAAAATTAAAAAACATCATCCAGGATTCATTTCAAGAAGAAACGGGTATGGATAGATCGAAAAATAGGCAAGGAAAAAAATTTCCTTCGCATCCGTTCGAACCCGACCCGAGTTAGAAAATTCAAAAATAAATGCAAAAAAATTCCAAAAATTAAAAAAAATCATCCAGGCTTCATTTCAAGAGGAAACGGGTACGG
The DNA here is from genome assembly GCF_932294415.1 of Quercus robur. Classification (NCBI taxonomy): domain Eukaryota; kingdom Viridiplantae; phylum Streptophyta; class Magnoliopsida; order Fagales; family Fagaceae; genus Quercus; species Quercus robur. Next base: position 37,777,745 of record NC_065538.1, on the reverse strand, counting down.
ACAGGCCGAAAAATAGAGAAGAAAAAAAATTTCCTTCCTATCCGATCGAACCCGGCCCGAGTTAGAAAATTCGAAAATCAATGCAAAAAAATTCTAAAAATTAAAAAACATCATTCAGGCTTCATTTCAAGACGAAACGGGTCAGGACAGGCCGAAAAATAAAGAAGAAAAAAAATTTCCTTCATATCCCTTCGAACTCGACCCGAGTTAGAAAATTCGAAAATAAATGCAAAAAAATTCTAAAAATTAAAAAACATCATCCAGGCTTCATTTCAAGAAGAAACGGGTATGGACAGGTCGAAAAACAGAGAGAAAAAAAATTTCCTTCCTATCCGTTCGAACCCGACCCGAGTTAGAAAATTCAAAAATAAATGTAAAAAAATTCCAAAAATTAAAAAAAATCATTCAGGCTTCATTTCAAGAGGAAACGGGTATGGACAGGCTGAAAAATAGAGAAGAAAAAAAATTTCCTTCCTATCAACTCAAACCCGACTCGAGTTACAAAATTCAAAAATAAATACAAAAAAATTCCAAAAATTAAAGAATATCATCCAGGATTCATTTCAAGAAGAAACGGGTATAGACAGGCCGAAAAATAGAGAAGAAAAAAAATTTCCTTCCTATCCGTTCGAACCCGACCCGAGTTAGAAAATTCTAAAATAAATGCAAAACAATTCTAAAAATTAAAAAACATCATCCACGCTTCATTTCAAGACGAAACGGGTCAGGACAGGCCAAAAAATTGAGAAGAAAAAAATTTTCCTTCCTATCCGTTCGAACCCGACCCGAGTTAGAAAATTCGAAAATAAATGCAAAAAAAATCTTAAAATTAAAAAACATCATCCAGGCTTCATTTCAAGAACAAACGGGTATAGACAGGCCGAAAAATAGAGAAGAAAAAAAATTTCCTTCCTATCCGTTCGAACCCGACCCGAGTTAGAAAATTCGAAAATAAATGCAAAAAAATTCTAAAAAATTAAAAAACATCATCTACGCTTCATTTCATGAAGAAACGGGTATGGAAAGGCCGAAAAAAAGAGAACGAAAAAAATTTCCTTCCTATCCGTTCGAACCCGACCCGAGTTAGAAAATTCAAAAATAAATGCAAAAAAATTCTAAAAATTAAAAAACATCATCTACGCTTCATTTCATGAAGAAACGGGTACGGAAAGGCCGAAAAAAAGAGAACGAAAAAAATTTCCTTCCTATCCGTTCGAACCCGACCCGAGTTAGAAAATTCAAAAATAAATGCAAAAAAATTCCAAAAATTAAAAAACATCATCCAGGCTTCATTCCAAGAGGAAACGGGTATGGACAGGCCGAAAAATAGAGAACAAAAAAAAAATTCCTTCCTATCCATTCGAACCCGACCCGATTTAGAAAATTCGAAAATAAATGCAAAAAAATTCTAAAAATTAAAAAACATCATCCAGGCTTCATTTCAAGAAGAAACGAGTATGGACAGGTCGAAAAATAGAGAAAAAAGAAATTTCCTTCCTATCCGTTCGAACCCGACCCGAGTTAGAAAATTCAAAAATAAATGTAAAAAAATTCCAAAAATTAAAAAAAATCATCCATGCTTCATTTCAAGAGGAAACGGGTATGGACAGGCCGAAAAATAGAGAAGAAAAAAAATTTCCTTCCTATCAGTTCGAACCCGACTCGAGTTAGAAAATTCAAAAATATATACAAAAAAATTCCAAAAATTAAAGAATATCATCCAGGCTTCATTTCAAGACGAAATGGATCAGGACAGGCCGAAAAATAATGAAGAAAAAAAATTTCCTTCACATCCCTTCGAACCCGACACGAGTCAGAAATTTCGAAAATAAATGCAAAAAAAATTCTAAAAATTAAAAAATATCATCCATGCTTGATTTCAAGACGAAACGGGTTAGGACAGGCCGAGAAATAGAGAGGAAAAAAAATTTCCTTCCTATCCGATCGAACCCGACCCGAGTTAGAAAATTCAAAAATAAACGCAAAAAAAATCTTAAAATTAAAAAAAATCATCCAGGCTTCATTTCAAGATGAAACGGGTCAGGACAGGCCAAAAAATTGAGAAGAAAAAAAATTTCCTTCCTATCCGTTCGAACCCGACCCGAGTTAGAAAATTCGAAAATAAATGCAAAAAAAATCTTAAAATTAAAAAAAATCATCCAGGCTTCATTTCAATAAGAAACGGGTATACACAGGCCGAAAAATAGAGAAGCAAAAAAATTTCCTTCCTATCCGTTCGAACCCGACCCGAGTTAGAAAATTCAAAAATAAATGCAAAAAAATTCTAAAAATTAAAAAACATCATCTACGCTTCATTTCATGAAGAAACGGGTATGGAAAGGCCGAAAAAAAGAGAACGAAAAAAATTTCCTTCCTATCCGTTCGAACCCGACCCGAGTTAGAAAAATAAAAAATAAATGCAAAAAAATTCCAAAAATTAAAAAACATCATCCAGGCTTCATTTCAAGAAGAAACGGGTATAGAGAGGCCGAAAAATAGAGAAGAAAAAAAATTTCCTTCCTATCCGTTCGAACCCGACCCGAGTTAGAAAATTCGAAAATAAATGCAAAAAAATTCTAAAAATTAAAAAACATCATCTACGCTTCATTTCATGAAGAAACGGGTATTGAAAGGCCGAAAAAAAGAGAACGAAAAAAATTTCCTTCCTATCCGTTCGAACCCGACCAGAGTTAGAAAATTCAAAAATAAACGCAAAAAAATTCCAAAAATTAAAAAACATAAGCCAGGCTTCATTTCAAGAGGAAACGGGTATGGACCGGCCGAAAAATAGAGAACAAAAAAAAAATTCCTTCCTATCCGTTCGAACCCGACCCGAGTTAGAAAATTCGAAAATAAATGCGAAAAAAATTTTAAAAATTAAAAAACATCATCCAGGATTCATTTCAAGAAGAAACGGGTATGGATAGATCGAAAAATAGGCAAGGAAAAAAATTTCCTTCGCATCCGTTCGAACCCGACCCGAGTTAGAAAATTCAAAAATAAATGCAAAAAAATTCCAAAAATTAAAAAAAATCATCCAGGCTTCATTTCAAGAGGAAACGGGTACGGACAGGCCGAAAAATAGAGAAGAAAAAAAATTTCCTTCCTATCCGATCGAACCCGGCCCGAGTTAGAAAATTCGAAAATCAATGCAAAAAAATTCTAAAAATTAAAAAACATCATTCAGGCTTCATTTCAAGACGAAACGGGTCAGGACAGGCCGAAAAATAAAGAAGAAAAAAAATTTCCTTCATATCCCTTCGAACTCGACCCGAGTTAGAAAATTCGAAAATAAATGCAAAAAAATTCTAAAAATTAAAAAACATCATCCAGGCTTCATTTCAAGAAGAAACGGGTATGGACAGGTCGAAAAACAGAGAGAAAAAAAAATTCCTTCCTATCCGTTCGAACCCGACCCGAGTTAGAAAATTCAAAAATAAATGTAAAAAAATTCCAAAAATTAAAAAAAATCATCCAGGCTTCATTTCAAGAGGAAACGGGTATGGACAGGCTGAAAAATAGAGAAGAAAAAAAATTTCCTTCCTATCAACTCAAACCCGACTCGAGTTACAAAATTCAAAAATAAATACAAAAAAATTCCAAAAATTAAAGAATATCATCCAGGATTCATTTCAAGAAGAAACGGGTATAGACAGGCCGAAAAATAGAGAAGAAAAAAAATTTCCTTCCTATCCGTTCGAACCCGACCCGAGTTAGAAAATTCTAAAATAAATGCAAAACAATTCTAAAAATTAAAAAACATCATCCACGCTTCATTTCAAGACGAAACGGGTCAGGACAGGCCAAAAAATTGAGAAGAAAAAAATTTTCCTTCCTATCCGTTCGAACCCGACCCGAGTTAGAAAATTCGAAAATAAATGCAAAAAAAATCTTAAAATTAAAAAACATCATCCAGGCTTCATTTCAAGAACAAACGGGTATAGACAGGCCGAAAAATAGAGAAGAAAAAAAATTTCCTTCCTATCCGTTCGAACCCGACCCGTGTTAGAAAATTCGAAAATAAAAGCAAAAAAATTCTAAAAATTAAAAAACATCATCTACGCTTCATTTCATGAAGAAACGGGTATGGAAAGGCCGAAAAAAAGAGAACGAAAAAAATTTCCTTCCTATCCGTTCGAACCCGACCCGAGTTAGAAAATTCAAAAATAAATGCAAAAAAATTCCAAAAATTAAAAAACATCATCCAGGCTTCATTTCAAGAGGAAACGGGTATGGACAGGACGAAAAATAGAGAACAAAAAAAAAAAATTCCTTCCTATCCATTCGAACCCGACCCGAGTTAGAAAATTCGAAAATAAATGCAAAAAAATTCTAAAAATTAAAAAACATCATCCAGGCTTCATTTCAAGAAGAAACGAGTATGGATAGGTCGAAAAATAGAGAAAAAAGAAATTTCCTTCCTATCCGTTCGAACCCGACCCGAGTTAGAAAATTCAAAAATAAATGCAAAAAAATTCCAAAAATTAAAAAAAATCATCCAGGCTTCATTTCAAGAGGAAACGGGTATGGACAGGCTGAAAAATAGAGAAGAAAAAAAATTTCCTTCCTATCAACTCAAACCCGACTCGAGTTACAAAATTCAAAAATAAATACAAAAAAATTCCAAAAATTAAAGAATATCATCCAGGATTCATTTCAAGAAGAAACGGGTATAGACAGGCCGAAAAATAGAGAAGAAAAAAAATTTCCTTCCTATCCGTTCGAACCCGACCCGAGTTAGAAAATTCTAAAATAAATGCAAAACAATTCTAAAAATTAAAAAACATCATCCACGCTTCATTTCAAGACGAAACGGGTCAGGACAGGCCAAAAAATTGAGAAGAAAAAAATTTTCCTTCCTATCCGTTCGAACCCGACCCGAGTTAGAAAATTCGAAAATAAATGCAAAAAAAATCTTAAAATTAAAAAACATCATCCAGGCTTCATTTCAAGAAGAAACGGGTATAGACAGGCCAAAAAATAGAGAAGAAAAAAAATTTCCTTCCTATCCGTTCGAACCCGACCCGAGTTAGAAAATTCGAAAATAAATGTAAAAAAATTCTAAAAATTAAAAAACATCATCTACGCTTCATTTCATGAAGAAACGGGTACGGAAAGGCCGAAAAAAAGAGAAAGAAAAAAATTTCCTTCGTATCCGTTCGAACCCGACCCGAGTTAGAAAATTCAAAAATAAATGCAAAAAAATTCCAAAAATTAAAAAACATCATCCAGGCTTCATTCCAAGAGGAAACAGGTATGGACAGGCCGAAAAATAGAGAACAAAAAAAAAATTCCTTCCTATCCATTCGAACCCGACCCGATTTAGAAAATTCGAAAATAAATGCAAAAAAATTCTAAAAATTAAAAAACATCATCCAGGCTTCATTTCAAGAAGAAACGAGTATGGACAGGTCGAAAAATAGAGAAAAAAGAAATTTCCTTCCTATCCGTTCGAACCCGACCCGAGTTAGAAAATTCAAAAAGAAATGTAAAAAAATTCCAAAAATTAAAAAAAATCATCCATGCTTCATTTCAAGAGGAAACGGGTATGGACAGGCCGAAAAATAGAGAAGAAAAAAAATTTCCTTCCTATAAGTTCGAACCCGACTCGAGTTAGAAAATTCAAAAATATATACAAAAAAATTCCAAAAATTAAAGAATATCATCCAGGCTTCATTTCAAGACGAAACGGATCAGGACAGGCCGAAAAATAATGAAGAAAAAAAATTTCCTTCGGATCCCTTCGAACCCGACACGAGTCAGAAATTTCGAAAATAAATGCAAAAAAAATTCTAAAAATTAAAAAATATCATCCATGCTTGATTTCAAGACGAAACGGGTTAGGACAGGCCGAGAAATAGAGAGGAAAAAAAATTTCCTTCCTATCCGATCGAACCCGACCCGAGTTAGAAAATTCAAAAATAAACGCAAAAAAATTCCAAAAATTAAAAAACATCATCCAGGCTTCATTTCAAGAGGAAACGGGTATGGACAGGCCGAAAAATAGAGAACAAAAAAAAAAATTCCTTCCTTTCCGTTCGAACCCGACCCGAGTTAGAAAATTCGAAAATAAATGCAAAAAAATTCTAAAAATTAAAAAACATCATCCACGCTTCATTTCAACATGAAACGGGTCAGGACAGGCCAAAAAATTGAGAAGAAAAAAAATTTCCTTCCTATCCGTTCGAACCCGACCCGAGTTAGAAAATTCGAAAATAAATGCAAAAAAAATCTTAAAATTAAAAAAAATCATCCAGGCTTCATTTCAATAAGAAACGGGTATACACAGGCCGAAAAATAGAGAAGCAAAAAAATTTCCTTCCTATCCGTTCGAACCCGACCAGAGTTAGAAAATTCAAAAATAAACGCAAAAAAATTCCAAAAATTAAAAAACATCATCCAGGCTTCATTTCAAGAGGAAACGGGTATGGACCGGCCGAAAAATAGAGAACAAAAAAAAAATTCCTTCCTATCCGTTCGAACCCGACCCGAGTTAGAAAATTCGAAAATAAATGCGAAAAAAATTCTAAAAATTAAAAAACATCATCCAGGATTCATTTCAAGAAGAAACGGGTATGGATAGATCGAAAAATAGGCAAGGAAAAAAATTTCCTTCGCATCCGTTCGAACCCGACCCGAGTTAGAAAATTCAAAAATAAATGCAAAAAAATTCCAAAAATTAAAAAAAATCATCCAGGCTTCATTTCAAGAGGAAACGGGTACGGACAGGCCGAAAAATAGAGAAGAAAAAAAATTTCCTTCCTATCCGATCGAACCCGGCCCGAGTTAGAAAATTCGAAAATCAATGCAAAAAAATTCTAAAAATTAAAAAACATCATTCAGGCTTCATTTCAAGACGAAACGGGTCAGGACAGGCCGAAAAATAAAGAAGAAAAAAAATTTCCTTCATATCCCTTCGAACTCGACCCGAGTTAGAAAATTCGAAAATAAATGCAAAAAAATTCTAAAAATTAAAAAACATCATCCAGGCTTCATTTCAAGAAGAAACGGGTATGGACAGGTCAAAAAACAGAGAGAAAAAAAATTTCCTTCCTATCCGTTCGAACCCGACCCGAGTTAGAAAATTCAAAAATAAATGTAAAAAAATTCCAAAAATTAAAAAAAATCATCCAGGCTTCATTTCAAGAGGAAACGGGTATGGACAGGCTGAAAAATAGAGAAGAAAAAAAATTTCCTTCCTATCAACTCAAACCCGACTCGAGTTACAAAATTCAAAAATAAATACAAAAAAATTCCAAAAATTAAAGAATATCATCCAGGATTCATTTCAAGAAGAAACGGGTATAGACAGGCCGAAAAATAGAGAAGAAAAAAAATTTCCTTCCTATCCGTTCGAACCCGACCCGAGTTAGAAAATTCTAAAATAAATGCAAAACAATTCTAAAAATTAAAAAACATCATCCACGCTTCATTTCAAGACGAAACGGGTCAGGACAGGCCAAAAAATTGAGAAGAAAAAAATTTTCCTTCCTATCCGTTCGAACCCGACCCGAGTTAGAAAATTCGAAAATAAATGCAAAAAAAATCTTAAAATTAAAAAACATCATCCAGGCTTCATTTCAAGAACAAACGGGTATAGACAGGCCGAAAAATAGAGAAGAAAAAAAATTTCCTTCCTATCCGTTCGAACCCGACCCGAGTTAGAAAATTCTAAAATAAATGCAAAAAAATTCTAAAAAATTAAAAAACATCATCTACGCTTCATTTCATGAAGAAACGGGTATGGAAAGGCCGAAAAAAAGAGAACGAAAAAAATTTCCTTCCTATCCGTTCGAACCCGACCCGAGTTAGAAAATTCAAAAATAAATGCAAAAAAATTCTAAAAATTAAAAAACATCATCTACGCTTCATTTCATGAAGAAACGGGTACGGAAAGGCCGAAAAAAAGAGAACGAAAAAAATTTCCTTCGTATCCGTTCGAACCCGACCCGAGTTAGAAAATTCAAAAATAAATGCAAAAAAATTCCAAAAATTAAAAAACATCATCCAGGCTTCATTCCAAGAGGAAACGGGTATGGACAGGCCGAAAAATAGAGAACAAAAAAAAAAATTCCTTCCTATCCATTCGAACCCGACCCGATTTAGAAAATTCGAAAATAAATGCAAAAAAATTCTAAAAATTAAAAAACATCATCCAGGCTTCATTTCAAGAAGAAACGAGTATGGACAGGTCGAAAAATAGAGAAAAAAGAAATTTCCTTCCTATCCGTTCGAACCCGACCCGAGTTAGAAAATTCAAAAATAAATGTAAAAAAATTCCAAAAATTAAAAAAAATCATCCATGCTTCATTTCAAGAGGAAACGGGTATGGACAGGCCGAAAAATAGAGAAGAAAAAAAATTTCCTTCCTATCAGTTCGAACCCGACTCGAGTTAGAAAATTCAAAAATATATACAAAAAAATTCCAAAAATTAAAGAATATCATCCAGGCTTCATTTCAAGACGAAATGGATCAGGACAGGCCGAAAAATAATGAAGAAAAAAAATTTCCTTCACATCCCTTCGAACCCGACACGAGTCAGAAATTTCGAAAATAAATGCAAAAAAAATTCTAAAAATTAAAAAATATCATCCATGCTTGATTTCAAGACGAAACGGGTTAGGACAGGCCGAGAAATAGAGAGGAAAAAAAATTTCCTTCCTATCCGATCGAACCCGACCCGAGTTAGAAAATTCAAAAATAAACGCAAAAAAATTCCAAAAATTAAAAAACATCATCCAGGCTTCATTTCAAGAGGAAACGGGTATGGACAGGCCGAAAAATAGAGAACAAAAAAAAAAATTCCTTCCTTTCCGTTCGAACCCGACCCGAGTTAGAAAATTCGAAAATAAATGCAAAAAAATTCTAAAAATTAAAAAACATCATCCACGCTTCATTTCAACATGAAACGGGTCAGGACAGGCCAAAAAATTGAGAAGAAAAAAAATTTCCTTCCTATCCGTTCGAACCCGACCCGAGTTAGAAAATTCGAAAATAAATGCAAAAAAATTCTAAAAATTAAAAACATCACCCAGGCTTCATTTCAAGACGAAACGGTTCAGGACAGGCCGAAAAATAGAAAACAAAAAAAATTTCATTCCTATCCGTTCGAACCCGACCCGAGTTAGAAAATTCGAAAATAAATGCAAAAAAATTCTAAAAATTAAAAAACATCATCCACGCTTCATTTCAAGATGAAACGGGTCAGGACAGGCCAAAAAATTGTGAAGAAAAAAAATTTCCTTCCTATCCGTTCGAACCCGACCCGAGTTAGAAAATTCGAAAATAAATGCAAAAAAAATCTTAAAATTAAAAAAAATCATCCAGGCTTCATTTCAATAAGAAACGGGTATACACAGGCCGAAAAATAGAGAAGCAAAAAAATTTCCTTCCTATCCGTTCGAACCCGACCCGAGTTAGAAAATTCAAAAATAAATGCAAAAAAATTCTAAAAATTAAAAAACATCATCTACGCTTCATTTCATGAAGAAACGGGTATGGAACGGCCGAAAAAAAGAGAACGAAAAAAATTTCCTTCCTATCCGTTCGAACCCGACCCGAGTTAGAAAATTCAAAAATAAATGCAAAAAAATTCTAAAAATTAAAAAACATCATCTACGCTTCATTTCATGAAGAAACGGGTACGGAAAGGCCGAAAAAAAGAGAACGAAAAAAATTTCCTTCGTATCCGTTCGAACCCGACCCGAGTTAGAAAATTCAAAAATAAATGCAAAAAAATTCCAAAAATTAAAAAACATCATCCAGGCTTCATTTCAAGAAGAAACGAGTATGGACAGGTCGAAAAATAGAGAAAAAAGTAATTTCCTTCCTATCCGTTCGAACCCGACCCGAGATAGAAAATTCAAAAATAAATGTAAAAAAATTCCAAAAATTAAAAAAAATCATCAAGGCTTCATTTCAAGAGGAAACGGGTATGGACAGGCTGAAAAATAGAGAACAAAAAAATTTCATTCCTATCAACTCAAACCCGACTCGAGTTACAAAATTCAAAAATAAATACAAAAAAATTCCAAAAATTAAAGAATATCATCCAGGATTCATTTCAAGAAGAAACGGGTATAGACAGGCCGAAAAATAGAGAAGAAAAAAAATTTCCTTCCTATCCGTTCGAACCCGACCCGAGTTAGAAAATTCTAAAATAAATGCAAAACAATTCTAAAAATTAAAAAACATCATCCACGCTTCATTTCAAGACGAAACGGGTCAGGACAGGCCAAAAAATTGAGAAGAAAAAAATTTTCCTTCCTATCCGTTCGAACCCGACCCTTGTTAGAAAATTCGAAAATAAATGCAAAAAAAATCTTAAAATTAAAAAACATCATCCAGGCTTCATTTCAAGAACAAACGGGTATAGACAGGCCGAAAAATAGAGAAGAAAAAAAATTTCCTTCCTATCCGTTCGAACCCGACACGAGTTAGAAAATTCGAAAATAAAAGCAAAAAAATTCTAAAAATTAAAAAACATCATCTACGCTTCATTTCATGAAGAAACGGGTATGGAAAGGCCGAAAAAAAGAGAACGAAAAAAATTTCCTTCCTATCCGTTCGAACCCGACCCGAGTTAGAAAATTCAAAAATAAATGCAAAAATTCCAAAAATTAAAAAACATCATCCAGGCTTCATTTCAAGAGGAAACGGGTATGGACAGGACGAAAAATAGAGAACAAAAAAAAAAAATTCCTTCCTATCCATTCGAACCCGACCCGAGTTAGAAAATTCGAAAATAAATGCAAAAAAATTCTAAAAATTAAAAAACATCATCCAGGCTTCATTTCAAGAAGAAACGAGTATGGATAGGTCGAAAAATAGAGAAAAAAGAAATTTCCTTCCTATCCGTTCGAACCCGACCCGAGTTAGAAAATTCAAAAATAAATGTAAAAAAATTCCGAAAATTAAAAAAAATCATCCATGCTTCATTTCAAGAGGAAACGGGTATGGACAGGCCGAAAAATAGAGAGGAAAAAAAATTTCCTTCCTATCAGTTCGAACCCGACTCTAGTTAGAAAATTCAAAAATAAATACAAAAAAATTCCAAAAATTAAAGAATATCATCCAGGCTTCATTTCAAGAAGAAACGGGTATAGACAAGCCGAAAAATAGAGAAGAAAAAAATTTCCTTCCTATCCGTTCGAACCCGACCCAAGTTAGAAAATTCGAAAATAAATGCAAAAAATTCTAAAAATTAAAAAACATCATCCAGGCTTCATTTCAAGACGAAACGGATTAGGACAGGACGAAAAATAAAGAAGAAAAAAAATTTCCTTCATATCCCTTCGAACCCGACCCGAGTCAGAAAATTCGAAAATAAATGCAAAAAAAATTCTAAAAATTAAAAAATATCATCCAGGCTTAATTTCAAGACGAAACGGGTTAGGACAGGCCGAAAAATAGAGAAGAAAAAAAATTTCCTTCCTATCCGTTCGAACCCGACCCGAGTAATAATATTCAAAAATAAATACAAAAAAATTCCAAAAATTAAAAAACATCATCCAGGCTTCATTTCAAGAGGCAACGGGTATGGACAGGCCGAAAAATAGAGAACAAAAAAAAAAATTCCTTCCTATCCGTTCGAACCTGACCCGAGTTAGAAAATTCGAAAATAAATGCAAAAAAATTCTAAAAATTAAAAAACATCATCCATGCTTCATTTAAAGACGAAACGGGTCAGGACAGGCCAAAAAATTGAGAAGAAAAAAAATTTCCTTCATATCCGTTCGAACCCGACCCGAGTTAGAAAATTCGAAAATAAATGCAAAAAAATTCTAAAAATTAAAAAACGTCATCCAGGCTTCATTTCAAGACGAAATGGATCAGGACAGGCCGAAAAATAAAGAAGAAAAAAAATTTCCTTCATATCCCTTCGAACCCGACCCGAGTAAGAAAATTCGAAAATAAATGCAAAAAAATTCTAAAAATTAAAAAACATCATCCAGGCTTCATTTCAAGAAGAAACGAGTATGGACAGGTCGAAAAATAGAGAAAAAAGAAATTTCCTTCCTATCCGTTCGAACCCGACCCGAGTTAGAAAATTCAAAAATAAATGTAAAAAAATTCCAAAAATTAAAAAAAATCATCCATGCTTCATTTCAAGAGGAAACGGGTATGGACAGGCCGAAAAATAGAGAAGAAAAAAAATTTCCTTCCTATCAGTTCGAACCCGACTCGAGTTAGAAAATTCAAAAATATATACAAAAAAATTCCAAAAATTAAAGAATATCATCCAGGCTTAATTTCAAGACGAAACGGGTATAGACAAGCCGAAAAATAGAGAAGAAAAAAATTTCCTTCCTATCCGTTCGAACCCGACCCGAGTTAGAAAATTCAAAAATAAATGCAAAGAAATTCTAAAAATTAAAAAACATCATCTACGCTTCATTTCATGAAGAAACGGGTATGGAAAGGCCGAAAAAAAGAGAACGAAAAAAATTTCCTTCCTATCCGTTCGAACCCGACCCGAGTTAGAAAATTCAAAAATAAATGCAAAAAAATTCTAAAAATTAAAAAACATCATCTACGCTTCATTTCATGAAGAAACGGGTACGGAAAGGCCGAAAAAAAGAGAACGAAAAAAATTTCCTTCGTATCCGTTCGAACCCGACCCGAGTTAGAAAATTCAAAAATAAATGCAAAAAAATTCCAAAAATTAAAAAACATCATCCAGGCTTCATTCCAAGAGGACACGGGTATGGACAGGCCGAAAAATAGAGAACAAAAAAAAAATTCCTTCCTATCCATTCGAACCCGACCCGATTTAGAAAATTCGAAAATAAATGCAAAAAAATTCTAAAAATTAAAAAACATCATCCAGGCTTCATTTCAAGAAGAAACGAGTATGGATAGGTCGAAAAATAGAGAAAAAAGAAATTTCCTTCCTATCCGTTCGAACCCGACCCGAGTTAGAAAATTCAAAAATAAATGTAAAAAAATTCCAAAAATTAAAAAAAATCATCCATGCTTCATTTCAAGAGGAAACGGGTATGGACAGGCCGAAAAATAGAGAAGAAAAAAAATTTCCTTCCTATCAGTTCGAACCCGACTCGAGTTAGAAAATTTAAAAATATATACAAAAAAATTCCAAAAATTAAAGAATATCATCCAGGCTTCATTTCAAGACGAAATGGATCAGGACAGGCCGAAAAATAATGAAGAAAAAAAATTTCCTTCACATCCCTTCGAACCCGACACGAGTCAGAAATTTCGAAAATAAATGCAAAAAAAATTCTAAAAATTAAAAAAAATCATCCAGGCTTCATTTCAAGAGGAAACGGGTATGGACCGGCCGAAAAATAGAGAACAAAAAAAAAATTCCTTCCTATCCGTTCGAACCCGACCCGAGTTAGAAAATTCGAAAATAAATGCGAAAAAAATTCTAAAAATTAAAAAACATCATCCAGGATTCATTTCAAGAAGAAACGGGTATGGATAGATCGAAAAATAGGCAAGGAAAAAAATTTCCTTCCCATCCGTTCGAACCCGACCCGAGTTAGAAAATTCAAAAATAAATGCAAAAAAATTCCAAAAATTAAAAAAAATCATCCAGGCTTCATTTCAAGAGGAAACGGGTACGGACAGGCCGAAAAATAGAGAAGAAAAAAAATTTCCTTCCTATCCGATCGAACCCGGCCCGAGTTAGAAAATTCGAAAATCAATGCAAAAAAATTCTAAAAATTAAAAAACATCATTCAGGCTTCATTTCAAGACGAAACGGGTCAGGACAGGCCGAAAAATAAAGAAGAAAAAAAATTTCCTACATATCCCTTCGAACTCGACCCGAGTTAGAAAATTCGAAAATAAATGCAAAAAAATTCTAAAAATTAAAAAACATCATCCAGGCTTCATTTCAATAAGAAACGGGTATGGACAGGTCGAAAAATAGAGAGAAAAAAAATTTCCTTCCTATCCGTTCGAACCCGACCCGAGTTAGAAAATTCAAAAATAAATGTAAAAAAATTCCAAAAATTAAAAAAAATCATCCAGGCTTCATTTCAAGAGGAAACGGGTATGGACAGGCTGAAAAATAGAGAAGAAAAAAAATTTCCTTCCTATCAACTCAAACCCGACTCGAGTTACAAAATTCAAAAATAAATACAAAAAAATTCCAAAAATTAAAGAATATCATCCAGGATTCATTTCAAGAAGAAACGGGTATAGACAGGCCGAAAAATAGAGAAGAAAAAAAATTTCCTTCCTATCCGTTCGAACCCGACCCGAGTTAGAAAATTCTAAAATAAATGCAAAACAATTCTAAAAATTAAAAAACATCATCCACGCTTCATTTCAAGACGAAACGGGTCAGGACAGGCCAAAAAATTGAGAAGAAAAAAACTTTCCTTCCTATCCGTTCGAACCCGACCCGAGTTAGAAAATTCGAAAATAAATGCAAAAAAAATCTTAAAATTAAAAAACATCATCCAGGCTTCATTTCAAGAACAAACGGGTATAGACAGGCCGAAAAATAGAGAAGAAAAAAAATTTCCTTCCTATCCGTTCGAACCCGACCCGTGTTAGAAAATTCGAAAATAAAAGCAAAAAAATTCTAAAAATTAAAAAACATCATCTACGCTTCATTTCATGAAGAAACGGGTATGGAAAGGCCGAAAAAAAGAGAACGAAAAAAATTTCCTTCCTATCCGTTCGAACCCGACCCGAGTTAGAAAATTCAAAAATAAATGCAAAAAAATTCCAAAAATTAAAAAACATCATCCAGGCTTCATTTCAAGAGGAAACGGGTATGGACAGGACGAAAAATAGAGAACAAAAAAAAAAAATTCCTTCCTATCCATTCGAACCCGACCCGAGTTAGAAAATTCGAAAATAAATGCAAAAAAATTCTAAAAATTAAAAAACATCATCCAGGCTTCATTTCAAGAAGAAACGAGTATGGATAGGTCGAAAAATAGAGAAAAAAGAAATTTCCTTCCTATCCGTTCGAACCCGACCCGAGTTAGAAAATTCAAAAATAAATGTAAAAAAATTACGAAAATTAAAAAAAATCATCCATGCTTCATTTCAAGAGGAAACGGGTATGGACAGGCCGAAAAATAGAGAGGAAAAAAAATTTCCTTCCTATCAGTTCGAACCCGACACTAGTTAGAAAATTCAAAAATAAATACAAAAAAATTTCAAAAATTAAAGAATATCATCCAGGCTTCATTTCAAGAAGAAACGGGTATAGACAAGCCGAAAAATAGAGAAGAAAAAAATTTCCTTCCTATCCGTTCGAACCCGACCCAAGTTAGAAAATTCGAAAATAAATGCAAAAAATTCTAAAAATTAAAAAACATCATCCAGGCTTCATTTCAAGACGAAACGGATCAGGACAGGCCGAAAAATAAAGAAGAAAAAAAATTTCCTTCATATCCCTTCGAACCCGACCCGAGTCAGAAAATTCGAAAATAAATGCAAAAAAAATTCTAAAAATTAAAAAATATCATCCAGGCTTGATTTCAAGACGAAACGGGTTAGGACAGGCCGAAAAATAGAGAAGAAAAAAAATTTCCTTCCTATCCGTTCGAACCCGACCCGAGTAATAAAATTCAAAAATAAATGCAAAAAAATTCCAAAAATTAAAAAACATCATCCAGGCTTCATTTCAAGAGGCAACGGGTATGGACAGGCCGAAAAATAGAGAACAAAAAAAAAATTCCTTCCTATCCGTTCGAACCTGACCCGAGTTAGAAAATTTGAAAATAAATGCAAAAAAATTCTAAAAATTAAAAAACATCATCCATGCTTCATTTCAAGACGAAACGGGTCAGGACAGGCCTAAAAATTGAGAAGAAAAAAAATTTCCTTCCTATCCGTTCGAACCCGACCCGAGTTAGAAAATTCGAAAATAAATGCAAAAAAATTCTAAAAATTAAAAAACATCATCCAGGCTTCATTTCAAGACGAAACGGATCAGGACAGGCCGAAAAATACAGAAGAAAAAAAATTTCCTTCATATCCCTTCGAACCCGACCCGAGTCAGAAAATTCGAAAATAAATGCAAAAAAATTCTAAAAATTAAAAAACATCATCCAGGCTTCATTTCAAGAAGAAACGAGTATGGACAGGTCGAAAAATAGAGAAAAAAGAAATTTCCTTCCTATCCGTTCGAACCCGACCCGAGTTAGAAAATTCAAAAATAAATGTAAAAAAATTCCAAAAATTAAAAAAAATCATCCATGCTTCATTTCAAGAGGAAACGGGTATGGACAGGCCGAAAAATAGAGAAGAAAAAAAATTTCCTTCCTATCAGTTCGAACCCGACTCGAGTTAGAAAATTCAAAAATATATACAAAAAAATTCCAAAAATTAAAGAATATCATCCAGGCTTAATTTCAAGACGAAACGGGTATAGACAAGCCGAAAAATAGAGAAGAAAAAAATTTCCTTCCTATCCGTTCGAACCCGACCCGAGTTAGAAAATTCGAAAATAAATGCAAAAAAATTCTAAAAATTAAAAACATCATCTACGCTTCATTTCATGAAGAAACGGGTACGGAAAGGCCGAAAAAAAGAGAACGAAAAAAATTTCCTTCGTATCCGTTCGAACCCGACCCGAGTTAGAAAATTCGAAAATAAATGCAAAAAAAATCTTAAAATTAAAAAACATCATCCAGGCTTCATTTCAAGAAGAAACGGGTATAGACAGGCCGAAAAATAGAGAAGCAAAAAAATTTCTTTCCTATCCGTTCGAGCCCGACCCGAGTTAGAAAATTCGAAAATAAATGCAAAAAAATTCTAAAAATTAAAAAACAACATCTACGCTTCATTTCATGAAGAAACGGGTACGGAAAGGCCGAAAAAAAGAGAACGAAAAAAATTTCCTTCGTATCCGTTCGAACCCGACCCGAGTTAGAAAATTCAAAAATAAATGCAAAAAAATTCCAAAAATTAAAAAACATCATCCAGGCTTCATTCCACGAGGAAACGGGTATGGACAGGCCGAAAAATAGAGAACAAAAAAAAATTTCCTTCCTATCCATTCGAACCCGACCCGATTTAGAAAATTCGAAAATAAATGCAAAAAAATTCTAAAAATTAAAAAACATCATCCAGGCTTCATTTCAAGAAGAAACGAGAATGGACAGGTCGAAAAATAGAGAAAAAAGAAATTTCCTTCCTATCCGTTCGAACCCGACCCGAGTTAGAAAATTCAAAAATAAATGTAAAAAAATTCCAAAAATTGAAAAAAATCATCCATGCTTCATTTCAAGAGGAAACGGGTATGGACTGGCCGAAAAATAGAGAAGAAAAAAAATTTCCTTCCTATCAGTTCGAACCCGACTCGAGTTAGAAAATTCAAAAATAAATACAAATAAATTCCAAAAATTAAAGAATATCATCCAGGCTTCATTTCAAGAAGAAACGGGTATAGACAAGCCGAAAAATAGAGAAGAAAAAAATTTCCTTCCTATCCGTTCGAACCCGACCCAAGTTAGAAAATTCGAAAATAAATGCAAAAAAATTCTAAAAATTAAAAAACATCATCCAGGCTTCATTTCAAGACGAAACGGATCAGGATAGGCCGAAAAATAAAGAAGAAAAAAAATTTCCTTCATATCCCTTCGAACCCGACCCGAGTCAGAAAATTCGAAAATAAAAGCAAAAAAAATTCTAAAAATTAAAAAATATCATCCAGGCTTGATTTCAAGACGAAACGGGTTAGGACAGGCCGAAAAATAGAGAAGAAAAAAAATTTCCTTCCTATCCGTTCGAAACCGACCCGAGTTAGAAAAGTCAAAAATAAATGCAAAAAAATTCTAAAAATTAAAAAACATCATCCAGGCTTCATGTCCAGAAGAAACGGGTATAGACAGGCCGAAAAATAGAGAACGAAAAAAATTTCCTTCCTATCCGTTCGAACCCGACCCGAGTAATAAAATTCAAAAATAAATGCAACAAAATTCGAAAAATTAAAAAACATCATACAGGCTTCATTTCAAGAGGCAACGGGTATGGACAGGCCGAAAAATAGAGAACAAAAAAAAAATTTCTTCCTATCCGTTCGAACCCGACCCGAGTTAGAAAATTCGAAAATAAATGGAAAAAAATTCTAAAAATTAAAAAACATCATCCACGCTTCATTTCAAGACGAAACGGGTCAGGACAGGCCAAAAAATTGAGAAGAAAAAAAATTTCCTTCCTATCCGTTCGAACCCGACCCGAGTTAGAAAATTCGAAAATAAATGCAAAAAAATTCTAAAAATTAAAAAACATCATCCAGGCTTCATTTCAAGAAGAAACGAGTATGGACAGGTCGAAAAATAGAGAAAAAAGAAATTTCCTTCCTATCCGTTCGAACCCGACCCGAGTTAGAAAATTCAAAAATAAATGTAAAAAAGTTCCAAAAATTAAAAAAAATCATCCTTGCTTCATTTCAAGAGGAAACGGGTATGGACAGGCCGAAAAATAGAGAAGAAAAAAATTTCCTTCCTATCAGTTCGAACCCGACTCGAGTTAGAAAATTCAAAAATAAATACAATAAAATTCCAAAAATTAAAGAATATCATCCAGGCTTCATTTCAAGAAGAAACGGGTATAGACAAGCCGAAAAATAGAGAAGAAAAAAATTTCCTTCCTATCCGTTCGAACCCGAACCGAGTAATAAAATTCAAAAATAAATGGAAAAAAATTCTAAAAATTAAAAAACATCATCTACGCTTCATTTCATGAAGAAACGGGTATGGAAAGGCCGAAAAAAATAGAACGAAAAAAATTTCCTTCCTATCCGTTCGAACCCGACCCGAGTTAGAAAATTCATAAATAAATGCAAAAAAATTCCAAAAATTAAAAAACATCATCCAGGCTTCATTTCAAGAAGAAACGGGTATAGACAGGCCGAAAAATAGAGAAGAAAAAAAGTTTCCTTCCTATCCGTTCGAACCCGACCCGAGTTAGAAAATTCGAAAATAAATGCAAAAAAATTCTAAAAATTAAAAAACATCATCTACGCATCATTTCATGAAGAAACGGGTATGGAAAGGCCGAAAAAAAGAGAACGAAAAAAATTTCCTTCCTTTCCGTTCGAACCCGACCCGAGTTAGAAAATTCAAAAATAAACGCAAAAAAATTCCAAAAATTAAAAAACATCTTCCAGGCTTCATTTCAAGAGGAAACGGGTATGGACAGGCCGAAAAATAGAGAACAAAAAAAAAAATTCCTTCCTATCCGTTCGAACCCGACCCGAGTTAGAAAATTCGAAAATAAATGCGAAAAAAATTCTAAAAATTAAAAAACATCATCCAGGATTCATTTCAAGAAGAAACGGGTATGGATAGATCGAAAAATAGGCAAGAAAAAAAATTTCCTTCCCATCCGTTCGAACCCGACCCGAGTTAGAAAATTCAAAAATAAACGCAAAAAAATTCCAAAAATTAAAAAACATCTTCCAGGCTTCATTTCAAGAGGAAACGGGTATGGACAGGCCGAAAAGTAGAGAACAAAAAAAAATTTCCTTCCTATCCGTTCGAAACCGACCCGAGTTAGAAAATTCAAAAATAAATGCAAAAAAATTCTAAAGATTAAAAAACATCATCCAGGCTTCATGTCAAGAAGAAACGGGTATAGACAGGCCGAAAAATAGAGAACGAAAAAAATTTCCTTCCTATCCGTTCGAACCCGACCCGAGTAATAAAATTCAAAAATAAATGCAAAAAAATTCCAAAAATTAAAAAACATCATCCAGGCTTCATTTCATGAGGAAACGGGTATGGACAGGCCGAAAAATAGAGAACAAAAAAAAAATTCCTTCCTATCCGTTCGAACCCGACCCGAGTTAGAAAATTCGAAAAAAAATGCAAAAAAATTTTAAAAATTAAAAAACATCATCCACGCTTCATTTCAAGACGAAACGGGTCAGGACAGGCCAAAAAATCGAGAAGAAAAAAAATTTCCTTCCTATCCGTTCGAACCCGACCCGAGTTAGAAAATTCGAAAATAAATGCAAAAAAAATCTTAAAATTAAAAAACATCATCCAGGCTTCATTTCAATAAGAAACGGGTATAGACAGGCCGAAAAATAGAGAAGCAAAAAAATTTCCTTTCTATCCCTTCGAACCCGACCCGAGTTAGAAAATTCGAAAATAAATGCAAAAAAATTCTAAAAATTAAAAAACATCATCTACGCTTCATTTCATGAAGAAACGGGTATGGAAAGGCCGAAAAAAAGAGAACGAAAAAAATTTCCTTCCTATCCGTTCGAACCCGACCCGAGTTAGAAAATTCAAAAATAAATGCAAAAAAATTCCAAAAATTAAAAAACATCATCCAGGCTTCATTTCAAGAAGAAACGGGTATAGACAGGCCGAAAAATAGAGAAGAAAAAAAGTTTCCTTCCTATCCGTTCGAACCCGACCCGAGTTAGAAAATTCGAAAATAAATGCAAAAAAATTATATAAATTAAAAAACATCATCTTCGCTTCATTTCATGAAGAAACGGGTATGGAAAGGCCGAAAAAAAGAGAACGAAAAAAATTTCCTTCCTATCCGTTCGAACCCGACCCGAGTTAGAAAATTCAAAAATAAATGCGAAAAAAATTCTAAAAATTAAAAAACATCATCCAGGATTCATTTCAAGAAGAAACGGGTATGGATAGATCGAAAAATAGGCAAGAAAAAAAATTTCCTTCCCATCCGTTCGAACCCGACCCGAGTTAGAAAATTCAAAAATAAACGCAAAAAAATTCCAAAAATTAAAAAACATCTTCCAGGCTTCATTTCAAGAGGAAACGGGTATGGACAGGCCGAAAAGTAGAGTACAAAAAAAAATTTCCTTCCTATCCGTTCGAAACCGACCCGAGTTAGAAAATTCAAAAATAAATGCAAAAAAATTCTAAAGATTAAAAAACATCATCCAGGCTTCATGTCAAGAAGAAACGGGTATAGACAGGCCGAAAAATAGAGAACGAAAAAAATTTCCTTCCTATCCGTTCGAACCCGACCCGAGTAATAAAATTCAAAATAAATGCAAAAAAATTCCAAAAATTAAAAAACATCATCCAGGCTTCATTTCATGAGGAAACGGGTATGGACAGGCCGAAAAATAGAGAACAAAAAAAAAATTCCTTCCTATCCGTTCGAACCCGACCCGAGTTAGAAAATTCGAAAATAAATGCAAAAAAATTTTAAAAATTAAAAAACATCATCCACGCTTCATTTCAAGACGAAACGGGTCAGGACAGGCCAAAAAATCGAGAAGAAAAAAAATTTCCTTCCTATCCGTTCGAACCCGACCCGAGTAATAAAATTCAAAAATAAATGCAAAAAAATTCCAAAAATTAAAAAACATCATCCAGGCTTCATTTCATGAGGAAACGGGTATGGACAGGCCGAAAAATAGAGAACAAAAAAAAAATTCCTTCCTATCCGTTCGAACCCGACCCGAGTTAGAAAATTCGAAAATAAATGCAAAAAAAATCTTAAAATTAAAAAACATCATCCAGGCTTCATTTCAATAAGAAACGGGTATAGACAGGCCGAAAAATATAGAAGCAAAAAAATTTCCTTTCTATCCCTTCGAACCCGACCCGAGTTAGAAAATTCGAAAATAAATGCAAAAAAATTCTAAAAATTAAAAAACATCATCTACGCTTCATTTCATGAAGAAACGGGTATGGAAAGGCCGAAAAAAAGAGAACGAAAAAAATTTCCTTCCTATCCGTTCGAACCCGACCCGAGTTAGAAAATTCAAAAATAAATGCAAAAAAATTCCAAAAATTAAAAAACATCATCCAGGCTTCATTTCAAGAAGAAACGGGTATAGACAGGCCGAAAAATAGAGAAGAAAAAAAGTTTCCTTCCTATCCGTTCGAACCCGACCCGAGTTAGAAAATTCGAAAATAAATGCAAAAAAATTATATAAATTAAAAAACATCATCTTCGCTTCATTTCATGAAGAAACGGGTATGGAAAGGCCGAAAAAAAGAGAACGAAAAAAATTTCCTTCCTATCCGTTCGAACCCGACCCGAGTTAGAAAATTCAAAAATAAATGCAAAAAAATTCTAAAAATTAAAAAACATCATCCAGGCTTCATTTCAAGAAGAAACGGGTATAGACAGGCCGAAAAATAAAGAAGAAAAAAAATTTCCTTCATATCCCTTCGAACCCGACCCGAGTTAGAAAATTCGAAAATAAATGCAAAAAAAATTCAAAAAATTAAAAAATATCATCCAGGCTTGATTTCAAGACGAAACGGGTTCGGACAGGCCGAAAAATAGAGAAGAAAAAAAATTTCCTTCCTATCCGTTCGAAACCGACCCGAGTTAGAAAATTCAAAAATAAATGCAAAAAAATTCTAAAAATTAAAAAACATCATCCAGGCTTCATGTCAAGAAGAAACGGGTATAGACAGGCCGAAAAATAGAGAACGAAAAAAATTTCATTCCTATCCGTTCGAACCCGACCCGAGTAATAAAATTCAAAAATAAATGCACAAAAATTCCAAAAATTAAAAAACATCATCCAGGCTTCATTTCAAGAGGAAACGGGTATGGACAGGCCGAAAAATAGAGAACAAAAAAAAAATTCCTTCCTATCCGTTCGAACCCGACCCGAGTTAGAAAATTCGAAAATAAATGCAAAAAAATTTTAAAAATTAAAAAACATCATCCACGCTTCATTTCAAGACGAAACAGGTCAGGACAGGCCAAAAACTTGAGAAGAAAAAAAATTTCCTTCCTATCCGTTCGAACCCGACCCGAGTTAGAAAATTCGAAAATAAATGCAAAAAAAATCTTAAAATTAAAAAACATCATCCAGGCTTCATTTCAATAAGAAACGGGTATAGACAGGCCGAAAAATAGAGAAGAAAAAAAATTTCCTTCCTATCCGTTCGAACCCGACCCGAGTTACAAAATTCGAGAATAAATGCAAAAAAATTCTAAAAATTAAAAAACATCATCTACGCTTCATTTCATGAAGAAACGGGTATGGAAAGGCCGAAAAAAAGAGAACGACAAAAATTTCCTTCCTATCCGTTCGAACCCGACCCGAGTTAGAAAATTCAAAAATAAATGCAAAAAAATTCCAAAAATTAAAAAACATCATCCAGGCTTCATTTCAAGAAGAAACGGGTATAGACAGGCCGAAAAATAGAGAAGAAAAAAAGTTTCCTTCCTATCCGTTCGAACCCGACCCGAGTTAGAAAATTCGAAAATAAATGCAAAAAAATTCTAAAAATTAAAAAACATCATCTTCGCTTCATTACATGAAGAAACGGGTATGGAAAGGCCGAAAAAAAGAGAACGAAAAATATTTCCTTCCTATCCGTTCGAACCCGACCCGAGTTAGAAAATTCAAAAATAAACGCAAAAAAATTCCAAAAATTAAAAAACATCTTCCAGGTTCATTTCAAGAGGAAACGGGTATGGACAGGCCGAAAAATAGAGAACAAAAAAAAAATTCCTTCCTATCCGTTCGAACCCGACCCGAGTTAGAAAATTCGAAAATAAATGCAAAAAAATTTTAAAAATTAAAAAACATCATCCACGCTTCATTTCAAGACGAAACAGGTCAGGACAGGCCAAAAACTTGAGAAGAAAAAAAATTTCCTTCCTATCCGTTCGAACCCGACCCGAGTTAGAAAATTCGAAAATAAATGCAAAAAAAATCTTAAAATTAAAAAACATCATCCAGGCTTCATTTCAATAAGAAACGGGTATAGACAGGCCGAAAAATAGAGAAGCAAAAAAATTTCCTTCCTATCCGTTCGAACCCGACCCGAGTTACAAAATTCGAAAATAAATTCAAAAAAATTCTAAAAATTAAAAAACATCATCTACGCTTCATTTCATGAAGAAACGGGTATGGAAAGGCCGAAAAAAAGAGAACGAAAAAAATTTCCTTCCTATCCGTTCGAACCCGACCCGAGTTAGAAAATTCAAAAATAAATGCAAAAAAATTCCAAAAATTAAAAAACATCATCCAGGCTTCATTTCAAGAAGAAACGGGTATAGACAGGCCGAAAAATAGAGAAGAAAAAAAATTTCCTTCCTATCCGTTCGAACCCGACCCGAGTTAGAAAATTCGAAAATAAATGCAAAAAAATTCTAAAAATTAAAAAACATCATCTACGCTTCATTTCATGAAGAAACGGGTATGGAAAGGCCGAAAAAAAGAGAACGAAAAAAATTTCCTTCCTATCCGTTCGAACCCGACCCGAGTTAGAAAATTCAAAAATAAACGCAAAAAAAATTCCAAAAATTAAAAAACATCTTCCAGGTTCATTTCAAGAGGAAACGGGTATGGACAGGCCGAAAAATAGAGAACAAAAAAAAAATTCCTTCCTATCCGTTCGAACCCGACCCGAGTTAGAAAATTCAAAAATAAATGCAAAAAAATTCCAAAAATTAAAAAACATCATCCAGGCTTCATTTCATGAGGAAACGGGTATGGACAGGCCGAAAAATAGAGAACAAAAAAAAAATTCCTTCCTATCCGTTCGAACCCGACCCGAGTTAGAAAATTCGAAAATAAATGCAAAAAAATTTTAAAAATTAAAAAACATCATCCACACTTCATTTCAAGACGAAACGGGTCAGGACAGGCCAAAAAATCGAGAAGAAAAAAAATTTCCTTCCTATCCGTTCGAACCCGACCCGAGTTAGAAAATTCGAAAATAAATGCAAAAAAAATCTTAAAATTAAAAAACATCATCCAGGCTTCATTTCAATAAGAAACGGGTATAGACGGGGCCGAAAAATAGAGAAGCAAAAAAATTTCCATCCTATCCGTTCGAACCCGACCCGAGTTAGAAAATTCGAAAATAAATGCAAAAAAATTCTAAAAATTAAAAAACATCATCTACGCTTCATTTCATGAAGAAACGGGTATGGAAAGGCCGAAAAAAAGAGAACGAAAAAAATTTCCTTCATATCCGTTCGAACCCGACCCGAGTTAGAAAATTCAAAAATAAATGCAAAAAAATTCCAAAAATTAAAAAACATCATCCAGGCTTCATTTCAAGAAGAAACGGGTATAGACAGGCCGAAAAATAGAGAAGAAAAAAAGTTTCCTTCCTATCCGTTCGAACCCGACCCGAGTTAGAAAATTCGAAAATAAATGCAAAAAAATTCTAAAAATTAAAAAACATCATCTTCGCTTCATTACATGAAGAAACGGGTATGGAAAGGCCGAAAAAAAGAGAACGAAAAAAATTTCCTTCCTATCCGTTCGAACCCGACCCGAGTTAGAAAATTCAAAAATAAACGCAAAAAAATTCCAAAAATTAAAAAACATCTTCCAGGTTCATTTCAAGAGGAAACGGGTATGGACAGGCCGAAAAATAGAGAACAAAAAAAAAATTCCTTCCTATCCGTTCGAACCCGACCCGAGTTAGAAAATTCGAAAATAAATGTGAAAAAAATTCTAAAAATTAAAAAACATCATCCAGGATTCATTTCAAGAAGAAACGGGTATGGAAAGATCGAAAAATAGGCAAGAAAAAAAATTTCCTTCCCATCCGTTCGTACCCGACCCGAGTTTGAAAATTCAAAAATAAATGCAAAAAAATTCCAAAAATTAAAAAACATCATCCAGGCTTCATTTCAAGAGGAAACGGGTATGGACAGGCCGAAAAATAGAGAACAAAAAAAAAATTCCTTCCTATCCATTCGAACCCGACCCGAGTTAGAAAATTCGAAAATAAATGCAAAAAAATTCTAAAAATTAAAAAACATCATCCAGGCTTCATTTCAAGAAGAAACGAGTATGGACAGGTCGAAAAATAGAGAGAAAAGAAATTTCCTTCCTATCCGTTCGAACCCGACCCGAGTTAGAAAATTCGAAAATAAATGTGAAAAAAATTCTAAAAATTAAAAAACATCATCCAGGATTCATTTCAAGAAGAAACGGGTATGGAAAGATCGAAAAATAGGCAAGAAAAAAAATTTCCTTCCCATCCGTTCGTACCCGACCCGAGTTAGAAAATTCGAAAATAAATGCAAAAAAAATCTTAAAATTAAAAATCATCATCCAGGCTTCCTTTCAATAAGAAACGGGTATAGACAGGCCGAAAAATAGAGAAGAAAAAAAATTTCCTTCCTATCCGTTCGAACCCGACCCGAGTTACAAAATTCGAAAATAAATGCAAAAAAATTCTAAAAATTAAAAAACATCATCTACGCTTCATTTCATGAAGAAACGGGTATGGACAGGCCGAAAAATAGAGAACGAAAAAAATTTCCTTCCTATCCGTTCGAACCCGACCCGAGTTAGAAAATTCAAAAATAAATGCAAAAAAATTCCAAAAATTAAAAACATCATCCAGGCTTCATTTCAAGAAGAAACGGGTATAGACAGGCCGAAAAATAGAGAAGAAAAAAAATTTCCTTCCTATCCGTTCGAACCCGACCCGAGTTAGAAAATTCGAAAATAAATGCAAAAAAATTCTAAAAATTAAAAAACATCATCTTCGCTTCATTACATGAAGAAACGGGTATGGAAAGGCCGAAAAAAAGAGAACGAAAAATATTTCCTTCCTATCCGTTCGAACCCGACCCGAGTTAGAAAATTCAAAAATAAACGCAAAAAAATTCAAAAATTAAAAAACATCTTCCAGGTTCATTTCAAGAGGAAAACGGGTATGGACAGGCCGAAAAATAGAGAACAAAAAAAAAATTCCTTCCTATCCGTTCGAACCCGACCCGAGTTAGAAAATTCGAAAATAAATGCAAAAAAATTTTAAAAATTAAAAAACATCATCCACGCTTCATTTCAAGACGAAACAGGTCAGGACAGGCCAAAAACTTGAGAAGAAAAAAATTTCCTTCCTATCCGTTCGAACCCGACCCGAGTTAGAAAATTCGAAAATAAATGCAAAAAAAATCTTAAAATTAAAAAACATCATCCAGGCTTCATTTCAATAAGAAACGGGTATAGACAGGCCGAAAAATAGAGAAGCAAAAAAATTTCCTTCCTATCCGTTCGAACCCGACCCGAGTTACAAAATTCGAAAATAAATGCAAAAAAATTCTAAAAATTAAAAAACATCATCTACGCTTCATTTCATGAAGAAACGGGTATGGAAAGGCCGAAAAAAAGAGAACGAAAAAAATTTCCTTCCTATCCGTTCGAACCCGACCCGAGTTAGAAAATTCAAAAATAAATGCAAAAAAATTCCAAAAATTAAAAAACATCATCCAGGCTTCATTTCAAGAAGAAACGGGTATAGACAGGCCGAAAAATAGAGAAGAAAAAAAATTTCCTTCCTATCCGTTCGAACCCGACCCGAGTTAGAAAATTCGAAAATAAATGCAAAAAAATTCTAAAAATTAAAAAACATCATCTACGCTTCATTTCATGAAGAAACGGGTATGGAAAGGCCGAAAAAAAGAGAACGAAAAAAATTTCCTTCCTATCCGTTCGAACCCGACCCGAGTTAGAAAATTCAAAAATAAACGCAAAAAAATTCCAAAAATTAAAAAACATCTTCCAGGTTCATTTCAAGAGGAAACGGGTATGGACAGGCCGAAAAATAGAGAACAAAAAAAAAATTCCTTCCTATCCGTTCGAACCCGACCCGAGTTAGAAAATTCAAAAATAAATGTAAAAAAATTCCAAAAATTAAAAAACATCATCCAGGCTTCATTTCATGAGGAAACGGGTATGGACAGGCCGAAAAATAGAGAACAAAAAAAAAATTCCTTCCTATCCGTTCGAACCCGACCCGAGTTAGAAAATTCAAAAATAAATGCAAAAAAATTTTAAAAATTAAAAAACATCATCCACACTTCATTTCAAGACGAAACGGGTCAGGACAGGCCAAAAAATCGAGAAGAAAAAAAATTTCCTTCCTATCCGTTCGAACCCGACCCGAGTTAGAAAATTCGAAAATAAATGCAAAAAAAATCTTAAAATTAAAAAACATCATCCAGGCTTCATTTCAATAAGAAACGGGTATAGACAGGCCGAAAAATAGAGAAGCAAAAAAATTTCCTTCCTATCCGTTCGAACCCGACCCGAGTTAGAAAATTCAAAAATAAACGCAAAAAAATTCCAAAAATTAAAAAACATCATCCAGGCTTCATTTCAAGAGGAAACGGGTATGGACAGGCCGAAAAATAGAGAACAAAAAAAATTTCCTTCATATCCGTTCGAACCCGACCCGAGTTAGAAAATTCAAAAATAAATGCAAAAAAATTCCAAAAATTAAAAAACATCATCCAGGCTTCATTTCAAGAAGAAACGGGTATCGACAGGCCGAAAAATAGAGAAGAAAAAAAGTTTCCTTCCTATCCGTTCGAACCCGACCCGAGTTAGAAAATTCGAAAATAAATGCAAAAAAATTCTAAAAATTAAAAAACATCATCTTCGCTTCATTACATGAAGAAACGGGTATGGAAAGGCCGAAAAAAAGAGAACGAAAAAAATTTCCTTCCTATCCGTTCGAACCCGACCCGAGTTAGAAAATTCAAAAATAAACGCAAAAAAATTCCAAAAATTAAAAAACATCTTCCAGGTTCATTTCAAGAGGAAACGGGTATGGACAGGCCGAAAAATAGAGAACAAAAAAAAAATTCCTTCCTATCCGTTCGAACCCGACCCGAGTTAGAAAATTCGAAAATAAATGTGAAAAAAATTCTAAAAATTAAAAAACATCATCCAGGATTCATTTCAAGAAGAAACGGGTATGGAAAGATCGAAAAATAGGCAAGAAAAAAAATTTCCTTCCCATCCGTTCGTACCCGACCCGAGTTAGAAAATTCAAAAATAAATGCAAAAAAATTCCAAAAATTAAAAAACATCATCCAGGCTTCATTTCAAGAGGAAACGGGTATGGACAGGCCGAAAAATAGAGAACAAAAAAAAAATTCCTTCCTATCCATTCGAACCCGACCCGAGTTAGAAAATTCGAAAATAAATGCAAAAAAATTCTAAAAATTAAAAAACATCATCCAGGCTTCATTTCAAGAAGAAACGAGTATGGACAGGTCGAAAAATAGAGAGAAAAGAAATTTCCTTCCTATCCGTTTGAACCCGACCCGAGTTAGAAAATTCAAAAATAAATGTAAAAAAATTCCAAAAATTAAAAAAAATCATCCATGCTTCATTTCAAGAGGAAACGGGTATGGACAGGCCGAAAAATAGAGAAGAAAAAAAATTTCCTTCCTATCAATTCGAACCCGACTCGAGTTAGAAAATTCAAAAATAAATACAAAAAAATTCCAAAAATTAAAGAATATCATCCAGGCTTCATTTCAAGAAGAAACTGGTATAGACAAGCCGAAAAATTGAGAAGAAAAAAATTTCCTTCCTATCCGTTCGAACCCGACCCAAGTTAGAAAATTCGAAAATAAATGCAAAAAAATTCTAAAAATTAAAAAACATCATCCAGGCTACATTTCAAGACGAAACGGATCAGGACAGGCCGAAAAATAAAGAAGAAAAAAAATTTCCTTCATATCCCTTCGAACCCGACCCGAGTCAGAAAATTCGAAAATAAATGCAAAAAAAATTCTAAAAATTAAAAAATATCATCCAGGCTTGATTTCAAGACGAAACGGGTTAGGACAGGCCGAAAAATAGAGAAGAAAAAAAATTTCCTTCCTATCCGTTCGAAACCGACCCGAGTTAGAAAATTCAAAAATAAATGCAAAAAAATTCTAAAAATTAAAAAACATCATCCAGGCTTCATGTCAAGAAGAAACGGGTATAGACAGGCCGAAAAATAGAGAACAAAAAAAAAATTCCTTCCTATCCGTTGGAACCCGACCCGAGTTAGAAAATTCGAAAAAAAATGCAAAAAAATTCTAAAAATTAAAAAACATCATCCACGCTTCATTTCAAGACGAAACGGGTCAGGACAGGCCAAAAAATTGAGAAGAAAAAAAATTTCCTTCCTATCTGTTCGAACCCGACCCGAGTTAGAAAATTCGAAAATAAATGCAAAAAAAATCTTAAAATTATAAAACATCATCCAGGCTTCATTTCAATAAGAAACGGGTATAGACAGGCCGAAAAATAGAGAAGCAAAAACATTTCCTTCCTATCCGTTCGAACCCGACCCGAGTTAGAAAATTCGAAAAAAAATGCAAAAAAATTCTAAAAATTAAAAAACATCATCTACGCTTCATTTCATGAAGAAACGGGTATGGAAAGGCCGAAAAAAAGAGAACGAAAAAAATTTCCTTC
The DNA here is from genome assembly GCF_932294415.1 of Quercus robur. Taxonomy (NCBI): domain Eukaryota; kingdom Viridiplantae; phylum Streptophyta; class Magnoliopsida; order Fagales; family Fagaceae; genus Quercus; species Quercus robur. The sequence goes on along the minus strand of NC_065538.1, from coordinate 37,747,608 downwards.
CTATCCGTTCGAACCCGACCTGAGTTAGAAAAATCAAAAATAAATGCAAAAAAATTCCAAAAATTAAAAAACATCATCCAGGCTTCATTTCAAGAAGAAACGTGTATAGACAGGCCGAAAAATAGAGAAGAAAAAAAATTTCCTTCCTATCCGTTCGAACCCGACCCGAGTTAGAAAATTCGAAAATAAATGCAAAAAAATTCTAAAAATTAAAAAACATCATCTACGCTTCATTTCATGAAGAAACGGGTATTGAAAGGCCGAAAAAAAGAGAACGAAAAAAATTTCCTTCCTATCCGTTCGAACCCGACCCGAGTTTGAAAATTCAAAAATAAATGCAAAAAAATTCCAAAAATTAAAAAACATCATCCAGGCTTCATTTCAAGAGGAAACGGGTATGGACCGGCCGAAAAATAGAGAACAAAAAAAAAATTCCTTCCTATCCGTTCGAACCCGACCCGAGTTAGAAAATTCGAAAATAAATGCGAAAAAAATTCCAAAAATTAAAAAACATCATCCAGGATTCATTTCAAGAAGAAACGGGTATGGATAGATCGAAAAATAGGCAAGAAAAAAAATTTCCTTCCCATCCGTTCGAACCCGACCCGAGTTAGAAAATTCAAAAATAAATGCAAAAAAATTCCAAAAATTAAAAAAAATCATCCAGGCTTCATTTCAAGAGGAAACGGGTCAGGACAGGCCAAAAAATTGAGAAGAATAAAAATTTCCTTCCTATCCGTTCGAACCCGACCCGAGTTAGAAACTTCGAAAATAAATGCAAAAAAAATCTTAAAATTAAAAAACATCATCCAGGCTTCATTTCAATAAGAAACGGGTATAGACAGGCCGAAAAATAGAGAAGCAAAAAAATTTCCTTCCTATCCGTTGGAACCCGACCCGAGTTAGAAAATTCGAAAATAAATGCAAAAAAATTCTAAAAATTAAAAAACATCATCTACGCTTCATTTCATGAAGAAACGGGTATGGAAAGGCCGAAAAAAAGAGAACGAAAAAAATTTCCTTCCTATCCGTTCGAACCCGACCCGAGTTAGAAAAATCAAAAATAAATGCAAAAAAAATCCAAAAATTAAAAAACATCATCCAAGCTTCATTTCAAGAAGAAACGGGTATAGACAGGCCGAAAAATAGAGAAGAAAAAAAATTTCCTTCCTATCCGTTCGAACCCGACCCGAGTTAGAAAATTCGAAAATAAATGCAAAAAAATTCTAAAAATTAAAAAACATCATCTACGCTTCATTTTATGAAGAAACGGGTATTGAAAGGCCGAAAAAAAGAGAACGAAAAAAATTTCCTTCCTATCCATTCGAACCCGACCCGAGTTAGAAAATTCAAAAATAAACGCAAAAAAATTCCAAAAATTAAAAAACATCATCCAGGCTTCATTTCAAGAGGAAACGGGTATGGACCGGCCGAAAAATAGAGAACAAAAAAAAAATTCCTTCCTATCCGTTCGAACCCGACCCGAGTTAGAAAATTCGAAAATAAATGCGAAAAAAATTCTAAAAATTAAAAAACATCATCCAGGATTCATTTCAAGAAGAAACGGGTATGGATAGATCGAAAAATAGGCAAGAAAAAAAATTTCCTTCCCATCCGTTCGAACCCGACCCGAGTTAGAAAATTCAAAAATAAATGCAATAAAATTCCAAAAATTAAAAAAAATCATCCAGGCTTCATTTCAAGAGGAAACGGGTACGGACAGGCCGAAAAATAGAGAAGAAAATAAATTTCCTTCCTATCCGATCGAACCCGGCCCGAGTTAGAAAATTCGAAAATCAATGCAAAAAAATTCTAAAAATTAAAAAACATCATTCAGGCTTCATTTCAAGACGAAACGGGTCAGGCCAGGCCGAAAAATAAAGAAGAAAAAAAATTTCCTTCGTATCCCTTCGAACTCGACCCGAGTTAGAAAATTCGAAAATAAATGCAAAAAAATTCTAAAAATTAAAAAACATCATCCAGGCTTCATTTCAAGAAGAAACGGGTATGGACATGTCGAAAAATAGAGAAAAAAAAAATTTTCTTCCTATCCGTTCGAACCCGACCCGAGTTAGAAAATTAAAAAATAAATGCAAAAAAATTCCAAAAATTAAAAAAAATCATCCAGGCTTCATTTCAAGAGGAAACGGGTATGGACAGGCTGAAAAATAGAGAAGAAAAAAAATTTCCTTCCTATCAACTCAAACCTGACTCGAGTTACAAAATTCAAAAATAAATACAAAAAAATTCCAAAAATTAAAGAATATCATCCAGGCTTCATTTCAAGAAGAAACGGGTATAGACAGGCCGAAAAATAGGGAAGAAAAAAAATTTCCTTCCTATCCGTTCGAACCCGACCCGAGTTAGAAAATACAAAAATAAATGCAAAAAAATTCCAAAAATTAAAAAACATCATCCAGGCTTCATTTCAAGAGGAAACGGGTATGGACAGGCCGAAAAATAGAGAACAAAAAAAAAATTCCTTCCTATCCATTCGAACACGACCCGAGATAGAAAATTCGAAAATAAATGCAAAAAAATTCTAAAAATTAAAAAACATCATCCAGGCTTAATTTCAAGAAGAAACGAGTATAGACAGGTCGAAAAATAGAGAAAAAAGAAATTTCCTTCCTATCCGTTCGAACCCAACCCGAGTTAGAAAATTCAAAAATAAATGTAAAAAAATTCCAAAAAATTAAAAAACATCATCCAGGCTTCATTTCAAGAGGAAACGGGAATGGACAGGCCGAAAAATAGAGAAGAAAAAAAATTTCCTTCCTATCAGTTCGAACCCGACTCGAGTTAGAAAATTCAAAAATAAATACAAAAAATTCCAAAAATTAAAAAACATCATCCAGGCTTCATTTCAAGAGGAAACGGGTATGGACAGGCCGAAAAATAGAGAACAAAAAAAAAATTCCTTCTTATCCATTCGAACCCGACCCGAGATAGAAAATTCGAAAATAAATGCAAAAAAATTCTAAAAATTAAAAAACATCATCCAGGCTTAATTTCAAGAAGAAACGAGTATAGACAGGTCGAAAAATAGAGAAAAAAGAAATTTCCTTCCTATCCGTTCGAACCCGACCCGAGTTAGAAAATTCAAAAATAAATGTAAAAAAATTCCAAAAAATTAAAAAACATCATCCACGCTTCATTTCAAGACGAAACGGGTCAGGACAGGCCAAAAAATTGAGAAGAAAAAAAATTTCCTTCCTATCCGTTCGAACCCGACCCGAGTTAGAAAATTCGAAAATAAATGCAAAAAAAATCTGAAAATTAAAAAACATCATCCAGGCTTCATTTCAAGAAGAAACGGGTTAGGACAGGCCGAAAAATAGAGAAGAAAAAAAATTTCCTTCCTATCCGATCGAACCCGACCCGAGTTAGAAAATTCAAAAATAAACGCAAAAAAATTCCAAAAATTAAAAAACATCATCCAGGCTTCATTTCAAGAGGAAACGGGTATGGACAGGCCGAAAAATAGAGAACAAAAAAAAAATTCCTTCCTATCCGTTCGAACCCGACCCGAGTTAGAAAATTCGAAAATAAATGCAAAAAAATTCTAAAAATTAAAAAACATCATCCACGCTTCATTTCAAGACGAAACGGGTCAGGACAGGCCAAAAAATTGAGAAGAAAAAAAATTTCCTTCCTATCCGTTCGAACCCGACCCGAGTTAGAAAATTCGAAAATAAATGCAAAAAAAATCTTAAAATTAAAAAACATCATCCAGCCTTCATTTCAATAAGAAACGGGTATAGACAGGCCGAAAAATAGAGAAGCAAAAAAATTTCCTTCCTATCCGTTCGAACCCGACCCGAGTTAGAAAATTCGAAAATAAATGCAAAAAAATTCTAAAAATTAAAAAACATCATCTACGCTTCATTTCATGAAGAAACGGGTATGGAAAGGCCGAAAAAAAGAGAACGAAAAAAATTTCCTTCCTATCCGTTCGAACCCGACCCGAGTTAGAAAAATCAAAAATAAATGCAAAAAAATTCCAAAAATTAAAAAACATCATCCAGGCTTCATTTCAAGTAGAAACGGGTATAGACAGGCCGAAAAATAGAGAAGAAAAAAAATTTCCTTCCTATCCGTTCGAACCCGACCCGAGTCAGCAAATTCGAAAATAAATGCAAAAAAATTCTAAAAATTAAAAAACATCATCTACGCTTCATTTCATGAAGAAACGGGTATTGAAAGGCCGACAAAAAGAGAACGAAAAAAATTTCCTTCCTATCCGTTCGAACCCGACTCGAGTTAGAAAATTCAAAAATAAACGCAAAAAAATTACAAAAATTAAAAAACATCATCCAGGTTTCATTTCAAGAGGAAACGGGTATGGACCGGCCGAAAAATAGAGAACAAAAAAAAAATTCCGTCCTATCCGTTCGAACCCGCCCCGAGTTAGAAAATTCGAAAATAAATGCGAAAAAAATTCTAAAAATTAAAAAAGATCATCCAGGCTTCATTTCAAGAAGAAACGGGTATGGACAGGCTGAAAAATAGAGAAGAAAAAAAATTTCCTTCCTATCAACTCAAACCCGACTCGAGTTACAAAATTCAAAAATAAATACAAAAAAATTCCAAAAATTAAAGAATATCATCCAGGCTTCATTTCAAGAAGAAACGGGTATAGACAGGCCGAAAAATAGAGAAGAAAAAAAATTTCCTTCCTATCCGTTCGAACCCGACCCGAGTTAGAAAATTCGAAAATAAATGCAAAAAAATTCTAAAAATTAAAAAATATCATCCACGCTTCATTTCAAGACGAATCGGGTCAAGACAGGCCAAAAAATTGAGAAGGAAAAAAATTTCCTTCCTATCCGTTCGAACCCGACCCGAGTTAGAAAATTCGAAAATAAATGCAAAAAAAATCTTAAAATTAAAAAACATCATCCAGGCTTCATTTCAAGAAGAAACGGGTATAGACAGGCCAAAAAATAGAGAAGAAAAAAAATTTCCTTCCTATCCGTTCGAACCCGACCCGAGTTAGAAAATTCGAAAATAAATGTAAAAAAATTCTAAAAATTAAAAAACATCATCTACGCTTCATTTCATGAAGAAACGGGTACGGAAAGGCCGAAAAAAAGAGAAAGAAAAAAATTTCCTTCGTATCCGTTCGAACCCGACCCGAGTTAGAAAATTCAAAAATAAATGCAAAAAAATTCCAAAAATTAAAAAACATCATCCAGGCTTCATTCCAAGAGGAAACGGGTATGGACAGGCCGAAAAATAGAGAACAAAAAAAAAATTCATTCCTATCCATTCGAACCCGACCCGATTTAGAAAATTCGAAAATAAATGCAAAAAAATTCTAAAAATTAAAAAACATCATCCAGGCTTCATTTCAAGAAGAAACGAGTATGGACAGGTCGAAAAATAGAGAAAAAAGAAATTTCCTTCCTATCCGTTCGAACCCGACCCGAGTTAGAAAATTCAAAAAGAAATGTAAAAAAATTCCAAAAATTAAAAAAAATCATCCATGCTTCATTTCAAGAGGAAACGGGTATGGACAGGCCGAAAAATAGAGAAGAAAAAAAATTTCCTTCCTATAAGTTTGAACCCGACTCGAGTTAGAAAATTCAAAAATATATACAAAAAAATTCCAAAAATTAAAGAATATCATCCAGGCTTCATTTCAAGACGAAACGGATCAGGACAGGCCGAAAAATAATGAAGAAAAAAAATTTCCTTCAGATCCCTTCGAACCCGACACGAGTTAGAAATTTCGAAAATAAATGCAAAAAAAATTCTAAAAATTAAAAAATATCATCCATGCTTGATTTCAAGACGAAACGGGTTAGGACAGGCCGAGAAATAGAGAGGAAAAAAAATTTCCTTCCTATCCGATCGAACCCGACCCGAGTTAGAAAATTCAAAAATAAACGCAAAAAAATTCCAAAAATTAAAAAACATCATCCAGGCTTCATTTCAAGAGGAAACGGGTATGGACAGGCCGAAAAATAGAGAACAAAAAAAAAAATTCCTTCCTTTCCGTTCGAACCCGACCCGAGTTAGAAAATTCGAAAATAAATGCAAAAAAATTCTAAAAATTAAAAAACATCATCCACGCTTCATTTCAACATGAAACGGGTCAGGACAGGCCAAAAAATTGAGAAGAAAAAAAATTTCCTTCCTATCCGTTCGAACCCGACCCGAGTTAGAAAATTCGAAAATAAATGCAAAAAAAATCTTAAAATTAAAAAAAATCATCCAGGCTTCATTTCAATAAGAAACGGGTATACACAGGCCGAAAAATAGAGAAGCAAAAAAATTTCCTTCCTATCCGTTCGAACCCGACCAGAGTTAGAAAATTCAAAAATAAACGCAAAAAAATTCCAAAAATTAAAAAACATCATCCAGGCTTCATTTCAAGAGGAAACGGGTATGGACCGGCCGAAAAATAGAGAACAAAAAAAAAATTCCTTCCTATCCGTTCGAACCCGACCCGAGTTAGAAAATTCGAAAATAAATGCGAAAAAAATTCTAAAAATTAAAAAACATCATCCAGGATTCATTTCAAGAAGAAACGGGTATGGATAGATCGAAAAATAGGCAAGGAAAAAAATTTCCTTCGCATCCGTTCGAACCCGACCCGAGTTAGAAAATTCAAAAATAAATGCAAAAAAATTCCAAAAATTAAAAAAAATCATCCAGGCTTCATTTCAAGAGGAAACGGGTACGGACAGGCCGAAAAATAGAGAAGAAAAAAAATTTCCTTCCTATCCGATCGAACCCGGCCCGAGTTAGAAAATTCGAAAATCAATGCAAAAAAATTCTAAAAATTAAAAAACATCATTCAGGCTTCATTTCAAGACGAAACGGGTCAGGACAGGCCGAAAAATAAAGAAGAAAAAAAATTTCCTTCATATCCCTTCGAACTCGACCCGAGTTAGAAAATTCGAAAATAAATGCAAAAAAATTCTAAAAATTAAAAAACATCATCCAGGCTTCATTTCAAGAAGAAACGGGTATGGACAGGTCGAAAAACAGAGAGAAAAAAAATTTCCTTCCTATCCGTTCGAACCCGACCCGAGTTAGAAAATTCAAAAATAAATGTAAAAAAATTCCAATAATTAAAAAAAATCATCCAGGCTTCATTTCAAGAGGAAACGGGTATGGACAGGCTGAAAAATAGAGAAGAAAAAAAATTTCCTTCCTATCAACTCAAACCCGACTCGAGTTACAAAATTCAAAAATAAATACAAAAAAATTCCAAAAATTAAAGAATATCATCCAGGATTCATTTCAAGAAGAAACGGGTATAGACAGGCCGAAAAATAGAGAAGAAAAAAAATTTCCTTCCTATCCGTTCGAACCCGACCCGAGTTAGAAAATTCTAAAATAAATGCAAAACAATTCTAAAAATTAAAAAACATCATCCACGCTTCATTTCAAGACGAAACGGGTCAGGACAGGCCAAAAAATTGAGAAGAAAAAAATTTTCCTTCCTATCCGTTCGAACCCGACCCGAGTTAGAAAATTCGAAAATAAATGCAAAAAAAATCTTAAAATTAAAAAACATCATCCAGGCTTCATTTCAAGAAGAAACGGGTATAGACAGGCCAAAAAATAGAGAAGAAAAAAAATTTCCTTCCTATCCGTTCGAACCCGACCCGAGTTAGAAAATTCGAAAATAAATGTAAAAAAATTCTAAAAATTAAAAAACATCATCTACGCTTCATTTCATGAAGAAACGGGTACGGAAAGGCCGAAAAAAAGAGAAAGAAAAAAATTTCCTTCGTATCCGTTCGAACCCGACCCGAGTTAGAAAATTCAAAAATAAATGCAAAAAAATTCCAAAAATTAAAAAACATCATCCAGGCTTCATTCCAAGAGGAAACGGGTATGGACAGGCCGAAAAATAGAGAACAAAAAAAAAATTCCTTCCTATCCATTCGAACCCGACCCGATTTAGAAAATTCGAAAATAAATGCAAAAAAATTCTAAAATTTAAAAAACATCATCCAGGCTTCATTTCAAGAAGAAACGAGTATGGACAGGTCGAAAAATAGAGAAAAAAGAAATTTCCTTCCTATCCGTTCGAACCCGACCCGAGTTAGAAAATTCAAAAAGAAATGTAAAAAAATTCCAAAAATTAAAAAAAATCATCCATGCTTCATTTCAAGAGGAAACGGGTATGGACAGGCCGAAAAATAGAGAAGAAAAAAAATTTCCTTCCTATAAGTTCGAACCCGACTCGAGTTAGAAAATTCAAAAATATATACAAAAAAATTCCAAAAATTAAAGAATATCATCCAGGCTTCATTTCAAGACGAAACGGATCAGGACAGGCCGAAAAATAATGAAGAAAAAAAATTTCCTTCGGATCCCTTCGAACACGACACGAGTCAGAAATTTCGAAAATAAATGCAAAAAAAATTCTAAAAATTAAAAAATATCATCCATGCTTGATTTCAAGACGAAACGGGTTAGGACAGGCCGAGAAATAGAGAGGAAAAAAAATTTCCTTCCTATCCGATCGAACCCGACCCGAGTTAGAAAATTCAAAAATAAACGCAAAAAAATTCCAAAAATTAAAAAACATCATCCAGGCTTCATTTCAAGAGGAAACGGGTATGGACAGGCCGAAAAATAGAGAACAAAAAAAAAAATTCCTTCCTTTCCGTTCGAACCCGACCCGAGTTAGAAAATTCGAAAATAAATGCAAAAAAATTCTAAAAATTAAAAAACATCATCCACGCTTCATTTCAACATGAAACGGGTCAGGACAGGCCAAAAAATTGAGAAGAAAAAAAATTTCCTTCCTATCCGTTCGAACCCGACCCGAGTTAGAAAATTCGAAAATAAATGCAAAAAAAATCTTAAAATTAAAAAAAATCATCCAGGCTTCATTTCAATAAGAAACGGGTATACACAGGCCGAAAAATAGAGAAGCAAAAAAATTTCCTTCCTATCCGTTCGAACCCGACCAGAGTTAGAAAATTCAAAAATAAACGCAAAAAAATTCCAAAAATTAAAAAACATCATCCAGGCTTCATTTCAAGAGGAAACGGGTATGGACCGGCCGAAAAATAGAGAACAAAAAAAAAATTCCTTCCTATCCGTTCGAACCCGACCCGAGTTAGAAAATTCGAAAATAAATGCGAAAAAAATTCTAAAAATTAAAAAACATCATCCAGGATTCATTTCAAGAAGAAACGGGTATGGATAGATCGAAAAATAGGCAAGGAAAAAAATTTCCTTCGCATCCGTTCGAACCCGACCCGAGTTAGAAAATTCAAAAATAAATGCAAAAAAATTCCAAAAATTAAAAAAAATCATCCAGGCTTCATTTCAAGAGGAAACGGGTACGGACAGGCCGAAAAATAGAGAAGAAAAAAAATTTCCTTCCTATCCGATCGAACCCGGCCCGAGTTAGAAAATTCGAAAATCAATGCAAAAAAATTCTAAAAATTAAAAAACATCATTCAGGCTTCATTTCAAGACGAAACGGGTCAGGACAGGCCGAAAAATAAAGAAGAAAAAAAATTTCCTTCATATCCCTTCGAACTCGACCCGAGTTAGAAAATTCGAAAATAAATGCAAAAAAATTCTAAAAATTAAAAAACATCATCCAGGCTTCATTTCAAGAAGAAACGGGTATGGACAGGTCGAAAAACAGAGAGAAAAAAAATTTCCTTCCTATCCGTTCGAACCCGACCCGAGTTAGAAAATTCAAAAATAAATGTAAAAAAATTCCAAAAATTAAAAAAAATCATTCAGGCTTCATTTCAAGAGGAAACGGGTATGGACAGGCTGAAAAATAGAGAAGAAAAAAAATTTCCTTCCTATCAACTCAAACCCGACTCGAGTTACAAAATTCAAAAATAAATACAAAAAAATTCCAAAAATTAAAGAATATCATCCAGGATTCATTTCAAGAAGAAACGGGTATAGACAGGCCGAAAAATAGAGAAGAAAAAAAATTTCCTTCCTATCCGTTCGAACCCGACCCGAGTTAGAAAATTCTAAAATAAATGCAAAACAATTCTAAAAATTAAAAAACATCATCCACGCTTCATTTCAAGACGAAACGGGTCAGGACAGGCCAAAAAATTGAGAAGAAAAAAATTTTCCTTCCTATCCGTTCGAACCCGACCCGAGTTAGAAAATTCGAAAATAAATGCAAAAAAAATCTTAAAATTAAAAAACATCATCCAGGCTTCATTTCAAGAACAAACGGGTATAGACAGGCCGAAAAATAGAGAAGAAAAAAAATTTCCTTCCTATCCGTTCGAACCCGACCCGAGTTAGAAAATTCGAAAATAAATGCAAAAAAATTCTAAAAAATTAAAAAACATCATCTACGCTTCATTTCATGAAGAAACGGGTATGGAAAGGCCGAAAAAAAGAGAACGAAAAAAATTTCCTTCCTATCCGTTCGAACCCGACCCGAGTTAGAAAATTCAAAAATAAATGCAAAAAAATTCTAAAAATTAAAAAACATCATCTACGCTTCATTTCATGAAGAAACGGGTACGGAAAGGCCGAAAAAAAGAGAACGAAAAAAATTTCCTTCGTATCCGTTCGAACCCGACCCGAGTTAGAAAATTCAAAAATAAATGCAAAAAAATTCCAAAAATTAAAAAACATCATCCAGGCTTCATTCCAAGAGGAAACGGGTATGGACAGGCCGAAAAATAGAGAACAAAAAAAAAATTCCTTCCTATCCATTCGAACCCGACCCGATTTAGAAAATTCGAAAATAAATGCAAAAAAATTCTAAAAATTAAAAAACATCATCCAGGCTTCATTTCAAGAAGAAACGAGTATGGACAGGTCGAAAAATAGAGAAAAAAGAAATTTCCTTCCTATCCGTTCGAACCCGACCCGAGTTAGAAAATTCAAAAATAAATGTAAAAAAATTCCAAAAATTAAAAAAAATCATCCATGCTTCATTTCAAGAGGAAACGGGTATGGACAGGCCGAAAAATAGAGAAGAAAAAAAATTTCCTTCCTATCAGTTCGAACCCGACTCGAGTTAGAAAATTCAAAAATATATACAAAAAAATTCCAAAAATTAAAGAATATCATCCAGGCTTCATTTCAAGACGAAATGGATCAGGACAGGCCGAAAAATAATGAAGAAAAAAAATTTCCTTCACATCCCTTCGAACCCGACACGAGTCAGAAATTTCGAAAATAAATGCAAAAAAAATTCTAAAAATTAAAAAATATCATCCATGCTTGATTTCAAGACGAAACGGGTTAGGACAGGCCGAGAAATAGAGAGGAAAAAAAATTTCCTTCCTATCCGATCGAACCCGACCCGAGTTAGAAAATTCAAAAATAAACGCAAAAAAAATCTTAAAATTAAAAAAAATCATCCAGGCTTCATTTCAAGATGAAACGGGTCAGGACAGGCCAAAAAATAGAGAAGAAAAAAAATTTCCTTCCTATCCGTTCGAACCCGACCCGAGTTAGAAAATTCGAAAATAAATGCAAAAAAAATCTTAAAATTAAAAAAAATCATCCAGGCTTCATTTCAATAAGAAACGGGTATACACAGGTCGAAAAATAGAGAAGCAAAAAAATTTCCTTCCTATCCGTTCGAACCCGACCCGAGTTAGAAAATTCAAAAATAAATGCAAAAAAATTCTAAAAATTAAAAAAACATCATCCAGGCTTCATTTTATGAAGAAACGGGTATGGAAAGGCCGAAAAAAAGAGAACGAAAAAAATTTCCTTCCTATCCGTTCGAACCCGACCCGAGTTAGAAAAATAAAAAATAAATGCAAAAAAATTCCAAAAATTAAAAAACATCATCCAGGCTTCATTTCAAGAAGAAACGGGTATAGAGAGGCCGAAAAATAGAGAAGAAAAAAAATTTCCTTCCTATCCGTTCGAACCCGACCCGAGTTAGAAAATTCGAAAATAAATGCAAAAAAATTCTAAAAATTAAAAAACATCATCTACGCTTCATTTCATGAAGAAACGGGTATTGAAAGGCCGAAAAAAAGAGAACGAAAAAAATTTCCTTCCTATCCGTTCGAACCCGACCAGAGTTAGAAAATTCAAAAATAAACGCAAAAAAATTCCAAAAATTAAAAAACATAAGCCAGGCTTCATTTCAAGAGGAAACGGGTATGGACCGGCCGAAAAATAGAGAACAAAAAAAAAATTCCTTCCTATCCGTTCGAACCCGACCCGAGTTAGAAAATTCGAAAATAAATGCGAAAAAAATTTTAAAAATTAAAAAACATCATCCAGGATTCATTTCAAGAAGAAACGGGTATGGATAGATCGAAAAATAGGCAAGGAAAAAAATTTCCTTCGCATCCGTTCGAACCCGACCCGAGTTAGAAAATTCAAAAATAAATGCAAAAAAATTCCAAAAATTAAAAAAAATCATCCAGGCTTCATTTCAAGAGGAAACGGGTACGGACAGGCCGAAAAATAGAGAAGAAAAAAAATTTCCTTCCTATCCGATCGAACCCGGCCCGAGTTAGAAAATTCGAAAATCAATGCAAAAAAATTCTAAAAATTAAAAAACATCATTCAGGCTTCATTTCAAGACGAAACGGGTCAGGACAGGCCGAAAAATAAAGAAGAAAAAAAATTTCCTTCATATCCCTTCGAACTCGACCCGAGTTAGAAAATTCGAAAATAAATGCAAAAAAATTCTAAAAATTAAAAAACATCATCCAGGCTTCATTTCAAGAAGAAACGGGTATGGACAGGTCGAAAAACAGAGAGAAAAAAAAATTCCTTCCTATCCGTTCGAACCCGACCCGAGTTAGAAAATTCAAAAATAAATGTAAAAAAATTCCAAAAATTAAAAAAAATCATCCAGGCTTCATTTCAAGAGGAAACGGGTATGGACAGGCTGAAAAATAGAGAAGAAAAAAAATTTCCTTCCTATCAACTCAAACCCGACTCGAGTTACAAAATTCAAAAATAAATACAAAAAAATTCCAAAAATTAAAGAATATCATCCAGGATTCATTTCAAGAAGAAACGGGTATAGACAGGCCGAAAAATAGAGAAGAAAAAAAATTTCCTTCCTATCCGTTCGAACCCGACCCGAGTTAGAAAATTCTAAAATAAATGCAAAACAATTCTAAAAATTAAAAAACATCATCCACGCTTCATTTCAAGACGAAACGGGTCAGGACAGGCCAAAAAATTGAGAAGAAAAAAATTTTCCTTCCTATCCGTTCGAACCCGACCCGAGTTAGAAAATTCGAAAATAAATGCAAAAAAAATCTTAAAATTAAAAAACATCATCCAGGCTTCATTTCAAGAACAAACGGGTATAGACAGGCCGAAAAATAGAGAAGAAAAAAAATTTCCTTCCTATCCGTTCGAACCCGACCCGTGTTAGAAAATTCGAAAATAAAAGCAAAAAAATTCTAAAAATTAAAAAACATCATCTACGCTTCATTTCATGAAGAAACGGGTATGGAAAGGCCGAAAAAAAGAGAACGAAAAAAATTTCCTTCCTATCCGTTCGAACCCGACCCGAGTTAGAAAATTCAAAAATAAATGCAAAAAAATTCCAAAAATTAAAAAACATCATCCAGGCTTCATTTCAAGAGGAAACGGGTATGGACAGGACGAAAAATAGAGAACAAAAAAAAAAAATTCCTTCCTATCCATTCGAACCCGACCCGAGTTAGAAAATTCGAAAATAAATGCAAAAAAATTCTAAAAATTAAAAAACATCATCCAGGCTTCATTTCAAGAAGAAACGAGTATGGATAGGTCGAAAAATAGAGAAAAAAGAAATTTCCTTCCTATCCGTTCGAACCCGACCCGAGTTAGAAAATTCAAAAATAAATGCAAAAAAATTCCAAAAATTAAAAAAAATCATCCAGGCTTCATTTCAAGAAGAAACGGGTATGGACAGGCTGAAAAATAGAGAAGAAAAAAAATTTCCTTCCTATCAACTCAAACCCGACTCGAGTTACAAAATTCAAAAATAAATACAAAAAAATTCCAAAAATTAAAGAATATCATCCAGGATTCATTTCAAGAAGAAACGGGTATAGACAGGCCGAAAAATAGAGAAGAAAAAAAATTTCCTTCCTATCCGTTCGAACCCGACCCGAGTTAGAAAATTCTAAAATAAATGCAAAACAATTCTAAAAATTAAAAAACATCATCCACGCTTCATTTCAAGACGAAACGGGTCAGGACAGGCCAAAAAATTGAGAAGAAAAAAATTTTCCTTCCTATCCGTTCGAACCCGACCCGAGTTAGAAAATTCGAAAATAAATGCAAAAAAAATCTAAAAATTAAAAAACATCATCCAGGCTTCATTTCAAGAAGAAACGGGTATAGACAGGCCAAAAAATAGAGAAGAAAAAAAATTTCCTTCCTATCCGTTCGAACCCGACCCGAGTTAGAAAATTCGAAAATAAATGTAAAAAAATTCTAAAAATTAAAAAACATCATCTACGCTTCATTTCATGAAGAAACGGGTACGGAAAGGCCGAAAAAAAGAGAAAGAAAAAAATTTCCTTCGTATCCGTTCGAACCCGACCCGAGTTAGAAAATTCAAAAATAAATGCAAAAAAATTCCAAAAATTAAAAAACATCATCCAGGCTTCATTCCAAGAGGAAACAGGTATGGACAGGCCGAAAAATAGAGAACAAAAAAAAAATTCCTTCCTATCCATTCGAACCCGACCCGATTTAGAAAATTCGAAAATAAATGCAAAAAAATTCTAAAAATTAAAAAACATCATCCAGGCTTCATTTCAAGAAGAAACGAGTATGGACAGGTCGAAAAATAGAGAAAAAAGAAATTTCCTTCCTATCCGTTCGAACCCGACCCGAGTTAGAAAATTCAAAAAGAAATGTAAAAAAATTCCAAAAATTAAAAAAAATCATCCATGCTTCATTTCAAGAGGAAACGGGTATGGACAGGCCGAAAAATAGAGAAGAAAAAAAATTTCCTTCCTATAAGTTCGAACCCGACTCGAGTTAGAAAATTCAAAAATATATACAAAAAAATTCCAAAAATTAAAGAATATCATCCAGGCTTCATTTCAAGACGAAACGGATCAGGACAGGCCGAAAAATAATGAAGAAAAAAAATTTCCTTCGGATCCCTTCGAACCCGACACGAGTCAGAAATTTCGAAAATAAATGCAAAAAAAATTCTAAAAATTAAAAAATATCATCCATGCTTGATTTCAAGACGAAACGGGTTAGGACAGGCCGAGAAATAGAGAGGAAAAAAAATTTCCTTCCTATCCGATCGAACCCGACCCGAGTTAGAAAATTCAAAAATAAACGCAAAAAAATTCCAAAAATTAAAAAACATCATCCAGGCTTCATTTCAAGAGGAAACGGGTATGGACAGGCCGAAAAATAGAGAACAAAAAAAAAAATTCCTTCCTTTCCGTTCGAACCCGACCCGAGTTAGAAAATTCGAAAATAAATGCAAAAAAATTCTAAAAATTAAAAAACATCATCCACGCTTCATTTCAACATGAAACGGGTCAGGACAGGCCAAAAAATTGAGAAGAAAAAAAATTTCCTTCCTATCCGTTCGAACCCGACCCGAGTTAGAAAATTCGAAAATAAATGCAAAAAAAATCTTAAAATTAAAAAAAATCATCCAGGCTTCATTTCAATAAGAAACGGGTATACACAGGCCGAAAAATAGAGAAGCAAAAAAATTTCCTTCCTATCCGTTCGAACCCGACCAGAGTTAGAAAATTCAAAAATAAACGCAAAAAAATTCCAAAAATTAAAAAACATCATCCAGGCTTCATTTCAAGAGGAAACGGGTATGGACCGGCCGAAAAATAGAGAACAAAAAAAAAATTCCTTCCTATCCGTTCGAACCCGACCCGAGTTAGAAAATTCGAAAATAAATGCGAAAAAAATTCTAAAAATTAAAAAACATCATCCAGGATTCATTTCAAGAAGAAACGGGTATGGATAGATCGAAAAATAGGCAAGGAAAAAAATTTCCTTCGCATCCGTTCGAACCCGACCCGAGTTAGAAAATTCAAAAATAAATGCAAAAAAATTCCAAAAATTAAAAAAAATCATCCAGGCTTCATTTCAAGAGGAAACGGGTACGGACAGGCCGAAAAATAGAGAAGAAAAAAAATTTCCTTCCTATCCGATCGAACCCGGCCCGAGTTAGAAAATTCGAAAATCAATGCAAAAAAATTCTAAAAATTAAAAAACATCATTCAGGCTTCATTTCAAGACGAAACGGGTCAGGACAGGCCGAAAAATAAAGAAGAAAAAAAATTTCCTTCATATCCCTTCGAACTCGACCCGAGTTAGAAAATTCGAAAATAAATGCAAAAAAATTCTAAAAATTAAAAAACATCATCCAGGCTTCATTTCAAGAAGAAACGGGTATGGACAGGTCAAAAAACAGAGAGAAAAAAAATTTCCTTCCTATCCGTTCGAACCCGACCCGAGTTAGAAAATTCAAAAATAAATGTAAAAAAATTCCAAAAATTAAAAAAAATCATCCAGGCTTCATTTCAAGAGGAAACGGGTATGGACAGGCTGAAAAATAGAGAAGAAAAAAAATTTCCTTCCTATCAACTCAAACCCGACTCGAGTTACAAAATTCAAAAATAAATACAAAAAAATTCCAAAAATTAAAGAATATCATCCAGGATTCATTTCAAGAAGAAACGGGTATAGACAGGCCGAAAAATAGAGAAGAAAAAAAATTTCCTTCCTATCCGTTCGAACCCGACCCGAGTTAGAAAATTCTAAAATAAATGCAAAACAATTCTAAAAATTAAAAAACATCATCCACGCTTCATTTCAAGACGAAACGGGTCAGGACAGGCCAAAAAATTGAGAAGAAAAAAATTTTCCTTCCTATCCGTTCGAACCCGACCCGAGTTAGAAAATTCGAAAATAAATGCAAAAAAAATCTTAAAATTAAAAAACATCATCCAGGCTTCATTTCAAGAACAAACGGGTATAGACAGGCCGAAAAATAGAGAAGAAAAAAAATTTCCTTCCTATCCGTTCGAACCCGACCCGAGTTAGAAAATTCTAAAATAAATGCAAAAAAATTCTAAAAAATTAAAAAACATCATCTACGCTTCATTTCATGAAGAAACGGGTATGGAAAGGCCGAAAAAAAGAGAACGAAAAAAATTTCCTTCCTATCCGTTCGAACCCGACCCGAGTTAGAAAATTCAAAAATAAATGCAAAAAAATTCTAAAAATTAAAAAACATCATCTACGCTTCATTTCATGAAGAAACGGGTACGGAAAGGCCGAAAAAAAGAGAACGAAAAAAATTTCCTTCGTATCCGTTCGAACCCGACCCGAGTTAGAAAATTCAAAAATAAATGCAAAAAAATTCCAAAAATTAAAAAACATCATCCAGGCTTCATTCCAAGAGGAAACGGGTATGGACAGGCCGAAAAATAGAGAACAAAAAAAAAAATTCCTTCCTATCCATTCGAACCCGACCCGATTTAGAAAATTCGAAAATAAATGCAAAAAAATTCTAAAAATTAAAAAACATCATCCAGGCTTCATTTCAAGAAGAAACGAGTATGGACAGGTCGAAAAATAGAGAAAAAAGAAATTTCCTTCCTATCCGTTCGAACCCGACCCGAGTTAGAAAATTCAAAAATAAATGTAAAAAAATTCCAAAAATTAAAAAAAATCATCCATGCTTCATTTCAAGAGGAAACGGGTATGGACAGGCCGAAAAATAGAGAAGAAAAAAAATTTCCTTCCTATCAGTTCGAACCCGACTCGAGTTAGAAAATTCAAAAATATATACAAAAAAATTCCAAAAATTAAAGAATATCATCCAGGCTTCATTTCAAGACGAAATGGATCAGGACAGGCCGAAAAATAATGAAGAAAAAAAATTTCCTTCACATCCCTTCGAACCCGACACGAGTCAGAAATTTCGAAAATAAATGCAAAAAAAATTCTAAAAATTAAAAAATATCATCCATGCTTGATTTCAAGACGAAACGGGTTAGGACAGGCCGAGAAATAGAGAGGAAAAAAAATTTCCTTCCTATCCGATCGAACCCGACCCGAGTTAGAAAATTCAAAAATAAACGCAAAAAAATTCCAAAAATTAAAAAACATCATCCAGGCTTCATTTCAAGAGTAAACGGGTATGGACAGGCCGAAAAATAGAGAACAAAAAAAAAAATTCCTTTCGATCCGTTCGAACCCGACCCGAGTTAGAAAATTCGAAAAAAAATGCAAAAAAATTCTAAAAATTAAAAAACATCATCCACGCTTCATTTCAACATGAAACGGGTCAGGACAGGCCAAAAAATTGAGAAGAAAAAAAATTTCCTTCCTATCCGTTCGAACCCGACCCGAGTTAGAAAATTCGAAAATAAATGCAAAAAAATTCTAAAAATTAAAAACATCACCCAGGCTTCATTTCAAGACGAAACGGTTCAGGACAGGCCGAAAAATAGAAAACAAAAAAAATTTCATTCCTATCCGTTCGAACCCGACCCGAGTTAGAAAATTCGAAAATAAATGCAAAAAAATTCTAAAAATTAAAAAACATCATCCACGCTTCATTTCAAGATGAAACGGGTCAGGACAGGCCAAAAAATTGAGAAGAAAAAAAATTTCCTTCCTATCCGTTCGAACCCGACCCGAGTTAGAAAATTCGAAAATAAATGCAAAAAAAATCTTAAAATTAAAAAAAATCATCCAGGCTTCATTTCAATAAGAAACGGGTATACACAGGCCGAAAAATAGAGAAGCAAAAAAATTTCCTTCCTATCCGTTCGAACCCGACCCGAGTTAGAAAATTCAAAAATAAATGCAAAAAAATTCTAAAAATTAAAAAACATCATCTACGCTTCATTTCATGAAGAAACGGGTATGGAACGGCCGAAAAAAAGAGAACGAAAAAAATTTCCTTCCTATCCGTTCGAACCCGACCCGAGTTAGAAAATTCAAAAATAAATGCAAAAAAATTCTAAAAATTAAAAAACATCATCTACGCTTCATTTCATGAAGAAACGGGTACGGAAAGGCCGAAAAAAAGAGAACGAAAAAAATTTCCTTCGTATCCGTTCGAACCCGACCCGAGTTAGAAAATTCAAAAATAAATGCAAAAAAATTCCAAAAATTAAAAAACATCATCCAGGCTTCATTTCAAGAAGAAACGAGTATGGACAGGTCGAAAAATAGAGAAAAAAGTAATTTCCTTCCTATCCGTTCGAACCCGACCCGAGATAGAAAATTCAAAAATAAATGTAAAAAAATTCCAAAAATTAAAAAAAATCATCAAGGCTTCATTTCAAGAGGAAACGGGTATGGACAGGCTGAAAAATAGAGAACAAAAAAATTTCATTCCTATCAACTCAAACCCGACTCGAGTTACAAAATTCAAAAATAAATACAAAAAAATTCCAAAAATTAAAGAATATCATCCAGGATTCATTTCAAGAAGAAACGGGTATAGACAGGCCGAAAAATAGAGAAGAAAAAAAATTTCCTTCCTATCCGTTCGAACCCGACCCGAGTTAGAAAATTCTAAAATAAATGCAAAACAATTCTAAAAATTAAAAAACATCATCCACGCTTCATTTCAAGACGAAACGGGTCAGGACAGGCCAAAAAATTGAGAAGAAAAAAATTTTCCTTCCTATCCGTTCGAACCCGACCCTTGTTAGAAAATTCGAAAATAAATGCAAAAAAAATCTTAAAATTAAAAAACATCATCCAGGCTTCATTTCAAGAACAAACGGGTATAGACAGGCCGAAAAATAGAGAAGAAAAAAAATTTCCTTCCTATCCGTTCGAACCCGACACGAGTTAGAAAATTCGAAAATAAAAGCAAAAAAATTCTAAAAATTAAAAAACATCATCTACGCTTCATTTCATGAAGAAACGGGTATGGAAAGGCCGAAAAAAAGAGAACGAAAAAAATTTCCTTCCTATCCGTTCGAACCCGACCCGAGTTAGAAAATTCAAAAATAAATGCAAAAATTCCAAAAATTAAAAAACATCATCCAGGCTTCATTTCAAGAGGAAACGGGTATGGACAGGACGAAAAATAGAGAACAAAAAAAAAAAATTCCTTCCTATCCATTCGAACCCGACCCGAGTTAGAAAATTCGAAAATAAATGCAAAAAAATTCTAAAAATTAAAAAACATCATCCAGGCTTCATTTCAAGAAGAAACGAGTATGGATAGGTCGAAAAATAGAGAAAAAAGAAATTTCCTTCCTATCCGTTCGAACCCGACCCGAGTTAGAAAATTCAAAAATAAATGTAAAAAAATTCCGAAAATTAAAAAAAATCATCCATGCTTCATTTCAAGAGGAAACGGGTATGGACAGGCCGAAAAATAGAGAGGAAAAAAAATTTCCTTCCTATCAGTTCGAACCCGACTCTAGTTAGAAAATTCAAAAATAAATACAAAAAAATTCCAAAAATTAAAGAATATCATCCAGGCTTCATTTCAAGAAGAAACGGGTATAGACAAGCCGAAAAATAGAGAAGAAAAAAATTTCCTTCCTATCCGTTCGAACCCGACCCAAGTTAGAAAATTCGAAAATAAATGCAAAAAATTCTAAAAATTAAAAAACATCATCCAGGCTTCATTTCAAGACGAAACGGATTAGGACAGGACGAAAAATAAAGAAGAAAAAAAATTTCCTTCATATCCCTTCGAACCCGACCCGAGTCAGAAAATTCGAAAATAAATGCAAAAAAAATTCTAAAAATTAAAAAATATCATCCAGGCTTAATTTCAAGACGAAACGGGTTAGGACAGGCCGAAAAATAGAGAAGAAAAAAAATTTCCTTCCTATCCGTTCGAACCCGACCCGAGTAATAAAATTCAAAAATAAATACAAAAAAATTCCAAAAATTAAAAAACATCATCCAGGCTTCATTTCAAGAGGCAACGGGTATGGACAGGCCGAAAAATAGAGAACAAAAAAAAAAATTCCTTCCTATCCGTTCGAACCTGACCCGAGTTAGAAAATTCGAAAATAAATGCAAAAAAATTCTAAAAATTAAAAAACATCATCCATGCTTCATTTAAAGACGAAACGGGTCAGGACAGGCCAAAAAATTGAGAAGAAAAAAAATTTCCTTCCTATCCGTTCGAACCCGACCCGAGTTAGAAAATTCGAAAATAAATGCAAAAAAATTCTAAAAATTAAAAAACATCATCCAGGCTTCATTTCAAGACGAAACGGATCAGGACAGGCCGAAAAATAAAGAAGAAAAAAAATTTCCTTCATATCCCTTCGAACCCGACCCGAGTCAGAAAATTCGAAAATAAATGCAAAAAAATTCTAAAAATTAAAAAACATCATCCAGGCTTCATTTCAAGAAGAAACGAGTATGGACAGGTCGAAAAATAGAGAAAAAAGAAATTTCCTTCCTATCCGTTCGAACCCGACCCGAGTTAGAAAATTCAAAAATAAATGTAAAAAAATTCCAAAAATTAAAAAAAATCATCCATGCTTCATTTCAAGAGGAAACGGGTATGGACAGGCCGAAAAATAGAGAAGAAAAAAAATTTCCTTCCTATCAGTTCGAACCCGACTCGAGTTAGAAAATTCAAAAATATATACAAAAAAATTCCAAAAATTAAAGAATATCATCCAGGCTTAATTTCAAGACGAAACGGGTATAGACAAGCCGAAAAATAGAGAAGAAAAAAATTTCCTTCCTATCCGTTCGAACCCGACCCGAGTTAGAAAATTCAAAAATAAATGCAAAGAAATTCTAAAAATTAAAAAACATCATCTACGCTTCATTTCATGAAGAAACGGGTATGGAAAGGCCGAAAAAAAGAGAACGAAAAAAATTTCCTTCCTATCCGTTCGAACCCGACCCGAGTTAGAAAATTCAAAAATAAATGCAAAAAAATTCTAAAAATTAAAAAACATCATCTACGCTTCATTTCATGAAGAAACGGGTACGGAAAGGCCGAAAAAAAGAGAACGAAAAAAATTTCCTTCGTATCCGTTCGAACCCGACCCGAGTTAGAAAATTCAAAAATAAATGCAAAAAAATTCCAAAAATTAAAAAACATCATCCAGGCTTCATTCCAAGAGGACACGGGTATGGACAGGCCGAAAAATAGAGAACAAAAAAAAAATTCCTTCCTATCCATTCGAACCCGACCCGATTTAGAAAATTCGAAAATAAATGCAAAAAAATTCTAAAAATTAAAAAACATCATCCAGGCTTCATTTCAAGAAGAAACGAGTATGGATAGGTCGAAAAATAGAGAAAAAAGAAATTTCCTTCCTATCCGTTCGAACCCGACCCGAGTTAGAAAATTCAAAAATAAATGTAAAAAAATTCCAAAAATTAAAAAAAATCATCCATGCTTCATTTCAAGAGGAAACGGGTATGGACAGGCCGAAAAATAGAGAAGAAAAAAAATTTCCTTCCTATCAGTTCGAACCCGACTCGAGTTAGAAAATTTAAAAATATATACAAAAAAATTCCAAAAATTAAAGAATATCATCCAGGCTTCATTTCAAGACGAAATGGATCAGGACAGGCCGAAAAATAATGAAGAAAAAAAATTTCCTTCACATCCCTTCGAACCCGACACGAGTCAGAAATTTCGAAAATAAATGCAAAAAAAATTCTAAAAATTAAAAAAAATCATCCAGGCTTCATTTCAAGAGGAAACGGGTATGGACCGGCCGAAAAATAGAGAACAAAAAAAAAATTCCTTCCTATCCGTTCGAACCCGACCCGAGTTAGAAAATTCGAAAATAAATGCGAAAAAAATTCTAAAAATTAAAAAACATCATCCAGGATTCATTTCAAGAAGAAACGGGTATGGATAGATCGAAAAATAGGCAAGGAAAAAAATTTCCTTCCCATCCGTTCGAACCCGACCCGAGTTAGAAAATTCAAAAATAAATGCAAAAAAATTCCAAAAATTAAAAAAAATCATCCAGGCTTCATTTCAAGAGGAAACGGGTACGGACAGGCCGAAAAATAGAGAAGAAAAAAAATTTCCTTCCTATCCGATCGAACCCGGCCCGAGTTAGAAAATTCGAAAATCAATGCAAAAAAATTCTAAAAATTAAAAAACATCATTCAGGCTTCATTTCAAGACGAAACGGGTCAGGACAGGCCGAAAAATAAAGAAGAAAAAAAATTTCCTACATATCCCTTCGAACTCGACCCGAGTTAGAAAATTCGAAAATAAATGCAAAAAAATTCTAAAAATTAAAAAACATCATCCAGGCTTCATTTCAATAAGAAACGGGTATGGACAGGTCGAAAAATAGAGAGAAAAAAAATTTCCTTCCTATCCGTTCGAACCCGACCCGAGTTAGAAAATTCAAAAATAAATGTAAAAAAATTCCAAAAATTAAAAAAAATCATCCAGGCTTCATTTCAAGAGGAAACGGGTATGGACAGGCTGAAAAATAGAGAAGAAAAAAAATTTCCTTCCTATCAACTCAAACCCGACTCGAGTTACAAAATTCAAAAATAAATACAAAAAAATTCCAAAAATTAAAGAATATCATCCAGGATTCATTTCAAGAAGAAACGGGTATAGACAGGCCGAAAAATAGAGAAGAAAAAAAATTTCCTTCCTATCCGTTCGAACCCGACCCGAGTTAGAAAATTCTAAAATAAATGCAAAACAATTCTAAAAATTAAAAAACATCATCCACGCTTCATTTCAAGACGAAACGGGTCAGGACAGGCCAAAAAATTGAGAAGAAAAAAACTTTCCTTCCTATCCGTTCGAACCCGACCCGAGTTAGAAAATTCGAAAATAAATGCAAAAAAAATCTTAAAATTAAAAAACATCATCCAGGCTTCATTTCAAGAACAAACGGGTATAGACAGGCCGAAAAATAGAGAAGAAAAAAAATTTCCTTCCTATCCGTTCGAACCCGACCCGTGTTAGAAAATTCGAAAATAAAAGCAAAAAAATTCTAAAAATTAAAAAACATCATCTACGCTTCATTTCATGAAGAAACGGGTATGGAAAGGCCGAAAAAAAGAGAACGAAAAAAATTTCCTTCCTATCCGTTCGAACCCGACCCGAGTTAGAAAATTCAAAAATAAATGCAAAAAAATTCCAAAAATTAAAAAACATCATCCAGGCTTCATTTCAAGAGGAAACGGGTATGGACAGGACGAAAAATAGAGAACAAAAAAAAAAAATTCCTTCCTATCCATTCGAACCCGACCCGAGTTAGAAAATTCGAAAATAAATGCAAAAAAATTCTAAAAATTAAAAAACATCATCCAGGCTTCATTTCAAGAAGAAACGAGTATGGATAGGTCGAAAAATAGAGAAAAAAGAAATTTCCTTCCTATCCGTTCGAACCCGACCCGAGTTAGAAAATTCAAAAATAAATGTAAAAAAATTACGAAAATTAAAAAAAATCATCCATGCTTCATTTCAAGAGGAAACGGGTATGGACAGGCCGAAAAATAGAGAGGAAAAAAAATTTCCTTCCTATCAGTTCGAACCCGACACTAGTTAGAAAATTCAAAAATAAATACAAAAAAATTTCAAAAATTAAAGAATATCATCCAGGCTTCATTTCAAGAAGAAACGGGTATAGACAAGCCGAAAAATAGAGAAGAAAAAAATTTCCTTCCTATCCGTTCGAACCCGACCCAAGTTAGAAAATTCGAAAATAAATGCAAAAAATTCTAAAAATTAAAAAACATCATCCAGGCTTCATTTCAAGACGAAACGGATCAGGACAGGCCGAAAAATAAAGAAGAAAAAAAATTTCCTTCATATCCCTTCGAACCCGACCCGAGTCAGAAAATTCGAAAATAAATGCAAAAAAAATTCTAAAAATTAAAAAATATCATCCAGGCTTGATTTCAAGACGAAACGGGTTAGGACAGGCCGAAAAATAGAGAAGAAAAAAAATTTCCTTCCTATCCGTTCGAACCCGACCCGAGTAATAAAATTCAAAAATAAATGCAAAAAAATTCCAAAAATTAAAAAACATCATCCAGGCTTCATTTCAAGAGGCAACGGGTATGGACAGGCCGAAAAATAGAGAACAAAAAAAAAATTCCTTCCTATCCGTTCGAACCTGACCCGAGTTAGAAAATTTGAAAATAAATGCAAAAAAATTCTAAAAATTAAAAAACATCATCCATGCTTCATTTCAAGACGAAACGGGTCAGGACAGGCCTAAAAATTGAGAAGAAAAAAAATTTCCTTCCTATCCGTTCGAACCCGACCCGAGTTAGAAAATTCAAAAATAAATGCAAAAAAATTCTAAAAATTAAAAAACATCATCCAGGCTTCATTTCAAGACGAAACGGATCAGGACAGGCCGAAAAATACAGAAGAAAAAAAATTTCCTTCATATCCCTTCGAACCCGACCCGAGTCAGAAAATTCGAAAATAAATGCAAAAAAATTCTAAAAATTAAAAAACATCATCCAGGCTTCATTTCAAGAAGAAACGAGTATGGACAGGTCGAAAAATAGAGAAAAAAGAAATTTCCTTCCTATCCGTTCGAACCCGACCCGAGTTAGAAAATTCAAAAATAAATGTAAAAAAATTCCAAAAATTAAAAAAAATCATCCATGCTTCATTTCAAGAGGAAACGGGTATGGACAGGCCGAAAAATAGAGAAGAAAAAAAATTTCCTTCCTATCAGTTCGAACCCGACTCGAGTTAGAAAATTCAAAAATATATACAAAAAAATTCCAAAAATTAAAGAATATCATCCAGGCTTAATTTCAAGACGAAACGGGTATAGACAAGCCGAAAAATAGAGAAGAAAAAAATTTCCTTCCTATCCGTTCGAACCCGACCCGAGTTAGAAAATTCGAAAATAAATGCAAAAAAATTCTAAAAATTAAAAACATCATCTACGCTTCATTTCATGAAGAAACGGGTACGGAAAGGCCGAAAAAAAGAGAACGAAAAAAATTTCCTTCGTATCCGTTCGAACCCGACCCGAGTTAGAAAATTCGAAAATAAATGCAAAAAAAATCTTAAAATTAAAAAACATCATCCAGGCTTCATTTCAAGAAGAAACGGGTATAGACAGGCCGAAAAATAGAGAAGCAAAAAAATTTCTTTCCTATCCGTTCGAGCCCGACCCGAGTTAGAAAATTCGAAAATAAATGCAAAAAAATTCTAAAAATTAAAAAACAACATCTACGCTTCATTTCATGAAGAAACGGGTACGGAAAGGCCGAAAAAAAGAGAACGAAAAAAATTTCCTTCGTATCCGTTCGAACCCGACCCGAGTTAGAAAATTCAAAAATAAATGCAAAAAAATTCCAAAAATTAAAAAACATCATCCAGGCTTCATTCCACGAGGAAACGGGTATGGACAGGCCGAAAAATAGAGAACAAAAAAAAATTTCCTTCCTATCCATTCGAACCCGACCCGATTTAGAAAATTCGAAAATAAATGCAAAAAAATTCTAAAAATTAAAAAACATCATCCAGGCTTCATTTCAAGAAGAAACGAGAATGGACAGGTCGAAAAATAGAGAAAAAAGAAATTTCCTTCCTATCCGTTCGAACCCGACCCGAGTTAGAAAATTCAAAAATAAATGTAAAAAAATTCCAAAAATTGAAAAAAATCATCCATGCTTCATTTCAAGAGGAAACGGGTATGGACTGGCCGAAAAATAGAGAAGAAAAAAAATTTCCTTCCTATCAGTTCGAACCCGACTCGAGTTAGAAAATTCAAAAATAAATACAAATAAATTCCAAAAATTAAAGAATATCATCCAGGCTTCATTTCAAGAAGAAACGGGTATAGACAAGCCGAAAAATAGAGAAGAAAAAAATTTCCTTCCTATCCGTTCGAACCCGACCCAAGTTAGAAAATTCGAAAATAAATGCAAAAAAATTCTAAAAATTAAAAAACATCATCCAGGCTTCATTTCAAGACGAAACGGATCAGGATAGGCCGAAAAATAAAGAAGAAAAAAAATTTCCTTCATATCCCTTCGAACCCGACCCGAGTCAGAAAATTCGAAAATAAAAGCAAAAAAAATTCTAAAAATTAAAAAATATCATCCAGGCTTGATTTCAAGACGAAACGGGTTAGGACAGGCCGAAAAATAGAGAAGAAAAAAAATTTCCTTCCTATCCGTTCGAAACCGACCCGAGTTAGAAAAGTCAAAAATAAATGCAAAAAAATTCTAAAAATTAAAAAACATCATCCAGGCTTCATGTCCAGAAGAAACGGGTATAGACAGGCCGAAAAATAGAGAACGAAAAAAATTTCCTTCCTATCCGTTCGAACCCGACCCGAGTAATAAAATTCAAAAATAAATGCAACAAAATTCGAAAAATTAAAAAACATCATACAGGCTTCATTTCAAGAGGCAACGGGTATGGACAGGCCGAAAAATAGAGAACAAAAAAAAAATTTCTTCCTATCCGTTCGAACCCGACCCGAGTTAGAAAATTCGAAAATAAATGGAAAAAAATTCTAAAAATTAAAAAACATCATCCACGCTTCATTTCAAGACGAAACGGGTCAGGACAGGCCAAAAAATTGAGAAGAAAAAAAATTTCCTTCCTATCCGTTCGAACCCGACCCGATTTAGAAAATTCAAAAATAAATGCAAAAAAACTCTAAAAATTAAAAAACATCATCCAGGCTTCATTTCAAGAAGAAACGAGTATGGACAGGTCGAAAAATAGAGAAAAAAGAAATTTCCTTCCTATCCGTTCGAACCCGACCCGAGTTAGAAAATTCAAAAATAAATGTAAAAAAGTTCCAAAAATTAAAAAAAATCATCCTTGCTTCATTTCAAGAGGAAACGGGTATGGACAGGCCGAAAAATAGAGAAGAAAAAAATTTCCTTCCTATCAGTTCGAACCCGACTCGAGTTAGAAAATTCAAAAATAAATACAATAAAATTCCAAAAATTAAAGAATATCATCCAGGCTTCATTTCAAGAAGAAACGGGTATAGACAAGCCGAAAAATAGAGAAGAAAAAAATTTCCTTCCTATCCGTTCGAACCCGAACCGAGTAATAAAATTCAAAAATAAATGGAAAAAAATTCTAAAAATTAAAAAACATCATCTACGCTTCATTTCATGAAGAAACGGGTATGGAAAGGCCGAAAAAAATAGAACGAAAAAAATTTCCTTCCTATCCGTTCGAACCCGACCCGAGTTAGAAAATTCATAAATAAATGCAAAAAAATTCCAAAAATTAAAAAACATCATCCAGGCTTCATTTCAAGAAGAAACGGGTATAGACAGGCCGAAAAATAGAGAAGAAAAAAAGTTTCCTTCCTATCCGTTCGAACCCGACCCGAGTTAGAAAATTCGAAAATAAATGCAAAAAAATTCTAAAAATTAAAAAACATCATCTACGCATCATTTCATGAAGAAACGGGTATGGAAAGGCCGAAAAAAAGAGAACGAAAAAAATTTCCTTCCTTTCCGTTCGAACCCGACCCGAGTTAGAAAATTCAAAAATAAACGCAAAAAAATTCCAAAAATTAAAAAACATCTTCCAGGCTTCATTTCAAGAGGAAACGGGTATGGACAGGCCGAAAAATAGAGAACAAAAAAAAAATTCCTTCCTATCCGTTCGAACCCGACCCGAGTTAGAAAATTCGAAAATAAATGCGAAAAAAATTCTAAAAATTAAAAAACATCATCCAGGATTCATTTCAAGAAGAAACGGGTATGGATAGATCGAAAAATAGGCAAGAAAAAAAATTTCCTTCCCATCCGTTCGAACCCGACCCGAGTTAGAAAATTCAAAAATAAACGCAAAAAAATTCCAAAAATTAAAAAACATCTTCCAGGCTTCATTTCAAGAGGAAACGGGTATGGACAGGCCGAAAAGTAGAGAACAAAAAAAAATTTCCTTCCTATCCGTTCGAAACCGACCCGAGTTAGAAAATTCAAAAATAAATGCAAAAAAATTCTAAAGATTAAAAAACATCATCCAGGCTTCATGTCAAGAAGAAACGGGTATAGACAGGCCGAAAAATAGAGAACGAAAAAAATTTCCTTCCTATCCGTTCGAACCCGACTCGAGTAAGAAAATTCAAAAATAAATGCAAAAAAATTCCAAAAATTAAAAAACATCATCCAGGCTTCATTTCAAGAGGAAACGGGTATGGACAGGCCGAAAAATAGAGAACAAAAAAAAAATTCCTTCCTATCCGTTCGAACCCGACCCGAGTTAGAAAATTCGAAAATAAATGCAAAAAAATTCTAAAAATTAAAAAACATCATCCACGCTTCATTTCAAGACGAAACGGGTCAGGACAGGCCAAAAAATCGAGAAGAAAAAAAATTTCCTTCCTATCCGTTCGAACCCGACCCGAGTTAGAAAATTCGAAAATAAATGCAAAAAAAATCTTAAAATTAAAAAACATCATCCAGGCTTCATTTCAATAAGAAACGGGTATAGACAGGCCGAAAAATAGAGAAGCAAAAAAATTTCCTTTCTATCCCTTCGAACCCGACCCGAGTTAGAAAATTCGAAAATAAATGCAAAAAAATTCTAAAAATTAAAAAACATCATCTACGCTTCATTTCATGAAGAAACGGGTATGGAAAGGCCGAAAAAAAGAGAACGAAAAAAATTTCCTTCCTATCCGTTCGAACCCGACCCGAGTTAGAAAATTCAAAAATAAATGCAAAAAAATTCCAAAAATTAAAAAACATCATCCAGGCTTCATTTCAAGAAGAAACGGGTATAGACAGGCCGAAAAATAGAGAAGAAAAAAAGTTTCCTTCCTATCCGTTCGAACCCGACCCGAGTTAGAAAATTCGAAAATAAATGCAAAAAAATTATATAAATTAAAAAACATCATCTTCGCTTCATTTCATGAAGAAACGGGTATGGAAAGGCCGAAAAAAAGAGAACGAAAAAAATTTCCTTCCTATCCGTTCGAACCCGACCCGAGTTAGAAAATTCAAAAATAAATGCGAAAAAAATTCTAAAAATTAAAAAACATCATCCAGGATTCATTTCAAGAAGAAACGGGTATGGATAGATCGAAAAATAGGCAAGAAAAAAAATTTCCTTCCCATCCGTTCGAACCCGACCCGAGTTAGAAAATTCAAAAATAAACGCAAAAAAATTCCAAAAATTAAAAAACATCTTCCAGGCTTCATTTCAAGAGGAAACGGGTATGGACAGGCCGAAAAGTAGAGTACAAAAAAAAATTTCCTTCCTATCCGTTCGAAACCGACCCGAGTTAGAAAATTCAAAAATAAATGCAAAAAAATTCTAAAGATTAAAAAACATCATCCAGGCTTCATGTCAAGAAGAAACGGGTATAGACAGGCCGAAAAATAGAGAACGAAAAAAATTTCCTTCCTATCCGTTCGAACCCGACCCGAGTAATAAAATTCAAAATAAATGCAAAAAAATTCCAAAAATTAAAAAACATCATCCAGGCTTCATTTCATGAGGAAACGGGTATGGACAGGCCGAAAAATAGAGAACAAAAAAAAAATTCCTTCCTATCCGTTCGAACCCGACCCGAGTTAGAAAATTCGAAAATAAATGCAAAAAAATTTTAAAAATTAAAAAACATCATCCACGCTTCATTTCAAGACGAAACGGGTCAGGACAGGCCAAAAAATCGAGAAGAAAAAAAATTTCCTTCCTATCCGTTCGAACCCGACCCGAGTAATAAAATTCAAAAATAAATGCAAAAAAATTCCAAAAATTAAAAAACATCATCCAGGCTTCATTTCATGAGGAAACGGGTATGGACAGGCCGAAAAATAGAGAACAAAAAAAAAATTCCTTCCTATCCGTTCGAACCCGACCCGAGTTAGAAAATTCGAAAATAAATGCAAAAAAAATCTTAAAATTAAAAAACATCATCCAGGCTTCATTTCAATAAGAAACGGGTATAGACAGGCCGAAAAATAGAGAAGCAAAAAAATTTCCTTTCTATCCCTTCGAACCCGACCCGAGTTAGAAAATTCGAAAATAAATGCAAAAAAATTCTAAAAATTAAAAAACATCATCTACGCTTCATTTCATGAAGAAACGGGTATGGAAAGGCCGAAAAAAAGAGAACGAAAAAAATTTCCTTCCTATCCGTTCGAACCCGACCCGAGTTAGAAAATTCAAAAATAAATGCAAAAAAATTCCAAAAATTAAAAAACATCATCCAGGCTTCATTTCAAGAAGAAACGGGTATAGACAGGCCGAAAAATAGAGAAGAAAAAAAGTTTCCTTCCTATCCGTTCGAACCCGACCCGAGTTAGAAAATTCGAAAATAAATGCAAAAAAATTATATAAATTAAAAAACATCATCTTCGCTTCATTTCATGAAGAAACGGGTATGGAAAGGCCGAAAAAAAGAGAACGAAAAAAATTTCCTTCCTATCCGTTCGAACCCGACCCGAGTTAGAAAATTCAAAAATAAATGCAAAAAAATTCTAAAAATTAAAAAACATCATCCAGGCTTCATTTCAAGAAGAAACGGGTATAGACAGGCCGAAAAATAAAGAAGAAAAAAAATTTCCTTCATATCCCTTCGAACCCGACCCGAGTTAGAAAATTCGAAAATAAATGCAAAAAAAATTCAAAAAATTAAAAAATATCATCCAGGCTTGATTTCAAGACGAAACGGGTTCGGACAGGCCGAAAAATAGAGAAGAAAAAAAATTTCCTTCCTATCCGTTCGAAACCGACCCGAGTTAGAAAATTCAAAAATAAATGCAAAAAAATTCTAAAAATTAAAAAACATCATCCAGGCTTCATGTCAAGAAGAAACGGGTATAGACAGGCCGAAAAATAGAGAACGAAAAAAATTTCATTCCTATCCGTTCGAACCCGACCCGAGTAATAAAATTCAAAAATAAATGCACAAAAATTCCAAAAATTAAAAAACATCATCCAGGCTTCATTTCAAGAGGAAACGGGTATGGACAGGCCGAAAAATAGAGAACAAAAAAAAAATTCCTTCCTATCCGTTCGAACCCGACCCGAGTTAGAAAATTCGAAAATAAATGCAAAAAAATTTTAAAAATTAAAAAACATCATCCACGCTTCATTTCAAGACGAAACGGGTCAGGACAGGCCAAAAACTTGAGAAGAAAAAAAATTTCCTTCCTATCCGTTCGAACCCGACCCGAGTTAGAAAATTCGAAAATAAATGCAAAAAAAATCTTAAAATTAAAAAACATCATCCAGGCTTCATTTCAATAAGAAACGGGTATAGACAGGCCGAAAAATAGAGAAGAAAAAAAATTTCCTTCCTATCCGTTCGAACCCGACCCGAGTTACAAAATTCGAGAATAAATGCAAAAAAATTCTAAAAATTAAAAAACATCATCTACGCTTCATTTCATGAAGAAACGGGTATGGAAAGGCCGAAAAAAAGAGAACGACAAAAATTTCCTTCCTATCCGTTCGAACCCGACCCGAGTTAGAAAATTCAAAAATAAATGCAAAAAAATTCCAAAAATTAAAAAACATCATCCAGGCTTCATTTCAAGAAGAAACGGGTATAGACAGGCCGAAAAATAGAGAAGAAAAAAAGTTTCCTTCCTATCCGTTCGAACCCGACCCGAGTTAGAAAATTCGAAAATAAATGCAAAAAAATTCTAAAAATTAAAAAACATCATCTTCGCTTCATTACATGAAGAAACGGGTATGGAAAGGCCGAAAAAAAGAGAACGAAAAATATTTCCTTCCTATCCGTTCGAACCCGACCCGAGTTAGAAAATTCAAAAATAAACGCAAAAAAATTCCAAAAATTAAAAAACATCTTCCAGGTTCATTTCAAGAGGAAACGGGTATGGACAGGCCGAAAAATAGAGAACAAAAAAAAAATTCCTTCCTATCCGTTCGAACCCGACCCGAGTTAGAAAATTCGAAAATAAATGCAAAAAAATTTTAAAAATTAAAAAACATCATCCACGCTTCATTTCAAGACGAAACAGGTCAGGACAGGCCAAAAACTTGAGAAGAAAAAAAATTTCCTTCCTATCCGTTCGAACCCGACCCGAGTTAGAAAATTCGAAAATAAATGCAAAAAAAATCTTAAAATTAAAAAACATCATCCAGGCTTCATTTCAATAAGAAACGGGTATAGACAGGCCGAAAAATAGAGAAGCAAAAAAATTTCCTTCCTATCCGTTCGAACCCGACCCGAGTTACAAAATTCGAAAATAAATTCAAAAAAATTCTAAAAATTAAAAAACATCATCTACGCTTCATTTCATGAAGAAACGGGTATGGAAAGGCCGAAAAAAAGAGAACGAAAAAAATTTCCTTCCTATCCGTTCGAACCCGACCCGAGTTAGAAAATTCAAAAATAAATGCAAAAAAATTCCAAAAATTAAAAAACATCATCCAGGCTTCATTTCAAGAAGAAACGGGTATAGACAGGCCGAAAAATAGAGAAGAAAAAAAATTTCCTTCCTATCCGTTCGAACCCGACCCGAGTTAGAAAATTCGAAAATAAATGCAAAAAAATTCTAAAAATTAAAAAACATCATCTACGCTTCATTTCATGAAGAAACGGGTATGGAAAGGCCGAAAAAAAGAGAACGAAAAAAATTTCCTTCCTATCCGTTCGAACCCGACCCGAGTTAGAAAATTCAAAAATAAACGCAAAAAAATTCCAAAAATTAAAAAACATCTTCCAGGTTCATTTCAAGAGGAAACGGGTATGGACAGGCCGAAAAATAGAGAACAAAAAAAAAATTCCTTCCTATCCGTTCGAACCCGACCCGAGTTAGAAAATTCAAAAATAAATGCAAAAAAATTCCAAAAATTAAAAAACATCATCCAGGCTTCATTTCATGAGGAAACGGGTATGGACAGGCCGAAAAATAGAGAACAAAAAAAAAATTCCTTCCTATCCGTTCGAACCCGACCCGAGTTAGAAAATTCGAAAATAAATGCAAAAAAATTTTAAAAATTAAAAAACATCATCCACACTTCATTTCAAGACGAAACGGGTCAGGACAGGCCAAAAAATCGAGAAGAAAAAAAATTTCCTTCCTATCCGTTCGAACCCGACCCGAGTTAGAAAATTCGAAAATAAATGCAAAAAAAATCTTAAAATTAAAAAACATCATCCAGGCTTCATTTCAATAAGAAACGGGTATAGACGGGGCCGAAAAATAGAGAAGCAAAAAAATTTCCATCCTATCCGTTCGAACCCGACCCGAGTTAGAAAATTCGAAAATAAATGCAAAAAAATTCTAAAAATTAAAAAACATCATCTACGCTTCATTTCATGAAGAAACGGGTATGGAAAGGCCGAAAAAAAGAGAACGAAAAAAATTTCCTTCATATCCGTTCGAACCCGACCCGAGTTAGAAAATTCAAAAATAAATGCAAAAAAATTCCAAAAATTAAAAAACATCATCCAGGCTTCATTTCAAGAAGAAACGGGTATAGACAGGCCGAAAAATAGAGAAGAAAAAAAGTTTCCTTCCTATCCGTTCGAACCCGACCCGAGTTAGAAAATTCGAAAATAAATGCAAAAAAATTCTAAAAATTAAAAAACATCATCTTCGCTTCATTACATGAAGAAACGGGTATGGAAAGGCCGAAAAAAAGAGAACGAAAAAAATTTCCTTCCTATCCGTTCGAACCCGACCCGAGTTAGAAAATTCAAAAATAAACGCAAAAAAATTCCAAAAATTAAAAAACATCTTCCAGGTTCATTTCAAGAGGAAACGGGTATGGACAGGCCGAAAAATAGAGAACAAAAAAAAAATTCCTTCCTATCCGTTCGAACCCGACCCGAGTTAGAAAATTCGAAAATAAATGTGAAAAAAATTCTAAAAATTAAAAAACATCATCCAGGATTCATTTCAAGAAGAAACGGGTATGGAAAGATCGAAAAATAGGCAAGAAAAAAAATTTCCTTCCCATCCGTTCGTACCCGACCCGAGTTTGAAAATTCAAAAATAAATGCAAAAAAATTCCAAAAATTAAAAAACATCATCCAGGCTTCATTTCAAGAGGAAACGGGTATGGACAGGCCGAAAAATAGAGAACAAAAAAAAAATTCCTTCCTATCCATTCGAACCCGACCCGAGTTAGAAAATTCGAAAATAAATGCAAAAAAATTCTAAAAATTAAAAAACATCATCCAGGCTTCATTTCAAGAAGAAACGAGTATGGACAGGTCGAAAAATAGAGAGAAAAGAAATTTCCTTCCTATCCGTTCGAACCCGACCCGAGTTAGAAAATTCGAAAATAAATGTGAAAAAAATTCTAAAAATTAAAAAACATCATCCAGGATTCATTTCAAGAAGAAACGGGTATGGAAAGATCGAAAAATAGGCAAGAAAAAAAATTTCCTTCCCATCCGTTCGTACCCGACCCGAGTTAGAAAATTCGAAAATAAATGCAAAAAAAATCTTAAAATTAAAAATCATCATCCAGGCTTCCTTTCAATAAGAAACGGGTATAGACAGGCCGAAAAATAGAGAAGAAAAAAAATTTCCTTCCTATCCGTTCGAACCCGACCCGAGTTACAAAATTCGAAAATAAATGCAAAAAAATTCTAAAAATTAAAAAACATCATCTACGCTTCATTTCATGAAGAAACGGGTATGGAAAGGCCGAAAAAAAGAGAACGACAAAAATTTCCTTCCTATCCGTTCGAACCCGACCCGAGTTAGAAAATTCAAAAATAAATGCAAAAAAATTCCAAAAATTAAAAAACATCATCCAGGCTTCATTTCAAGAAGAAACGGGTATAGACAGGCCGAAAAATAGAGAAGAAAAAAAGTTTCCTTCCTATCCGTTCGAACCCGACCCGAGTTAGAAAATTCGAAAATAAATGCAAAAAAATTCTAAAAATTAAAAAACATCATCTTCGCTTCATTACATGAAGAAACGGGTATGGAAAGGCCGAAAAAAAGAGAACGAAAAATATTTCCTTCCTATCCGTTCGAACCCGACCCGAGTTAGAAAATTCAAAAATAAACGCAAAAAAATTCCAAAAATTAAAAAACATCTTCCAGGTTCATTTCAAGAGGAAACGGGTATGGACAGGCCGAAAAATAGAGAACAAAAAAAAAATTCCTTCCTATCCGTTCGAACCCGACCCGAGTTAGAAAATTCGAAAATAAATGCAAAAAAATTTTAAAAATTAAAAAACATCATCCACGCTTCATTTCAAGACGAAACAGGTCAGGACAGGCCAAAAACTTGAGAAGAAAAAAAATTTCCTTCCTATCCGTTCGAACCCGACCCGAGTTAGAAAATTCGAAAATAAATGCAAAAAAAATCTTAAAATTAAAAA
The DNA here is from genome assembly GCF_932294415.1 of Quercus robur. Taxonomy (NCBI): domain Eukaryota; kingdom Viridiplantae; phylum Streptophyta; class Magnoliopsida; order Fagales; family Fagaceae; genus Quercus; species Quercus robur. Next base: position 37,711,438 of record NC_065538.1, on the reverse strand, counting down.
ACATCATCCAGGCTTCATTTCAATAAGAAACGGGTATAGACAGGCCGAAAAATAGAGAAGCAAAAAAATTTCCTTCCTATCCGTTCGAACCCGACCCGAGTTACAAAATTCGAAAATAAATGCAAAAAAATTCTAAAAATTAAAAAACATCATCTACGCTTCATTTCATGAAGAAACGGGTATGGAAAGGCCGAAAAAAAGAGAACGAAAAAAATTTCCTTCCTATCCGTTCGAACCCGACCCGAGTTAGAAAATTCAAAAATAAATGCAAAAAAATTCCAAAAATTAAAAAACATCATCCAGGCTTCATTTCAAGAAGAAACGGGTATAGACAGGCCGAAAAATAGAGAAGAAAAAAAATTTCCTTCCTATCCGTTCGAACCCGACCCGAGTTAGAAAATTCGAAAATAAATGCAAAAAAATTCTAAAAATTAAAAAACATCATCTACGCTTCATTTCATGAAGAAACGGGTATGGAAAGGCCGAAAAAAAGAGAACGAAAAAAATTTCCTTCCTATCCGTTCGAACCCGACCCGAGTTAGAAAATTCAAAAATAAACGCAAAAAAATTCCAAAAATTAAAAAACATCTTCCAGGTTCATTTCAAGAGGAAACGGGTATGGACAGGCCGAAAAATAGAGAACAAAAAAAAAATTCCTTCCTATCCGTTCGAACCCGACCCGAGTTAGAAAATTCAAAAATAAATGTAAAAAAATTCCAAAAATTAAAAAACATCATCCAGGCTTCATTTCATGAGGAAACGGGTATGGACAGGCCGAAAAATAGAGAACAAAAAAAAAATTCCTTCCTATCCGTTCGAACCCGACCCGAGTTAGAAAATTCGAAAATAAATGCAAAAAAATTTTAAAAATTAAAAAACATCATCCACACTTCATTTCAAGACGAAACGGGTCAGGACAGGCCAAAAAATCGAGAAGAAAAAAAATTTCCTTCCTATCCGTTCGAACCCGACCCGAGTTAGAAAATTCGAAAATAAATGCAAAAAAAATCTTAAAATTAAAAAACATCATCCAGGCTTCATTTCAATAAGAAACGGGTATAGACAGGCCGAAAAATAGAGAAGCAAAAAAATTTCCTTCCTATCCGTTCGAACCCGACCCGAGTTAGAAAATTCAAAAATAAACGCAAAAAAATTCCAAAAATTAAAAAACATCATCCAGGCTTCATTTCAAGAGGAAACGGGTATGGACAGGCCGAAAAATAGAGAACAAAAAAAATTTCCTTCCTATCCGTTCGAACCCGACCCGAGTTAGAAAATTCAAAAATAAATGCAAAAAAATTCCAAAAATTAAAAAACATCATCCAGGCTTCATTTCAAGAAGAAACGGGTATCGACAGGCCGAAAAATAGAGAAGAAAAAAAGTTTCCTTCCTATCCGTTCGAACCCGACCCGAGTTAGAAAATTCGAAAATAAATGCAAAAAAATTCTAAAAATTAAAAAACATCATCTTCGCTTCATTACATGAAGAAACGGGTATGGAAAGGCCGAAAAAAAGAGAACGAAAAAAATTTCCTTCCTATCCGTTCGAACCCGACCCGAGTTAGAAAATTCAAAAATAAACGCAAAAAAATTCCAAAAATTAAAAAACATCTTCCAGGTTCATTTCAAGAGGAAACGGGTATGGACAGGCCGAAAAATAGAGAACAAAAAAAAAATTCCTTCCTATCCGTTCGAACCCGACCCGAGTTAGAAAATTCGAAAATAAATGTGAAAAAAATTCTAAAAATTAAAAAACATCATCCAGGATTCATTTCAAGAAGAAACGGGTATGGAAAGATCGAAAAATAGGCAAGAAAAAAAATTTCCTTCCCATCCGTTCGTACCCGACCCGAGTTAGAAAATTCAAAAATAAATGCAAAAAAATTCCAAAAATTAAAAAACATCATCCAGGCTTCATTTCAAGAGGAAACGGGTATGGACAGGCCGAAAAATGGAGAACAAAAAAAAAATTCCTTCCTATCCATTCGAACCCGACCCGAGTTAGAAAATTCGAAAATAAATGCAAAAAAATTCTAAAAATTAAAAAACATCATCCAGGCTTCATTTCAAGAAGAAACGAGTATGGACAGGTCGAAAAATAGAGAGAAAAGAAATTTCCTTCCTATCCGTTTGAACCCGACCCGAGTTAGAAAATTCAAAAATAAATGTAAAAAAATTCCAAAAATTAAAAAAAATCATCCATGCTTCATTTCAAGAGGAAACGGGTATGGACAGGCCGAAAAATAGAGAAGAAAAAAAATTTCCTTCCTATCAATTCGAACCCGACTCGAGTTAGAAAATTCAAAAATAAATACAAAAAAATTCCAAAAATTAAAGAATATCATCCAGGCTTCATTTCAAGAAGAAACTGGTATAGACAAGCCGAAAAATTGAGAAGAAAAAAATTTCCTTCCTATCCGTTCGAACCCGACCCAAGTTAGAAAATTCGAAAATAAATGCAAAAAAATTCTAAAAATTAAAAAACATCATCCAGGCTACATTTCAAGACGAAACGGATCAGGACAGGCCGAAAAATAAAGAAGAAAAAAAATTTCCTTCATATCCCTTCGAACCCGACCCGAGTCAGAAAATTCGAAAATAAATGCAAAAAAAATTCTAAAAATTAAAAAATATCATCCAGGCTTGATTTCAAGACGAAACGGGTTAGGACAGGCCGAAAAATAGAGAAGAAAAAAAATTTCCTTCCTATCCGTTCGAACCCGACCCGAGTTAGAAAATTCAAAAATAAATGCAAAAAAATTCTAAAAATTAAAAAACATCATCCAGGCTTCATGTCAAGAAGAAACGGGTATAGACAGGCCGAAAAATAGAGAACGAAAAAAATTTCATTCCTATCCGTTCGAACCCGACCCGAGTAATAAAATTCAAAAATAAATGCAAAAAAATTCCAAAAATTAAAAAACATCATCCAGGCTTCATTTCACGAGGAAACGGGTATGGACAGGCCGAAAAATAGAGAACAAAAAAAAAATTCCTTCCTATCCGTTCGAACCCGACCCGAGTTAGAAAATTCGAAAATAAATGCAAAAAAATTTTAAAAATTAAAAAACATCATCCACGCTCCATTTCAAGACGAAACGGGTCAGGACAGGCCAAAAACTTGAGAAGAAAAAAAATTTCCTTCCTATCCGTTCGAACCCGACCCGAGTTAGAAAATTCGAAAATAAATGCAAAAAAAATCTTAAAATTAAAAAACATCATCCAGGCTTCATTTCAATAAGAAACGGGTATAGACAGGCCGAAAAATAGAGAAGCAAAAAAATTTCCTTCCTATCCGTTCGAACCCGACCCGAGTTACAAAATTCGAAAATAAATGCAAAAAAATTCTAAAAATTAAAAAACATCATCTACGCTTCATTTCATGAAGAAACGGGTATGGAAAGGCCGAAAAAAAGAGAACGAAAAAAATTTCCTTCCTATCCGTTCGAACCCGACCCGAGTTAGAAAATTCAAAAATAAAAGCAAAAAAATTCCAAAAATTAAAAAACATCATCCAGGCTTCATTTCAAGAAGAAACGGGTATAGACAGGCCGAAAAATAGAGAAGAAAAAAAATTTCCTTCCTATCCGTTCGAACCCGACCCGAGTTAGAAAATTCGAAAATAAATGCAAAAAAATTCTAAAAATTAAAAAACATCATCTACGCTTCATTTCATGAAGAAACGGGTATTGAAAGGCCGAAAAAAAGAGAACGAAAAAAATTTCCTTCCTATCCGTTCGAACCCGACCCGAGTTAGAAAATTCAAAAATAAACGCAAAAAAATTCCAAAAATTAAAAAACATCATCCAGGTTTCATTTCAAGAGGAAACGGGTATGGACAGGCCGAAAAATAGAGAACAAAAAAAAAATTCCTTCCTATCCGTTCGAACCCGACCCGAGTTAGAAAATTCGAAAATAAATGCGAAAAAAATTCTAAAAATTAAAAAACATCATCCAGGATTCATTTCAAGAAGAAACGGGTATGGATAGATCGAAAAATAGGCAAGAAAAAAAATTTCCTTCCCATCCGTTCGAACCCGACCCGAGTTAAAAATTCAAAAATAAATGCAAAAAAATTCCAAAAATTAAAAAAAATCATCCAGGCTTCATTTCAAGAGGAAACGGGTACGGACAGACCGAAAAACAGAAAAGAAAAAAATTTCCTTCCTATCCGTTCGAACCCGGCCCGAGTTAGAAAATTCGAAAATCAATGCAAAAAAATTCTAAAAATTAAAAAACATCATTCAGGCTTCATTTCAAGACGAAACGGGTCAGGACAGGCCGAAAAATAAAGAAGAAAAAAAATTTCCTTCATATCCCTTCGAACCCGTCCCGAGTTAGAAAATTCGAAAATAAATGCAAAAAAATTCTAAAAATTAAAAAACATCATCCAGGCTTCATTTCAAGAAGAAACGGGTATGGACAGATCGAAAAATAGAGAAAAAAAAAATTTCCTTCCTATCCGCTCGAACCCGTCCCGAGTTAGAAAATTCAAAAATAAATGTAAAAAAATTCCAAAAATTAAAAAAAATCATCCAGGCTTCATTTCCAGAGGAAACGGGTATGGACAGGCTGAAAAATAGAGAAGAAAAAAAAATTCCTTCCTATCAACTCAAACCCGACTCGAGTTACAAAATTCAAAAATAAATACAAAAAAATTCCAAAAATTAAAGAATATCATCCAGGCTTCATTTCAAGAAGAAACGGGTATAGACAGGCCGAAAAATAGAGAAGAAAAAAAATTTCCTTCCTATCCGTTCGAACCCGACCCGAGTTAGAAAATTCGAAAATAAATGAAAAAAAATTCTAAAAATTAAAAAACATCATCCGGGCTTCATTTCAAGACGAAACGGGTCAGGACAAGCCGAAAAATAAAGAAGAAAAAAAAATTTCCTTCATATCCCTTCGAACCCGACCCGAGTTAGAAAATTCGAAAATAAACGCAAAAAAATTCTAAAAATTAAAAAACCTCATCCAGGCTTCATTTCAAGACGAAACAGGTCAAGATAGGCCGAAAAATAGAGAAGAAAAAAAATTTCCTTCCTATCAGTTCGAACCCGACTCGAGTTAAAAAATTCAAAAATAAATACAAAAAAATTCCAAAAATTAAAGAAAATCATCCAGGCTTCATTTCAAGAAGAAACGGGTATAGACGGGCCGAAAAATAGGCAAGAAAAAAAATTTCCTTCCCATCCGTTCGAACCCGACCCGAGTTAAAAATTCAAAAATAAATGCAAAAAAATTCCAAAAATTAAAAAAAATCATCCAGGCTTCATTTCAAGAGGAAACGGGTACGGACAGACCGAAAAATAGAAAAGAAAAAAATTTCCTTCCTATTCGTTCGAACCCGGCCCGAGTTAGAAAATTCGAAAATCAATGCAAAAAAATTCTAAAAATTAAAAAACATCATTCAGGCTTCATTTCAAGACGAAACGGGTCAGGACAGGTCGAAAAATAAAGAAGAAAAAAAATTTCCTTCATATCCCTTCGAACCCGTCCCGAGTTAGAAAATTCGAAAATAAATGCAAAAAAATTCTAAAAATTAAAAAACATCATCCAGGCTTCATTTCAAGAAGAAACGGGTATGGACAGATCGAAAAATAGAGAAAAAAAAAATTTCCTTCCTATCCGTTCGAACCCGTCCCGAGTTAGAAAATTCAAAAATAAATGTAAAAAAATTCCAAAAATTAAAAAAAATCATCCAGGCTTCATTTCCAGAGGAAACGGGTATGGACAGGCTGAAAAATAGAGAAGAAAAAAAAATTCCTTCCTATCAACTCAAACCCGACTCGAGTTACAAAATTCAAAAATAAATACAAAAAAATTCCAAAAATTAAAGAATATCATCCAGGCTTCATTTCAAGAAGAAACGGGTATAGACAGGCCGAAAAATAGAGAAGAAAAAAAATTTCCTTCCTATCCGTTCGAACCCGACCCGAGTTAGAAAATTCGAAAATAAATGAAAAAAAATTCTAAAAATTAAAAAACATCATCCGGGCTTCATTTCAAGACGAAACGGGTCAGGACAAGCCGAAAAATAAAGAAGAAAAAAAAATTTCCTTCATATCCCTTCGAACCCGACCCGAGTTAGAAAATTCGAAAATAAACGCAAAAAAATTCTAAAAATTAAAAAACCTCATCCAGGCTTCATTTCAAGACGAAACAGGTCAAGATAGGCCGAAAAATAGAGAAGAAAAAAAATTTCCTTCCTACCAGTTCGAACCCGACTCGAGTTAAAAAATTCAAAAATAAATACAAAAAAATTCCAAAAATTAAAGAAAATCATCCAGGCTTCATTTCAAGAAGAAACGGGTATAGACGGGCCGAAAAATAGGGAAGAAAAAAAATTTCCTTCTTATCCATTCGAACCCGACCCGAGTTAGAAAATTCGAAAATAAATGCAAAAAAATTCTAAAAATTAAAAAACATCATCTACGCTTCATTTCAAGAAGAAACGGGTATGGACAGGTCAAAAATTAGAGAAAAAAAAAATTTCCTTCCTATCCATTCGAACCCGACCCGAGTTAGAAAATTCGAAAATAAATGCAAAAAAATTCTAAAAATTAAAAAACATCATCCCGGCTTCATTTCAGGAGGAAACGGGAATGGACAGGCAGAAAAATAGAGAAGAAAAAAAATTTCCTTCCTATCAGTTCGAACCCGACTCGAGTTAAAAAATTCAAAAATAAATACAAAAAAATTCCAAAAATTAAAGAAAATCATCCAGGTTTCATTTCAAGAAGAAACGGATATAGACAGGCCGAAAAATAGAGAAGAAAAAAAATTTCCTTCCTATCCATTCGAACCTGACACGAGTTAGAAAATTCGAAAATAAATGCGAAAAAAATTAGAAAAATTAAAAAACATCATCCAGGCTTCATTTCAAGACGAAACGGGTCAAGACAGGCCGAAAAATAGAGAAGAAAAAAAATTTCTTTCCTATCCGTTCGAACCTGACCCGAGTTAGAAAATTCGAAAATAAATGCAAAAAAATTCTAAAAATTAGAAAACATCATCCAGGCTTCATTTCAAAACGAAACGGGTCAGGACAGGCCGAAAAATAAAGAAGAAAAAAAATTTCCGTTATATCCCTACGAACCCGACACGAGTTAGAAAATTCGAAAATAAATGCAAAAAAATTCTAAAAATTAAAAAACATCATCCAGGCTTCATTTCAAGAAGAAACGGGTATGGACAGGTCGAAAAATAGAGAAAAAAAAAATTTCCTTCCTATCCGTTCGAACCCGACCCGAGTTAGAAAATTCAAAAATAAATGTAAAAAAATTCCAAAAATTAAAAAAAATCATCCAGGCTTCATTTCAAGAGGAAACGGGTTTGGACAGGCTGAAAATTAGAGAAGAAAAAAACTTTCCTTCCTATCAACTCAAACCCGACTCGAGTTACAAAATTCAAAAATAAATACAAAAAAATTCCAAAAATTAAAGAATATCATCCAGGCTTCATTTCAAGAAGAAACGGGTATAGACAGGCTGAAAAATAGAGAAGAAAAAAAATTTCCTTCCTATCAACTCAAACCCGACTCGAGTTACAAAATTCAAAAATAAATACAAAAAAATTCCAAAAATTAAAGAATATCATCCAGGCTTCATTTCAAGAAGAAACGGGTATAGACAGGCCGAAAAATAGAGAAGAAAAAAAATTTCCTTCCTATCCGTTCGAACCCGACCCGAGTTAGAAAATTCGAAAATAAATGAAAAAAAATTCTAAAAATTAAAAAACATCATCCAAGCTTCATTCCAAGACGAAACGGGTCAGGACAAGCCGAAAAATAAAGAAGAAAAAAAAATTTCCTTCATATCCCTTCGAACCCGACCCGAGTTAGAAAATTCGAAAATAAACGCAAAAAAATTCTAAAAAATAAAAAACCTCATCCAGGCTTCATTTCAAGACGAAACAGGTCAAGATAGGCCGAAAAATAGAGAAGAAAAAAAATTTCCTTCCTATCAGTTCGAACCCGACTCGAGTTAAAAAATTCAAAAATAAATACAAAAAAATTCCAAAAATTAAAGAAAATCATCCAGGCTTCATTTCAAGAAGAGACGGGTATAGACGGGCCGAAAAATAGAGAAGAAAAAAAATTTCCTTCTTATCCATTCGAACCCGACCCGAGTTAGAAAATTCGAAAATAAATGCAAAAAAATTCTAAAAATTAAAAAACATCATCCCGGCTTCATTTCAGGAGGAAACGGGAATGGACAGGCAGAAAAATAGAGAAGAAAAAAAATTTCCTTCCTATCAGTTCGAACCCGACTCGAGTTAAAAAATTCAAAAATAAATACAAAAAAATTCCAAAAATTAAAGAAAATCATTCAGGCTTCATTTCAAGAAGAAACGGATATAGACAGGCCGAAAAATAGAGAAGAAAAAAAATTTCCTTCCTATCCATTCGAACCTGACACGAGTTAGAAAATTCGAAAATAAATGCGAAAAAAATTAGAAAAATTAAAAAACATCATCCAGGCTTCATTTCAAGACGAAACGGGTCAAGACAGGCCGAAAAATAGAGAAGAAAAAAAATTTCTTTCCTATCCGTTCGAACCTGACCCGAGTTAGAAAATTCGAAAATAAATGCAAAAAAATTCTAAAAATTAGAAAACATCATCCAGGCTTCATTTCAAAACGAAACGGGTCAGGACAGGCCGAAAAATAAAGAAGAAAAAAAATTTCCGGCATATCCCTTCGAACCCGACCCGAGTTAGAAAATTCGAAAATAAATGCAAAAAAATTCTAAAAATTAAAAAACATCATCCATGCTTCATTTCAAGAAGAAACGGGTATGGACAGGTCGAAAAATAGAGAAAAACAAATTCCTTCCTATCCGTTCGAACCCGACCCGAGTTAGAAAATTCAAAAATAAATGTAAAAAAATTCCAAAAATTAAAAAAAATCATCCAGGCTTTATTTCAAGAGGAAACGGGTTTGGACAGGCTGAAAAATAGAGAACAAAAAAAATTTCCTTCCTATCAACTCAAACCCGACTCGAGTTACAAAATTCAAAAATAAATACAAAAAAATTCCAAAATTAAAGAATATCATCCAGGCTTCGTTTCAAGAAGAAACGGGTATAGACAGGCAAAAAAATAGAGAAGAAAAAAAATTTCCTTCCTATCCGTTCGAACCCGACCCGAGTTAGAAAATTCGAAAATAAACGCAAAAAAATTCGAAAAATTAAAAAACATCATCCACGCTTCATTTCAAGACGAAACGGGTCAAGACAGGCCGAAAAATAGAGAAGAAAAAAAATTTCCTTCCTATCCATTCGAACCCGACCCGAGTTAGAAAATTCGAAAATAAATGCAAAAAAATTCTAAAAATTAAAAAACATCATCCAGGCTTGATTTCAAGTGGAAACGGGAATGGACAGGCCGAAAAATAGAGAAAAAAAAATTTCCTTCCTATCAGTTCAAACCCGACTCGAGTTAGAAAATTCAAAAATAAATACAAAAAAATTCCAAAAATTAAAGAAAATCATCCAGGCTTCATTTCAAGAAGAAACGGGTATAGACGGGCCGAAAAATAGAGAAGAAAAAAAATTTCCTTCTTATCCATTCGAACCCGACCCGAGTTAGAAAATTCGAAAATAAATGCAAAAAAATTCTAAAAATTAAAAAACATCATCTACGCTTCATTTCAAGAAGAAACGGGTACGGACAGGTCTAAAAATAGAGAAAAAAAAAATTTCCTTCCTATCCATTCGAACCCGACCCGAGTTAGAAAATTCGAAAATAAATGCAAAAAAATTCTAAAAATTAAAAAACATCATCCCGGCTTCATTTCAGGAGGAAACGGGAATGGACAGGCAGAAAAATAGAGAAGAAAAAAAATTTCCTTCCTATCAGTTCGAACCCGACTCAAGTTAAAAAATTCAAAAATAAATACAAAAAAATTCCAAAAATTAAAGAAAATCATCCAGGCTTCATTTCAAGAAGAAACGGGTATAGACAGGCCGAAAAATAGAGAAGAAAAAAAATTTCCTCCCTATCCATTCGAACCTGACCCGAGTTAGAAAATTCGAAAATAAATGCGAAAAAAATTAGAAAAATTAAAAAACATCATCCAGGCTTCATTTCAAGAGGAAACGGGTCAAGACAGGCCGAAACATAGAGAAGAAAAAAAATTTCCTTCCTATCCGTTCGAACCCGACCCGAGTTAGAAAATTCGAACATAAATGCAAAAAAATTCTAAAAATTAGAAAACATCATCCAGGCTTCATTTCAAAACGAAACGGGTCAGGACAGGCCGAAAAATAAAGAAGAAAAAAAATTTCCGTCATATCCCTTCGAACCCGACCCGAGTTAGAAAATTCGAAAATAAATGCAAAAAAATTCTAAAAATTAAAAAACATCATCCATGCTTCATTTCAAGAAGAAACGGGTATGGACAGGTCGAAAAATAGAGAAAAAAAAATTCCTTCCTATCCGTTCGAACCCGACCCGAGTTAGAAAATTTAAAAATAAATGTAAAAAAATTCCAAAAATTAAAAAAAATCATCCAGGCTTTATTTCAAGAGGAAACGGGTTTGGACAGGCTGAAAAAATAGAGAACAAAAAAAATTTCCTTCCTATCAACTCAAACCCGACTCGAGTTACAAAATTCAAAAATAAATACAAAAAAATTCCAAAATTAAAGAATATCATCCAGGCTTCGTTTCAAGAAGAAACGGGTATAGACAGGCAAAAAAATAGAGAAGAAAAAAAATTTCCTTCCTATCCGTTCGAACCCGACCCGAGTTAGAAAATTCGAAAATAAACGCAAAAAAATTCGAAAAATTAAAAAACATCATCCACGCTTCATTTCAAGACGAAACGGGTCAAGACAGGCCGAAAAATAGAGAAGAAAAAAAATTTCCTTCCTATCCATTCGAACCCGACCCGAGTTAGAAAATTCGAAAATAAATGCAAAAAAATTCTAAAAATTAAAAAACATCATCCAGGCTTCATTTCAGGAGGAAACGGGAATGGACAGGCAGAAAAATAGAGAAGAAAAAAAATTTCCTTCCTATCAGTTCGAACCCGACTCGAGTTAAAAAATTCAAAAATAAATACAAAAAAATTCCAAAAATTAAAGAAAATCATCCAGGCTTCATTTCAAGAAGAAACGGGTATAGACGGGCCGAAAAATAGAGAAGAAAAAAAATTTCCTTCTTATCCATTCGAACCCGACCCGAGTTAGAAAATTCGAAAATAAATGCAAAAAAATTCTAAAAATTAAAAAACATCATCTACGCTTCATTTCAAGAAGAAACGGGTACGGACAGGTCTAAAAATAGAGAAAAAAAAAATTTCCTTCCTCTCCATTCGAACCCGACCCGAGTTAGAAAATTCGAAAATAAATGCAAAAAAATTCTAAAAATTAAAAAACATCATCCCGGCTTCATTTCAGGAGGAAACGGGAATGGACAGGCAGAAAAATAGAGAAGAAAAAAAATTTCCTTCCTATCAGTTCGAACCCGACTCAAGTTAAAAAATTCAAAAATAAATACAAAAAAATTCCAAAAATTAAAGAAAATCATCCAGGCTTCATTTCAAGAAGAAACGGGTATAGACAGGTCGAAAAATAGAGAAGAAAAAAAATTTCCTCCCTATCCATTCGAACCTGACCCGAGTTAGAAAATTCGAAAATAAATGCGAAAAAAATTAGAAAAATTAAAAAACATCATCCAGGCTTCATTTCAAGACGAAACGGGTCAAGACAGGCCGAAAAATAGAGAAGAAAAAAAATTTCCTTCCTATCCGTTCGAACCCGACCCGAGTTAGAAAATTCGAACATAAATGCAAAAAAATTCTAAAAATTAGAAAACATCATCCAGGCTTCATTTCAAAACGAAACGGGTCAGGACAGGCCGAAAAATAAAGAAGAAAAAAAATTTCCGTCATATCCCTTCGAACCCGACCCGAGTTAGAAAATTCGAAAATAAATGCAAAAAAATTCTAAAAATTAAAAAACATCATCCATGCTTCATTTCAAGAAGAAACGGGTATGGACAGGTCGAAAAATAGAGAAAAAAAAATTCCTTCCTATCCGTTCGAACCCGACCCGAGTTAGAAAATTCAAAAATAAATGTAAAAAAATTCCAAAAATTAAAAAAAATCATCCAGGCTTTATTTCAAGAGGAAACGGGTTTGGACAGGCTGAAAAATAGAGAAGAAAAAAGATTTCCTTCCTATCAACTCAAACCCGACTCGAGTTACAAAATTCAAAAATAAATACAAAAAAATTCCAAAAATTAAAGAATATCATCCAGGCTTCATTTCAAGAAGAAACGGGTATAGACAGGCCGAAAAATAGAGAAGAAACAAAATTTCCTTCCTATCCGTTCTAACCTGACCCGAGTTAGAAAATTCGAAAATAAATGCAAAAAAATTCTAAAAATTAAAAAACATCATCCACGCTTCATTTCAAGACGAAACGGGTCAGGACAGGCCAAAAAATTGAGAAGAAAAAAAATTTCCTTCCTATCCGTTCGAACCCGACCCGAGTAAGAAAATTCGAAAATAAATGCAAAAAAAATCTTAAAATTAAAAAACATCTTCCAGGCTTCATGTCAAGAAGAAACGGGTATAGACAGGCCGAAAAATAGAGAAGAAAAAAAATTTCCTTCCTATCCGTTCGAACCCGACCCGAGTTAGAAAATTCGAAAATAAATGCAAAAAAATTCTAAAAATTAAAAAACATTATCTACGCTTCATTTCATGAAGAAACGGGAATGGAAAGGCCGAAAAAAAGAGAACGAAAAAAATTTCCTTCCTATCCGTTCGAACCTGACCCGAGTTAGAAAATTCAAAAATAAATGCAAAAAAATTCCAAAAATTAAAAAACATCATCCAGGCTTCATTTCAAGAGGAAACGGGTATGGACAGGCCGAAAAATAGAGAACAAAAAAAAAATTCATTCCTATCCATTCGAACCCGACCCGAGTTAGAAAATTCGAAAATAAATGCAAAAAAATTCTAAAAATTAAAAAACATCATCCATGCTTCATTTCAAGAAGAAACGAGTATGGACAGGTCGAAAAATAGAGAAAAAAGAAATTTCCTTCCTATCCGTTCGAACCCGACCCGAGTTAGAAAATTCAAAAATAAATGTAAAAAAATTCCAAAAATTAAAAAAAATCATCCAGGCTTCATTTCAAGAGGAAACGGGTTTGGACAGGCTGAAAAATAGAGAAGAAAAAAAATTTCCTTCCTATCAACTCAAACCCGACTTGAGTTACAAAATTCAAAAATAAATACAAAAAAATTCCAAAAATTAAAGAATATCATCCAGGCTTCATTTCAAGAAGAAACGGGTATAGACAGGCCGAAAAATAGAGAAGAAAAAAAATTTCCTTCCTATCCGTTCGAACCCGACCCGAGTTAGAAAATTCGAAAATAAATGAAAAAAAATTCTAAAAATTAAAAAACATCATCCGGGCTTCATTTCAAGACGAAACGGGTCAGGACAAGCCGAAAAATAAAGAAGAAAAAAAAATTTCCTTCATATCCCTTCGAACCCGACCCGAGTTAGAAAATTCGAAAATAAACGCAAAAAAATTCTAAAAATTAAAAAACCTCATCCAGGCTTCATTTCAAGACGAAACAGGTCAAGATAGGCCGAAAAATAGAGAAGAAAAAAAATTTCCTTCCTATCAGTTCGAACCCGACTCGAGTTAAAAAATTCAAAAATAAATACAAAAAAATTCCAAAAATTAAAGAAAATCATCCAGGCTTCATTTCAAGAAGAAACGGGAATAGACGGGCCGAAAAATAGGGAAGAAAAAAAATTTCCTTCTTATCCATTCGAACCCGACCCGAGTTAGAAAATTCGAAAATAAATGCAAAAAAATTCTAAAAATTAAAAAACATCATCTACGCTTCATTTCAAGAAGAAACGGGTATGGACAGGTCAAAAATTAGAGAAAAAAAAAATTTCCTTCCTATCCATTCGAACCCGACCCGAGTTAGAAAATTCGAAAATAAATGCAAAAAAATTCTAAAAATTAAAAAACATCATCCCGGCTTCATTTCAGGAGGAAACGGGAATGGACAGGCAGAAAAATAGAGAAGAAAAAAAATTTCCTTCCTATCAGTTCGAACCCGACTCGAGTTAAAAAATTCAAAAATAAATACAAAAAAATTCCAAAAATTAAAGAAAATCATTCAGGCTTCATTTCAAGAAGAAACGGATATAGACAGGCCGAAAAATAGAGAAGAAAAAAAATTTCCTTCCTATCCATTCGAACCTGACACGAGTTAGAAAATACGAAAATAAATGCGAAAAAAATTAGAAAAATTAAAAAACATCATCCAGGCTTCATTTCAAGACGAAACGGGTCAAGACAGGCCGAAAAATAGAGAAGAAAAAAAATTTCTTTCCTATCCGTTCGAACCTGACCCGAGTTAGAAAATTCGAAAATAAATGCAAAAAAATTCTAAAAATTAGAAAACATCATCCAGGCTTCATTTCAAAACGAAACGGGTCAGGACAGGCCGAAAAATAAAGAAGAAAAAAAATTTCCGTTATATCCCTACGAACCCGACCCGAGTTAGAAAATTCGAAAATAAATGCAAAAAAATTCTAAAAATTAAAAAACATCATCCAGGCTTCATTTCAAGAAGAAACGGGTATGGACAGGTCGAAAAATAGAGAAAAAAAAATTTCCTTCCTATCCGTTCGAACCCGACCCGAGTTAGAAAATTCAAAAATAAATGTAAAAAAATTCCAAAAATTAAAAAAAATCATCCAGGCTTCATTTCAAGAGGAAACGGGTTTGGACAGGCTGAAAAATAGAGAAGAAAAAAAATTTCCTTCCTATCAACTCAAACCCGACACGAGTTACAAAATTCAAAAATAAATACAAAAAAATTCCAAAATTAAAGAATATCATCCAGGCTTCGTTTCAAGAAGAAACGGGTATAGACAGGCAAAAAAATAGAGAAGAAAAAAAATTTCCTTCCTATCCGTTCGAACCCGACCCGAGTTTGAAAATTCGAAAATAAATGCAAAAAAATTCGAAAAATTAAAAAACATCATCCACGCTTCATTTCAAGACGAAACGGGTCAAGACAGGCCGAAAAATAGAGAAGAAATAAAATTTCCTTCCTATCCATTCGAACCCGACCCGAGTTAGAAAATTCGAAAATAAATGCAAAAAAATTCTAAAAATTAAAAAACATCATCCAGGCTTCATTTCAGGAGGAAACGGGAATGGACAGGCAGAAAAATAGAGAAGAAAAAAAATTTCCTTCCTATCAGTTCGAACCCGACTCGAGTTAAAAAATTCAAAAATAAATACAAAAAAATTCCAAAAATTAAAGAAAATCATCCAGGCTTCATTTCTAGAAGAAACGGGTATGGACGGGCCGAAAAATAGAGAAGAAAAAAAATTTCCTTCTTATCCATTCGAACCCGACCCGAGTTAGAAAATTCGAAAATAAATGCAAAAAAATTCTAAAAATTAAAAAACATCATCTACGCTTCATTTCAAGAAGAAACGGGTACGGACAGGTCTAAAAATAGAGAAAAAAAAAATTTCCTTCCTATCCATTCGAACCCGACCCGAGTTAGAAAATTCGAAAATAAATGCAAAAAAATTCTAAAAATTAAAAAACATCATCCCGGCTTCATTTCAGGAGGAAACGGGAATGGACAGGCAGAAAAATAGAGAAGAAAAAAAATTTCCTTCCTATCAGTTCGAACCCGACTCAAGTTAAAAAATTCAAAAATAAATACAAAAAAATTCCAAAAATTTAAGAAAATCATCCAGGCTTCATTTCAAGAAGAAACGGGTATAGACAGGCCGAAAAATAGAGAAGAAAAAAAATTTCCTTCCTATCCATTCGAACCTGACCCGAGTTAGAAAATTCGAAAATAAATGCGAAAAAAATTAGAAAAATTAAAAAACATCATCCAGGCTTCATTTCAAGACGAAACGGGTCAAGACAGGCCGAAAAATAGAGAAGAAAAAAAATTTCCTTCCTATCCGTTCGAACCCGACCCGAGTTAGAAAATTCGAACATAAATGCAAAAAAATTCTAAAAATTAGAAAACATCATCCAGGCTTCATTTCAAAACGAAACGGGTCAGGACAGGCCGAAAAATAAAGAAGAAAAAAAATTTCCGTCATATCCCTTCGAACCCGACCCGAGTTAGAAAATTCGAAAATAAATGCAAAAAAATTCTAAAAATTAAAAAACATCATCCATGCTTCATTTCAAGAAGAAACGGGTATGGACAGGTCGAAAAATAGAGAAAAAAAAATTTTTTCCTATCCGTTCGAACCCGACCCGAGTTAGAAAATTCAAAAATAAATGTAAAAAAATTCCAAAAATTAAAAAAAATCATCCAGGCTTTATTTCAAGAGGAAACGGGTTTGGACAGGCTGAAAAATAGAGAAGAAAAAAGATTTCCTTCCTATCAACTCAAACCCGACTCGAGGTACAAAATTCAAAAATAAATACAAAAAAATTCCAAAAATTAAAGAATATCATCCAGGCTTCATTTCAAGAAGAAACGGGTATAGACAGGCCGAAAAATAGAGAAGAAAAAAAATTTCCTTCCTATCCGTTCGAACCCGACCCGAGTTAGAAAATTCGAAAATAAATGCAAAAAAATTCTAAAAATTAAAAAACATCATCCACGCTTCATTTCAAGACGAAACGGGTCAGGACAGGCCAAAAAATTGAGAAGAAAAAAAATTTCCTTCCTATCCGTTCGAACCCGACCCGAGTAAGAAAATTCGAAAATAAATGCAAAAAAAATCTTAAAATTAAAAAACATCTTCCAGGCTTCATGTCAAGAAGAAACGGGTATAGACAGGCCGAAAAATAGAGAAGAAAAAAAATTTCCTTCCTATCCGTTCGAACCCGACCCGAGTTAGAAAATTCGAAAATAAATGCAAAAAAATTCTAAAAATTAAAAAACATTATCTACGCTTCATTTCATGAAGAAACGGGAATGGAAAGGCCGAAAAAAAGAGAACGAAAAAAATTTCCTTCCTATCCGTTCGAACCTGACCCGAGTTAGAAAATTCAAAAATAAATGCAAAAAAATTCCAAAAATTAAAAAACATCATCCAGGCTTCATTTCAAGAGGAAACGGGTATGGACAGGCCGAAAAATAGAGAACAAAAAAAAAATTCATTCCTATCCATTCGAACCCGACCCGAGTTAGAAAATTCGAAAATAAATGCAAAAAAATTCTAAAAATTAAAAAACATCATCCATGCTTCATTTCCAGAAGAAACGAGTATGGACAGGTCGAAAAATAGAGAAAAAAAAAATTTCCTTCCTATCCGTTCGAACCCGACCCGAGTTAGAAAATTCAAAAATAAATGTAAAAAAATTCCAAAAATTAAAAAAAATCATCCAGGCTTCATTTCAAGAGGAAACGGGTTTGGACAGGCTGAAAAATAGAGAAGAAAAAAAATTTCCTTCCTATCAACTCAAACCCGACTTGAGTTACAAAATTCAAAAATAAATACAAAAAAATTCCAAAAATTAAAGAATATCATCCAGGCTTCATTTCAAGAAGAAACGGGTATAGACAGGCCGAAAAATAGAGAAGAAAAAAAATTTCCTTCCTATCCGTTCGAACCCGACCCGAGTTAGAAAATTCGAAAATAAATGAAAAAAAATTCTAAAAATTAAAAAACATCATCCGGGCTTCATTTCAAGACGAAACGGGTCAGGACAAGCCGAAAAATAAAGAAGAAAAAAAAATTTCCTTCATATCCCTTCGAACCCGACCCGAGTTAGAAAATTCGAAAATAAACGCAAAAAAATTCTAAAAATTAAAAAACCTCATCCAGGCTTCATTTCAAGACGAAACAGGTCAAGATAGGCCGAAAAATAGAGAAGAAAAAAAATTTCCTTCCTATCAGTTCGAACCCGACTCGAGTTAAAAAATTCAAAAATAAATACAAAAAAATTCCAAAAATTAAAGAAAATCATCCAGGCTTCATTTCAAGAAGAAACGGGAATAGACGGGCCGAAAAATAGGGAAGAAAAAAAATTTCCTTCTTATCCATTCGAACCCGACCCGAGTTAGAAAATTCGAAAATAAATGCAAAAAAATTCTAAAAATTAAAAAACATCATCTACGCTTCATTTCAAGAAGAAACGGGTATGGACAGGTCAAAAATTAGAGAAAAAAAAAATTTCCTTCCTATCCATTCGAACCCGACCCGAGTTAGAAAATTCGAAAATAAATGCAAAAAAATTCTAAAAATTAAAAAACATCATCCCGGCTTCATTTCAGGAGGAAACGGGAATGGACAGGCAGAAAAATAGAGAAGAAAAAAAATTTCCTTCCTATCAGTTCGAACCCGACTCGAGTTAAAAAATTCAAAAATAAATACAAAAAAATTCCAAAAATTAAAGAAAATCATTCAGGCTTCATTTCAAGAAGAAACGGATATAGACAGGCCGAAAAATAGAGAAGAAAAAAAATTTCCTTCCTATCCATTCGAACCTGACACGAGTTAGAAAATACGAAAATAAATGCGAAAAAAATTAGAAAAATTAAAAAACATCATCCAGGCTTCATTTCAAGACGAAACGGGTCAAGACAGGCCGAAAAATAGAGAAGAAAAAAAATTTCTTTCCTATCCGTTCGAACCTGACCCGAGTTAGAAAATTCGAAAATAAATGCAAAAAAATTCTAAAAATTAGAAAACATCATCCAGGCTTCATTTCAAAACGAAACGGGTCAGGACAGGCCGAAAAATAAAGAAGAAAAAAAATTTCCGTTATATCCCTACGAACCCGACCCGAGTTAGAAAATTCGAAAATAAATGCAAAAAAATTCTAAAAATTAAAAAACATCATCCAGGCTTCATTTCAAGAAGAAACGGGTATGGACAGGTCGAAAAATAGAGAAAAAAAAATTTCCTTCCTATCCGTTCGAACCCGACCCGAGTTAGAAAATTCAAAAATAAATGTAAAAAAATTCCAAAAATTAAAAAAAATCATCCAGGCTTCATTTCAAGAGGAAACGGGTTTGGACAGGCTGAAAAATAGAGAAGAAAAAAAATTTCCTTCCTATCAACTCAAACCCGACACGAGTTACAAAATTCAAAAATAAATACAAAAAAATTCCAAAATTAAAGAATATCATCCAGGCTTCGTTTCAAGAAGAAACGGGTATAGACAGGCAAAAAAATAGAGAAGAAAAAAAATTTCCTTCCTATCCGTTCGAACCCGACCCGAGTTTGAAAATTCGAAAATAAATGCAAAAAAATTCGAAAAATTAAAAAACATCATCCACGCTTCATTTCAAGACGAAACGGGTCAAGACAGGCCGAAAAATAGAGAAGAAATAAAATTTCCTTCCTATCCATTCGAACCCGACCCGAGTTAGAAAATTCGAAAATAAATGCAAAAAAATTCTAAAAATTAAAAAACATCATCCAGGCTTCATTTCAGGAGGAAACGGGAATGGACAGGCAGAAAAATAGAGAAGAAAAAAAATTTCCTTCCTATCAGTTCGAACCCGACTCGAGTTAAAAAATTCAAAAATAAATACAAAAAAATTCCAAAAATTAAAGAAAATCATCCAGGCTTCATTTCTAGAAGAAACGGGTATAGACGGGCCGAAAAATAGAGAAGAAAAAAAATTTCCTTCTTATCCATTCGAACCCGACCCGAGTTAGAAAATTCGAAAATAAATGCAAAAAAATTCTAAAAATTAAAAAACATCATCTACGCTTCAATTCAAGAAGAAACGGGTACGGACAGGTCTAAAAATAGAGAAAAAAAAAATTTCCTTCCTATCCATTCGAACCCGACCCGAGTTAGAAAATTCGAAAATAAATGCAAAAAAATTGTAAAAATTAAAAAACATCATCCCGGCTTCATTTCAGGAGGAAACGGGAATGGACAGGCAGAAAAATAGAGAAGAAAAAAAATTTCCTTCCTATCAGTTCGAACCCGACTCAAGTTAAAAAATTCAAAAATAAATACAAAAAAATTCCAAAAATTTAAGAAAATCATCCAGGCTTCATTTCAAGAAGAAACGGGTATAGACAGGCCGAAAAATAGAGAAGAAAAAAAATTTCCTTCCTATCCATTCGAACCTGACCCGAGTTAGAAAATTCGAAAATAAATGCGAAAAAAATTAGAAAAATTAAAAAACATCATCCAGGCTTCATTTCAAGACGAAACGGGTCAAGACAGGCCGAAAAATAGAGAAGAAAAAAAATTTCCTTCCTATCCGTTCGAACCCGACCCGAGTTAGAAAATTCGAACATAAATGCAAAAAAATTCTAAAAATTAGAAAACATCATCCAGGCTTCATTTCAAAACGAAACGGGTCAGGACAGGCCGAAAAATAAAGAAGAAAAAAAATTTCCGTCATATCCCTTCGAACCCGACCCGAGTTAGAAAATTCGAAAATAAATGCAAAAAAATTCTAAAAATTAAAAAACATCATCCATGCTTTATTTCAAGAAGAAACGGGTATGGACAGGTCGAAAAATAGAGAAAAAAAAATTTCTTCCTATCCGTTCGAACCCGACCCGAGTTAGAAAATTCAAAAATAAATGTAAAAAAATTCCAAAAATTAAAAAAAATCATCCAGGCTTTATTTCAAGAGGAAACGGGTTTGGACAGGCTGAAAAATAGAGAAGAAAAAAGATTTCCTTCCTATCAACTCAAACCCGACTCGAGGTACAAAATTCAAAAATAAATACAAAAAAATTCCAAAAATTAAAGAATATCATCCAGGCTTCATTTCAAGAAGAAACGGGTATAGACAGGCCGAAAAATAGAGAAGAAAAAAAATTTCCTTCCTATCCGTTCGAACCCGACCCGAGTTAGAAAATTCGAAAATAAATGCAAAAAAATTCTAAAAATTAAAAAACATCATCCACGCTTCATTTCAAGACGAAACGGGTCAGGACAGGCCAAAAAATTGAGAAGAAAAAAAATTTCCTTCCTATCCGTTCGAACCCAACCCGAGTAAGAAAATTCGAAAATAAATGCAAAAAAAATCTTAAAATTAAAAAACATCTTCCAGGCTTCATGTCAAGAAGAAACGGGTATAGACAGGCCGAAAAATAGAGAAGAAAAAAAATTTCCTTCCTATCCGTTCGAACCCGACCCGAGTTAGAAAATTCGAAAATAAATGCAAAAAAATTCTAAAAATTAAAAAACATCATCTACGCTTCATTTCATGAAGAAACGGGAATGGAAAGGCCAAAAAAAAGAGAACGAAAAAAATTTCCTTCCTATCCGTTCGAACCCGACCCGAGTTAGAAAATTCAAAAATAAATGCAAAAAAATTCCAAAAATTAAAAAACATCATCCAGGCTTCATTTCAAGATGAAACGGGTATGGACAGGCCGAAAAATAGAGAACAAAAAAAAAATTCATTCCTATCCATTCGAACCCGACCCGAGTTAGAAAATTCGAAAATAAATGCAAAAAAATTCTAAAAATTAAAAAACATCATCCATGCTTCATTTCAAGAAGAAACGAGTATGGACAGGTCGAAAAATAGAGAAAAAAGAAATTTCCTTCCTATCCGTTCGAACCCGACCCGAGTTAGAAAATTCAAAAATAAATGTAAAAAAATTCCAAAAATTAAAAAAAATCATCCATGCTTCATTTCAAGAGGAAACGGGTATGGACAGGCCGAAAAATAGAGAAGAAAAAAAATTTCCGTCCTATCAGTACGAACCCGACTCGAGTTAGAAAATTCAAAAATAAATACAAAAAATTCCAAAAATTAAAGAATATCATCCAGGCTTCATTTCAAGAAGAAACGGGTATAGACAAGCCGAAAAATAGAGAAGAAAAAAATTTCCTTCCTATCCGTTCGAACCCGACCCAAGTTAGAAAATTCAAAAATAAATGCAAAAAAATTCTAAAAATTAAAAAACATCATCCAGGCTTCATTTCAAGACGAAACGGATCAGGACAGGCCGAAAAATAAAGAAGAAAAAAAATTTCCTTCCTATCCGTTCGAACCCAACCCGAGTTAGAAAATTCGAAAATAAATGAAAAAAAATTCTAAAAATTAAAAAACATCATCCGGTCTTCATTTCAAGACGAAACGGGTCAGGACAAGCCGAAAAATAAAGAAGAAAAAAAAATTTCCTTCATATCCCTTCGAACCCGACCCGAGTTAGAAAATTCGAAAATAAACGCAAAAAAATTCTAAAAATTAAAAAACCTCATCCAGGCTTCATTTCAAGACGAAACAGGTCAAGATAGGCCGAAAAATTGAGAAGAAAAAAAATTTCCTTCCTATCAGTTCGAACCCGACTCGAATTAAAAAATTCAAAAATAAATACAAAAAAATTCCAAAAATTAAAGAAAATCATCCAGGCTTCATTTCAAGAAGAAACGGGTAAAGACGGGCCGAAAAATAGAGAAGAAAAAAAATTTCCTTCTTATCCATTCGAACCCGACCCGAGTTAGAAAATTCGAAAATAAATGCAATAAAATTCTAAAAATTAAAAAACATCATCTACGCTTCATTTCAAGAAGAAACGGGTATGGACAGGTCAAAAAATAGAGAAAAAAAAAATTTCCTTCCTATCCATTCGAACCGACCCGAGTTAGAAAATTCGAAAATAAATGCAAAAAAATTCTAAAAATTAAAAAACATCATCCCGGCTTCATTTCAGGAGGAAACGGGAATGGACAGGAAGAAAAATAGAGAAGAAAAAAAATTTCCTTCCTATCAGTTCGAACCCGACTCGAGTTAAAAAATTCAAAAATAAATACAAAAAAATTCCAAAAATTAAAGAAAATCATCCAGGCTTCATTTCAAGAAGAAACGGATATAGACAGGCCGAAAAATAGAGAAGAAAAAAAATTTCCTTCCTATCCATTCGAACCTGACACGAGTTAGAAAATTCGAAAATAAATGCGAAAAAAATTAGAAAAATTAAAAAACATCATCCAGGCTTCATTTCAAGACGAAACGGGTCAAGACAGGCCGAAAAATAGAGAAGAAAAAAAATTTCTTTCCTATCCGTTCAAACCTGACCCGAGTTAGAAAATTCGAAAATAAATGCAAAAAAATTCTAAAAATTAGAAAACATCATCCAGGCTTCATTTCAAAACGAAACGGGTCAGGACAGGTCGAAAAATAAAGAAGAAAAAAAATTTCCGTTATATCCCTACGAACCCGACCCGAGTTAGAAAATTCGAAAATAAATGCAAAAAAATTCTAAAAATTAAAAAACATCATCCAGGCTTCATTTCAAGAAGAAACGGGTATGGACAGGTCGAAAAATAGAGAAAAAAAAATTTCCTTCCTATCCGTTCGAACCCGACCCGAGTTAGAAAATTCGAAAATAAATGCAAAAAAAATCTTAAAATTAAAAAACATCTTCCAGGCTTCATGTCAGGAAGAAACGGGTATAGACAGGCCGAAAAATAGAGAAGAAAAAAAATTTCCTTCCTATCCGTTCGAACCCGACCCGAGTTAGAAAATTCGAAAATAAATGCAAAAAAATTCTAAAAATTAAAAAACATCATCTACGCTTCATTTTATGAAGAAACGGGAATGGAAAGGCCGAAAAAAAGAGAACGAAAAAAATTTCCTTCCTATCCGTTCGAACCCGACCCGAGTTAGAAAATTCAAAAATAAATGCAAAAAAATTCCAAAAATTAAAAAACATCATCCAGGCTTCATTTCAAGAGGAAACGGGTATGGACAGGCCGAAAAATAGAGAACAAAAAAAAAATTCATTCCTATCCATTCGAACCCGACCCGAGTTAGAAAATTCGAAAATAAATGCAAAAAAATTCTAAAAATTAAAAAACATCATCCAGGCTTCATTTCAAGAAGAAACGAGTATGGACAGGTCGAAAAATAGAGAAAAAAGAAATTTCCTTCCTATCCGTTCGAACCCGACCCGAGTTAGAAAATTCAAAAATAAATGTAAAAAAATTCCAAAAATTAAAAAAAAATCATCCATGGTTCATTTCAAGAGGAAACGGGTATGGACAGGCCGAAAAATAGAGAAGAAAAAAAATTTCCTTCCTATCAGTACGAACCCGACTCGAGTTAGAAAATTCAAAAATAAATACAAAAAATTCCAAAAATTAAAGAATATCATCCAGGCTTCATTTCAAGAAGAAACAGGTATAGACAAGCCGAAAAATAGAGAAGAAAAAAATTTCCTTCCTATCCGTTCGAACCCGACCCAAGTTAGAAAATTCGAAAATAAATGCAAAAAAATTCTAAAAATTAAAAAACATCATCCAGGCTTCATTTCAAGACGAAACGGATCAGGACAGGCCGAAAAATAAAGAAGAAAAAAAATTTCCTTCATATCCCTTCGAACCCGACCCTAGTAAGAAAATTCGAAAATAAATGCAAAAAAAATTCTAAAAATTAAAAAAATATCATCCAGGCTTGATTTCAAGACGAAACGGGTTAGGACAGGCCGAAAAATAAAGAAGAAAAAAAATTTCCTTCCTATCCGTTCGAACCCAACCCGAGTTAGAAAATTCGAAAATAAATGCAAAAAAATTCAAAAAATTAAAAAACATCATCTACGCTTCATTTCATGAAGAAACGGGAATGGAAAGGCTGAAAAAAAGATAACGAAAAAAATTTCCTTCCTATCAGTACGAACCCGACTCGAGTTAGAAAATTCAAAAATAAATACAAAAAATTCCAAAAATTGAAGAATATCATCCAGGCTTCATTTCAAGAAGAAACGGGTATAGACAAGCCGAAAAATAGAGAAGAAAAAAATTTCCTTCCTATCCGTTCGAACCCGACCCAAGTTAGAAAATTCGAAAATAAATGCAAAAAAATTCTAAAAATTAAAAAACATCATCCAGGCTTCATTTCAAGACGAAACGGATCAGGACAGGCCGAAAAATAAAGAAGAAAAAAAATTTCCTTCATATCCCTTCGAACCCGACCCTAGTAAGAAAATTCGAAAATAAATGCAAAAAAAATTCTAAAAATTAAAAAAATATCATCCAGGCTTGATTTCAAGACGAAACGGGTTAGGACAGGCCGAAAAATAAAGAAGAAAAAAAATTTCCTTCCTATCCGTTCGAACCCAACCCGAGTTAGAAAATTCGAAAATAAATGCAAAAAAATTCAAAAAATTAAAAAACATCATCTACGCTTCATTTCATGAAGAAACGGGAATGGAAAGGCCGAAAAAAAGAGAACGAAAAAAATTTCCTTCCTATCCGTTCGAACCCGACCCGAGTTAGAAAATTCAAAAATAAATGCAAAAAAATTCCAAAAATTAAAAAACATCATCCAGGCTTCATTTCAAGAGGAAACGGGTATGGACAGGCCGAAAAATAGAGAACAAAAAAAAAATTCATTCCTATCCATTCGAACCCGACCCGAGTTAGAAAATTCGAAAATAAATGCAAAAAAATTCTAAAAATTAAAAAATATCATCCAGGCTTCATTTCAAGAAGAAACGAGTATGGACAGGTCGAAAAATAGAGAAAAAAGAAATTTCCTTCCTATCCGTTCGAACCCGACCCGAGTTAGAAAATTCAAAAATAAATGTAAAAAAATTCCAAAAATTAAAAAAAATCATCCATGCTTCATTTCAAGAGGAAACGGGTATGGACAGGCCGAAAAATAGAGAAGAAAAAAAATTTCCTTCCTATCAGTACGAACCCGACTCGAGTTAGAAAATTCAAAAATAAATACAAAAAATTCCAAAAATTAAAGAATATCATCCAGGCTTCATTTCAAGAAGAAACAGGTATAGACAAGCCGAAAAATAGAGAAGAAAAAAATTTCCTTCCTATCCGTTCGAACCCGACCCAAGTTAGAAAATTCGAAAATAAATGCAAAAAAATTCTAAAAATTAAAAAACATCATCCAGGCTTCATTTCAAGACGAAACGGATCAGGACAGGCCGAAAAATAAAGAAGAAAAAAAATTTCCTTCCTATCCGTTCGAACCCGACCCGAGTTAGAAAATTCGAAAATAAATGAAAAAAAATTCTAAAAATTAAAAAACATCATCCGGGCTTCATTTCAAGACGAAACGGGTCAGGACAAGCCGAAAAATAAAGAAGAAAAAAAAATTTCCTTCATATCCCTTCGAACCCGACCCGAGTTAGAAAATTCGAAAATAAACGCAAAAAAATTCTAAAAATTAAAAAAACTCATCCAGGCTTCATTTCAAGACGAAACAGGTCAAGATAGGCCGAAAAATTGAGAAGAAAAAAAATTTCCTTCCTATCAGTTCGAACCCGACTCGAGTTAAAAAATTCAAAAATAAATACAAAAAAATTCCAAAAATTAAAGAAAATCATCCAGGCTTCATTTCAAGAAGAAACGGGTAAAGACGGGCCGAAAAATAGAGAAGAAAAAAAATTTCCTTCTTATCCATTCGAACCCGACCCGAGTTAGAAAATTCGAAAATAAATGCAATAAAATTCTAAAAATTAAAAAACATCATCTACGCTTCATTTCAAGAAGAAACGGGTATGGACAGGTAAAAAAATAGAGAAAAAAAAAATTTCCTTCCTATCCATTCGAACCCGACCCGAGTTAGAAAATTCGAAAATAAATGCAAAAAAATTCGAAAAATTAAAAAACATCATCCCGGCTTCATTTCAGGAGGAAACGGGAATGGACAGGAAGAAAAATAGAGAAGAAAAAAAATTTCCTTCCTATCAGTTCGAACCCGACTCGAGTTAAAAAATTCAAAAATAAATACAAAAAAATTCCAAAAATTAAAGAAAATCATCCAGGCTTCATTTCAAGAAGAAACGGATATAGACAGGCCGAAAAATAGAGAAGAAAAAAAATTTCCTTCCTATCCATTCGAACCTGACACGAGTTAGAAAATTCGAAAATAAATGCGAAAAAAATTAGAAAAATTAAAAAACATCATCCAGGCTTCATTTCAAGACGAAACGGGTCAAGACAGGCCGAAAAATAGAGAAGAAAAAAAATTTCTTTCCTATCCGTTCAAACCTGACCCGAGTTAGAAAATTCGAAAATAAATGCAAAAAAATTCTAAAAATTAGAAAACATCATCCAGGCTTCATTTCAAAACGAAACGGGTCAGGACAGGTCGAAAAATAAAGAAGAAAAAAAATTTCCGTTATATCCCTACGAACCCGACCCGAGTTAGAAAATTCGAAAATAAATGCAAAAAAATTCTAAAAATTAAAAAACATCATCCAGGCTTCATTTCAAGAAGAAACGGGTATGGACAGGTCGAAAATAGAGAAAAAAAAATTTCCTTCCTATCCGTTCGAACCCGACCCGAGTTAGAAAATTCAAAAATAAATGTAAAAAAATTCCAAAAATTAAAAAAAATCATCCAGGCTTCATTTCAAGAGGAAACGGGTTTGGACAGGCTGAAAAATAGAGAAGAAAAAAGATTTCCTTCCTATCAACTCAAACCCGACTCGAGTTACAAAATTCAAAAATAAATACAAAAAAATTCCAAAAATTAAAGAATATCATCCAGGCTTCATTTCAAGAAGAAACGGGTATAGACAGGCCGAAAAATAGAGAAGAAAAAAAATTTCCTTCCTATCCGTTCGAACCCGACCCGAGTTAGAAAATTCAAAATAAATGCAAAAAAATTCTAAAAATTAAAAAACATCATCCACGCTTCATTTCAAGACGAAACGGGTCAGGACAGGCCAAAAAATTGAGAAGCAAAAAAATTTCCTTCCTATCCGTTCGAACCCGACCTGAGTTAGAAAATTCGAAAATAAATGCAAAAAAAATCTTAAAATTAAAAAACATCTTCCAGGCTTCATGTCAAGAAGAAACGGGTATAGACAGGCCGAAAAATAGAGAAGAAAAAAAATTTCCTTCCTATCCGTTCGAACCCGACCCGAGTTAGAAAATTCGAAAATAAATGCAAAAAAATTCTAAAAATTAAAAAACATCATCTACGCTTCATTTCATGAAGAAACGGGAATGGAAAGGCCGAAAAAAAGAGAACGAAAAAAATTTCCTTCCTATCCGTTCGAACCCGACCCGAGTTAGAAAATTCAAAAATAAATGCAAAAAAATTCCAAAAATTAAAAAACATCATCCAGGCTTCATTTCAAGAGGAAACGGGTATGGACAGGCCGAAAAATAGAGAACAAAAAAAAAATTCATTCCTATCCATTCGAACCCGACCCGAGTTAGAAAATTCGAAAATAAATGCAAAAAAATTCTAAAAATTAAAAAACATCATCCAGGCTTCATTTCAAGAAGAAACGAGTATGGACAGGTCGAAAAATAGAGAAAAAAGAAATTTCCTTCCTATCCGTTCGAACCCGACCCGAGTTAGAAAATTCAAAAATAAATGTAAAAAAATTCCAAAAATTAAAAAAAATCATCCATGCTTCATTTCAAGAGGAAACAGGTATGGACAGGCCGAAAAATAGAGAAGAAAAAAAATTTCCTTCCTATCAGTACGAACCCGACACGAGTTAGAAAATTCAAAAATAAATACAAAAAATTCCAAAAATTAAAGAAAATCATCCAGGCTTCATTTCAAGAAGAAACGGGTAAAGACGGGCCGAAAAATAGAGAAGAAAAAAAATTTCCTTCTTATCCATTCGAACCCGACCCGAGTTAGAAAATTCGAAAATAAATGCAATAAAATTCTAAAAATTAAAAAACATCATCTACGCTTCATTTCAAGAAGAAACGGGTATGGACAGGTCAAAAAATAGAGAAAAAAAAAATTTCCTTCCTATCCATTCGAACCGACCCGAGTTAGAAAATTCGAAAATAAATGCAAAAAAATTCTAAAAATTAAAAAACATCATCCCGGCTTCATTTCAGGAGGAAACGGGAATGGACAGGAAGAAAAATAGAGAAGAAAAAAAATTTCCTTCCTATCAGTTCGAACCCGACTCGAGTTAAAAAATTCAAAAATAAATACAAAAAAATTCCAAAAATTAAAGAAAATCATCCAGGCTTCATTTCAAGAAGAAACGGATATAGACAGGCCGAAAAATAGAGAAGAAAAAAAATTTCCTTCCTATCCATTCGAACCTGACACGAGTTAGAAAATTCGAAAATAAATGCGAAAAAAATTAGAAAAATTAAAAAACATCATCCAGGCTTCATTTCAAGACGAAACGGGTCAAGACAGGCCGAAAAATAGAGAAGAAAAAAAATTTCTTTCCTATCCGTTCAAACCTGACCCGAGTTAGAAAATTCGAAAATAAATGCAAAAAAATTCTAAAAATTAGAAAACATCATCCAGGCTTCATTTCAAAACGAAACGGGTCAGGACAGGTCGAAAAATAAAGAAGAAAAAAAATTTCCGTTATATCCCTACGAACCCGACCCGAGTTAGAAAATTCGAAAATAAATGCAAAAAAATTCTAAAAATTAAAAAACATCATCCAGGCTTCATTTCAAGAAGAAACGGGTATGGACAGGTCGAAAAATAGAGAAAAAAAAATTTCCTTCCTATCCGTTCGAACCCGACCCGAGTTAGAAAATTCGAAAATAAATGCAAAAAAAATCTTAAAATTAAAAAACATCTTCCAGGCTTCATGTCAGGAAGAAACGGGTATAGACAGGCCGAAAAATAGAGAAGAAAAAAAATTTCCTTCCTATCCGTTCGAACCCGACCCGAGTTAGAAAATTCGAAAATAAATGCAAAAAAATTCTAAAAATTAAAAAACATCATCTACGCTTCATTTTATGAAGAAACGGGAATGGAAAGGCCGAAAAAAAGAGAACGAAAAAAATTTCCTTCCTATCCGTTCGAACCCGACCCGAGTTAGAAAATTCAAAAATAAATGCAAAAAAATTCCAAAAATTAAAAAACATCATCCAGGCTTCATTTCAAGAGGAAACGGGTATGGACAGGCCGAAAAATAGAGAACAAAAAAAAAATTCATTCCTATCCATTCGAACCCGACCCGAGTTAGAAAATTCGAAAATAAATGCAAAAAAATTCTAAAAATTAAAAAACATCATCCAGGCTTCATTTCAAGAAGAAACGAGTATGGACAGGTCGAAAAATAGAGAAAAAAGAAATTTCCTTCCTATCCGTTCGAACCCGACCCGAGTTAGAAAATTCAAAAATAAATGTAAAAAAATTCCAAAAATTAAAAAAAAATCATCCATGGTTCATTTCAAGAGGAAACGGGTATGGACAGGCCGAAAAATAGAGAAGAAAAAAAATTTCCTTCCTATCAGTACGAACCCGACTCGAGTTAGAAAATTCAAAAATAAATACAAAAAATTCCAAAAATTAAAGAATATCATCCAGGCTTCATTTCAAGAAGAAACAGGTATAGACAAGCCGAAAAATAGAGAAGAAAAAAATTTCCTTCCTATCCGTTCGAACCCGACCCAAGTTAGAAAATTCGAAAATAAATGCAAAAAAATTCTAAAAATTAAAAAACATCATCCAGGCTTCATTTCAAGACGAAACGGATCAGGACAGGCCGAAAAATAAAGAAGAAAAAAAATTTCCTTCATATCCCTTCGAACCCGACCCTAGTAAGAAAATTCGAAAATAAATGCAAAAAAAATTCTAAAAATTAAAAAAATATCATCCAGGCTTGATTTCAAGACGAAACGGGTTAGGACAGGCCGAAAAATAAAGAAGAAAAAAAATTTCCTTCCTATCCGTTCGAACCCAACCCGAGTTAGAAAATTCGAAAATAAATGCAAAAAAATTCAAAAAATTAAAAAACATCATCTACGCTTCATTTCATGAAGAAACGGGAATGGAAAGGCTGAAAAAAAGATAACGAAAAAAATTTCCTTCCTATCAGTACGAACCCGACTCGAGTTAGAAAATTCAAAAATAAATACAAAAAATTCCAAAAATTGAAGAATATCATCCAGGCTTCATTTCAAGAAGAAACGGGTATAGACAAGCCGAAAAATAGAGAAGAAAAAAATTTCCTTCCTATCCGTTCGAACCCGACCCAAGTTAGAAAATTCGAAAATAAATGCAAAAAAATTCTAAAAATTAAAAAACATCATCCAGGCTTCATTTCAAGACGAAACGGATCAGGACAGGCCGAAAAATAAAGAAGAAAAAAAATTTCCTTCATATCCCTTCGAACCCGACCCTAGTAAGAAAATTCGAAAATAAATGCAAAAAAAATTCTAAAAATTAAAAAAATATCATCCAGGCTTGATTTCAAGACGAAACGGGTTAGGACAGGCCGAAAAATAAAGAAGAAAAAAAATTTCCTTCCTATCCGTTCGAACCCAACCCGAGTTAGAAAATTCGAAAATAAATGCAAAAAAATTCAAAAAATTAAAAAACATCATCTACGCTTCATTTCATGAAGAAACGGGAATGGAAAGGCCGAAAAAAAGAGAACGAAAAAAATTTCCTTCCTATCCGTTCGAACCCGACCCGAGTTAGAAAATTCAAAAATAAATGCAAAAAAATTCCAAAAATTAAAAAACATCATCCAGGCTTCATTTCAAGAGGAAACGGGTATGGACAGGCCGAAAAATAGAGAACAAAAAAAAAATTCATTCCTATCCATTCGAACCCGACCCGAGTTAGAAAATTCGAAAATAAATGCAAAAAAATTCTAAAAATTAAAAAATATCATCCAGGCTTCATTTCAAGAAGAAACGAGTATGGACAGGTCGAAAAATAGAGAAAAAAGAAATTTCCTTCCTATCCGTTCGAACCCGACCCGAGTTAGAAAATTCAAAAATAAATGTAAAAAAATTCCAAAAATTAAAAAAAATCATCCATGCTTCATTTCAAGAGGAAACGGGTATGGACAGGCCGAAAAATAGAGAAGAAAAAAAATTTCCTTCCTATCAGTACGAACCCGACTCGAGTTAGAAAATTCAAAAATAAATACAAAAAATTCCAAAAATTAAAGAATATCATCCAGGCTTCATTTCAAGAAGAAACAGGTATAGACAAGCCGAAAAATAGAGAAGAAAAAAATTTCCTTCCTATCCGTTCGAACCCGACCCGAGTTAGAAAATTCGAAAATAAATGCAAAAAAATTCTAAAAATTAAAAAACATCATCCAGGCTTCATTTCAAGACGAAACGGATCAGGACAGGCCGAAAAATAAAGAAGAAAAAAAATTTCCTTCCTATCCGTTCGAACCCAACCCGAGTTAGAAAATTCGAAAATAAATGAAAAAAAATTCTAAAAATTAAAAAACATCATCCGGGCTTCATTTCAAGACGAAACGGGTCAGGACAAGCCGAAAAATAAAGAAGAAAAAAAAATTTCCTTCATATCCCTTCGAACCCGACCCGAGTTAGAAAATTCGAAAATAAACGCAAAAAAATTCTAAAAATTAAAAAAACTCATCCAGGCTTCATTTCAAGACGAAACAGGTCAAGATAGGCCGAAAAATTGAGAAGAAAAAAAATTTCCTTCCTATCAGTTCGAACCCGACTCGAGTTAAAAAATTCAAAAATAAATACAAAAAAATTCCAAAAATTAAAGAAAATCATCCAGGCTTCATTTCAAGAAGAAACGGGTAAAGACGGGCCGAAAAATAGAGAAGAAAAAAAATTTCCTTCTTATCCATTCGAACCCGACCCGAGTTAGAAAATTCGAAAATAAATGCAATAAAATTCTAAAAATTAAAAAACATCATCTACGCTTCATTTCAAGAAGAAACGGGTATGGACAGGTAAAAAAATAGAGAAAAAAAAAATTTCCTTCCTATCCATTCGAACCCGACCCGAGTTAGAAAATTCGAAAATAAATGCAAAAAAATTCGAAAAATTAAAAAACATCATCCCGGCTTCATTTCAGGAGGAAACGGGAATGGACAGGAAGAAAAATAGAGAAGAAAAAAAATTTCCTTCCTATCAGTTCGAACCCGACTCGAGTTAAAAAATTCAAAAATAAATACAAAAAAATTCCAAAAATTAAAAAAAATCATCCAGGCTTCATTTCAAGAAGAAACGGATATAGACAGGCCGAAAAATAGAGAAGAAAAAAAATTTCCTTCCTATCCATTCGAACCTGACACGAGTTAGAAAATTCGAAAATAAATGCGAAAAAAATTAGAAAAATTAAAAAACATCATCCAGGCTTCATTTCAAGACGAAACGGGTCAAGACAGGCCGAAAAATAGAGAAGAAAAAAAATTTCTTTCCTATCCGTTCAAACCTGACCCGAGTTAGAAAATTCGAAAATAAATGCAAAAAAATTCTAAAAATTAGAAAACATCATCCAGGCTTCATTTCAAAACGAAACGGGTCAGGACAGGTCGAAAAATAAAGAAGAAAAAAAATTTCCGTTATATCCCTACGAACCCGACCCGAGTTAGAAAATTCGAAAATAAATGCAAAAAAATTCTAAAAATTAAAAAACATCATCCAGGCTTCATTTCAAGAAGAAACGGGTATGGACAGGTCGAAAATAGAGAAAAAAAAATTTCCTTCCTATCCGTTCGAACCCGACCCGAGTTAGAAAATTCAAAAATAAATGTAAAAAAATTCCAAAAATTAAAAAAAATCATCCAGGCTTCATTTCAAGAGGAAACGGGTTTGGACAGGCTGAAAAATAGAGAAGAAAAAAGATTTCCTTCCTATCAACTCAAACCCGACTCGAGTTACAAAATTCAAAAATAAATACAAAAAAATTCCAAAAATTAAAGAATATCATCCAGGCTTCATTTCAAGAAGAAACGGGTATAGACAGGCCGAAAAATAGAGAAGAAAAAAAATTTCCTTCCTATCCGTTCGAACCCGACCCGAGTTAGAAAATTCAAAATAAATGCAAAAAAATTCTAAAAATTAAAAAACATCATCCACGCTTCATTTCAAGACGAAACGGGTCAGGACAGGCCAAAAAATTGAGAAGCAAAAAAATTTCCTTCCTATCCGTTCGAACCCGACCTGAGTTAGAAAATTCGAAAATAAATGCAAAAAAAATCTTAAAATTAAAAAACATCTTCCAGGCTTCATGTCAAGAAGAAACGGGTATAGACAGGCCGAAAAATAGAGAAGAAAAAAAATTTCCTTCCTATCCGTTCGAACCCGACCCGAGTTAGAAAATTCGAAAATAAATGCAAAAAAATTCTAAAAATTAAAAAACATCATCTACGCTTCATTTCATGAAGAAACGGGAATGGAAAGGCCGAAAAAAAGAGAACGAAAAAAATTTCCTTCCTATCCGTTCGAACCCGACCCGAGTTAGAAAATTCAAAAATAAATGCAAAAAAATTCCAAAAATTAAAAAACATCATCCAGGCTTCATTTCAAGAGGAAACGGGTATGGACAGGCCGAAAAATAGAGAACAAAAAAAAAATTCATTCCTATCCATTCGAACCCGACCCGAGTTAGAAAATTCGAAAATAAATGCAAAAAAATTCTAAAAATTAAAAAACATCATCCAGGCTTCATTTCAAGAAGAAACGAGTATGGACAGGTCGAAAAATAGAGAAAAAAGAAATTTCCTTCCTATCCGTTCGAACCCGACCCGAGTTAGAAAATTCAAAAATAAATGTAAAAAAATTCCAAAAATTAAAAAAAATCATCCATGCTTCATTTCAAGAGGAAACAGGTATGGACAGGCCGAAAAATAGAGAAGAAAAAAAATTTCCTTCCTATCAGTACGAACCCGACACGAGTTAGAAAATTCAAAAATAAATACAAAAAATTCCAAAAATTAAAGAATATCATCCAGGCTTCATTTCAAGAAGAAACAGGTATAGACAAGCCGAAAAATAGAGAAGAAAAAAATTTCCTTCCTATCCGTTCGAACCCGACCCAAGTTAGAAAATTCGAAAATAAATGCAAAAAAATTCTAAAAATTAAAAAACATCATCCAGGCTTCATTTCAAGACGAAACGGATCAGGACAGGCCGAAAAATAAAGAAGAAAAAAAATTTCCTTCCTATCCGTTCGAACCAAACCCGAGTTAGAAAATTCGAAAATAAATGAAAAAAAATTCTAAAAATTAAAAAACATCATCCGGGCTTCATTTCAAGACGAAACGGGTCAGGACAGGCCGAAAAATAAAGAAGAAAAAAAATTTCCTTCCTATCCGTTCGAACCCAACCCGAGTTAGAAAATTCGAAAATAAATGCAAAAAAATTCTAAAAATTAAAAAACATCATCTACGCTTCATTTCATGAAGAAACGGGAATGGAAAGGCCGAAAAAAAGAGAACGAAAAAAATTTCCTTCCTATCCGTTCGAACCCGACCCGAGTTAGAAAATTCAAAAATAAATGCAAAAAAATTCCAAAAATTAAAAAACATCATCCAGGCTTCATTTCAAGAGGAAACGGGTATGGACAGGCCGAAAAATAGATAACAAAAAAAAAATTCATTCCTATCCATTCGAACCCGACCCGAGTTAGAAAATTCGAAAATAAATGCAAAAAAATTCTAAAAATTAAAAAACATCATCCAGGCTTCATTTCAAGAAGAAACGAGTATGGATAGGTCGAAAAATAGAGAAAAAAGAAATTTCCTTCCTATCCGTTCGAACCCGACCCGAGTTAGAAAATTCAAAAATAAATGTAAAAAAATTCCAAAAATTAAAAAAAATCATCCATGCTTCATTTCAAGAGGAAACGGGTATGGACAGGCCGAAAAATAGAGAAGAAAAAAAATTTCCTTCCTATCAGTACGAACCCGACTCGAGTTAGAAAATTCAAAAATAAATACAAAAAATTCCAAAAATTAAAGAATATCATCCAGGCTTCATTTCAAGAAGAAACGGGTATAGACAAGCCGAAAAATAGAGAAGAAAAAAATTTCCTTCCTATCCGTTCGAACCCGACCCAAGTTAGAAAATTCGAAAATAAATGCAAAAAAATTCTAAAAATTAAAAAACATCATCCAGGCTTCATTTCAAGACGAAACGGATCAGGACAGGCCGAAAAATAAAGAAGAAAAAAAATTTCCTTCATATTCCTTCGAACCCGACCCTAGTAAGAAAATTCGAAAATAAATGCAAAAAAAATTCTAAAAATTAAAAAAATATCATCCAGGCTTGATTTCAAGACGAAACGGGTTAGGACAGGCCGAAAAATAAAGAAGAAAAAAAATTTCCTTCCTATCCGTTCGAACCCAACCCGAGTTAGAAAATTCGAAAATAAATGCAAAACAATTCAAAAAATTAAAAAACATCATCTACGCTTCATTTCATGAAGAAACGGGAATGGAAAGGCCGAAAAAAAGAGAACGAAAAAAATTTCCTTCCTATCCGTTCGAACCCGACCCGAGTTAGAAAATTCAAAAATAAATGCAAAAAAATTCCAAAAATTAAAAAACATCATCCAGGCTTCATTTCAAGAGGAAACGGGTATGGACAGGCCGAAAAATAGAGAACAAAAAAAAAATTCATTCCTATCCATTCGAACCCGACCCGAGTTAGAAAATTCGAAAATAAATGCAAAAAAATTCTAAAAATTAAAAAACATCATCCAGGCTTCATTTCAAGAAGAAACGAGTATGGACAGGTCGAAAAATAGAGAAAAAAGAAATTTCCTTCCTATCCGTTCGAACCCGACCCGAGTTAGAAAATTCAAAAATAAATGTAAAAAAATTCCAAAAATTAAAAAAAATCATCCATGCTTCATTTCAAGAGGAAACGGGTATGGACAGGCCGAAAAATAGAGAAGAAAAAAAATTTCCTTCCTATCAGTACGAACCCGACTCGAGTTAGAAAATTCAAAAATAAATACAAAAAATTCCAAAAATTAAAGAATATCATCCAGGCTTCATTTCAAGAAGAAACAGGTATAGACAAGCCGAAAAATAGAGAAGAAAAAAATTTCCTTCCTATCCGTTCGAACCCGACCCAAGTTAGAAAATTCGAAAATAAATGCAAAAAAATTCTAAAAATTAAAAAACATCATCCAGGCTTCATTTCAAGACGAAACGGATCAGGACAGGCCGAAAAATAAAGAAGAAAAAAAATTTCCTTCCTATCCGTTCGAACCCAACCCGAGTTAGAAAATTCGAAAATAAATGAAAAAAAATTCTAAAAATTAAAAAACATCATCCGGGCTTCATTTCAAGACGAAACGGGTCAGGACAAGCCGAAAAATAAAGAAGAAAAAAAAATTTCCTTCATATCCCTTCGAACCCGACCCGAATTAGAAAATTCGAAAATAAACGCAAAAAAATTCTAAAAATTAAAAAAACTCATCCAGGCTTCATTTCAAGACGAAACAGGTCAAGATAGGCCGAAAAATTGACAAGAAAAAAAATTTCCTTCCTATCAGTTCGAACCCGACTCGAGTTAAAAAATTCAAAAATAAATACAAAAAAATTCCAAAAATTAAAGAAAATCATCCAGGCTTCATTTCAAGAAGAAACGGGTAAAGACGGGCCGAAAAATAGAGAAGAAAAAAAATTTCCTTC
The DNA here is from genome assembly GCF_932294415.1 of Quercus robur. Lineage (NCBI taxonomy): Eukaryota > Viridiplantae > Streptophyta > Magnoliopsida > Fagales > Fagaceae > Quercus > Quercus robur. The sequence goes on along the minus strand of NC_065538.1, from coordinate 37,674,171 downwards.
TTATCCATTCGAACCCGACCCGAGTTAGAAAATTCGAAAATAAATGCAATAAAATTCTAAAAATTAAAAAACATCATCTACGCTTCATTTCAAGAAGAAACGGGTATGGACAGGTCAAAAAATAGAGAAAAAAAAAATTTCCTTCCTATCCATTCGAACCCGACCCGAGTTAGAAAATTCGAAAATAAATGCAAAAAAATTCTAAAAATTAAAAAACATCATCCCGGCTTCATTTCAGGAGGAAACGGGAATGGACAGGAAGAAAAATAGAGAAGAAAAAAAATTTCTTTCCTATCAGTTCGAACCCGACTTGAGTTAAAAAATTCAAAAATAAATACAAAAAAATTCCAAAAATTAAAGAAAATCATCCAGGCTTCATTTCAAGAAGAAACGGATATAGACAGGCCGAAAAATAGAGAAGAAAAAAAATTTCCTTCCTATCCATTCGAACCTGACACGAGTTAGAAAATTCGAAAATAAATGCGAAAAAAATTAGAAAAATTAAAAAACATCATCCAGGCTTCATTTCAAGACGAAACGGGTCAAGACAGGCCGAAAAATAGAGAAGAAAAAAAATTTCTTTCCTATCCGTTCAAACCTGACCCGAGTTAGAAAATTCGAAAATAAATGCAAAAAAATTCTAGAAATTAGAAAACATCATCCAGGCTTCATTTCAAAACGAAACGGGTCAGGACAGGTCGAAAAATAAAGAAGAAAAAAAATTTCCGTTATATCCCTACGAACCCGACCCGAGTTAGAAAATTCGAAAATAAATGCAAAAAAATTCTAAAAATTAAAAAACATCATCCAGGCTTCATTTCAAGAAGAAACGGGTATGGACAGGTCGAAAAATAGAGAAAAAAAAATTTCCTTCCTATCCGTTCGAACCCGACCCGAGTTAGAAAATTCAAAAATAAATGTAAAAAAATTCCAAAAATTAAAAAAAATCATCCAGGCTTCATTTCAAGAGGAAACGGGTTTGGACAGGCTGAAAAATAGAGAAGAAAAAAGATTTCCTTCCTATCAACTCAAACCCGACTCGAGTTACAAAATTCAAAAATAAATACAAAAAAATTCCAAAAATTAAAGAATATCATCCAGGCTTCATTTCAAGAAGAAACGGGTATAGACAGGCCGAAAAATAGAGAAGAAAAAAAATTTCCTTCCTATCCGTTCGAACCCGACCCGAGTTAGAATATTCAAAATAAATGCAAAAAAATTCTAAAAATTAAAAAACATCATCCACGCTTCATTTCAAGACGAAACGGGTCAGGACAGGCCAAAAAATTGAGAAAAAAAAAATTTCCTTCCTATCCGTTCGAACCCGACCCGAGTTAGAAAATTCGAAAATAAATGCAAAAAAAATCTTAAAATTAAAAAACATCTTCCAGGCTTCATGTCAAGAAGAAACGGGTATAGACAGGCCGAAAAATAGAGAAGAAAAAAAATTTCCTTCCTATCCGTTCGAACCCGACCCGAGTTAGAAAATTCGAAAATAAATGCAAAAAAAATCTTAAAATTAAAAAACATCATCCAGGCTTCATTTCAAGAGGAAACGGGTATGGACAGGCCGAAAAATAGAGAACAAAAAAAAAATTCATTCCTATCCATTCGAACCCGACCCGAGTTAGAAAATTCGAAAATAAATGCAAAAAAATTCTAAAAATTAAAAAACATCATCCAGGCTTCATTTCAAGAAGAAACGAGTATGGACAGGTCGAAAAATAGAGAAAAAAGAAATTTCCTTCCTATCCGTTCGAACCCGACCCGAGTTAGAAAATTCAAAAATAAATGTAAAAAAATTCCAAAAATTAAAAAAAATCATCCATGCTTTATTTCAAGAGGAAACGGGTATGGACAGACCGAAAAATAGAGAAGAAAAAAAATTTCCTTCCTATCAGTACGAACCCGACTCGAGTTAGAAAATTCAAAAATAAATACAAAAAATTCCAAAAATTAAAGAATATCATCCAGGCTTCATTTCAAGAAGAAACGGGTATAGACAAGCCGAAAAATAGAGAAGAAAAAAATTTCCTTCCTATCCGTTCGAACCCGACCCAAGTTAGAAAATTCGAAAATAAATGCAAAAAAATTCTAAAAATTAAAAAACATCATCCAGGCTTCATTTCAAGACGAAACGGATCAGGACAGGCCGAAAAATAAAGAAGAAAAAAAATTTCCTTCATATCCCTTCGAACCCGACCCTAGTAAGAAAATTCGAAAATAAATGCAAAAAAAATTCTAAAAATTAAAAAAATATCATCCAGGCTTGATTTCAAGACGAAACGGGTTAGGACAGGCCGAAAAATAAAGAAGAAAAAAAATTTCCTTCCTATCCGTTCGAACCCAACCCGAGTTAGAAAATTCGAAAATAAATGCAAAAAAATTCAAAAAATTAAAAAACATCATCTACGCTTCATTTCATGAAGAAACGGGAATGGAAAGGCCGAAAAAAAGAGAACGAAAAAAATTTCCTTCCTATCCGTTCGAACCCGACCCGAGTTAGAAAATTCAAAAATAAATGCAAAAAAATTCCAAAAATTAAAAAACATCATCCAGGCTTCATTTCAAGAGGAAACGGGTATGGACAGGCCGAAAAATAGAGAACAAAAAAAAAATTCATTCCTATCCATTCGAACCCGACCCGAGTTAGAAAATTCGAAAATAAATGCAAAAAAATTCTAAAAATTAAAAAACATCATCCAGGCTTCATTTCAAGAAGAAACGAGTATGGACAGGTCGAAAAATAGAGAAAAAAGAAATTTCCTTCCTATCCGTTCGAACCCGACCCGAGTTAGAAAATTCAAAAATAAATGTAAAAAAATTCCAAAAATTAAAAAAAATCATCCATGCTTCATTTCAAGAGGAAACGGGTATGGACAGGCCGAAAAATAGAGAAGAAAAAAAATTTCCTTCCTATCAGTACGAACCCGACTCGAGTTAGAAAATTCAAAAATAAATACAAAAAATTCCAAAAATTAAAGAATATCATCCAGGCTTCATTTCAAGAAGAAACAGGTATAGACAAGCCGAAAAATAGAGAAGAAAAAAATTTCCTTCCTATCCGTTCGAACCCGACCCAAGTTAGAAAATTCGAAAATAAATGCAAAAAAATTCTAAAAATTAAAAAACATCATCCAGGCTTCATTTCAAGACGAAACGGATCAGGACAGGCCGAAAAATAAAGAAGAAAAAAAATTTCCTTCCTATCCGTTCGAACCCAACCCGAGTTAGAAAATTCGAAAATAAATGAAAAAAAATTCTAAAAATTAAAAAACATCATCCGGGCTTCATTTCAAGACGAAACGGGTCAGGACAGGCCGAAAAATAAAGAAGAAAAAAAATTTCCTTCATATCCCTTCGAACCCGACCCGAGTCAGAAAATTCGAAAATAAATGCAAAAAAAATTCTAAAAATTAAAAAAATATCATCCAGGCTTGATTTCAAGACGAAACGGGTTAGGACAGGCCGAAAAATAGAGAAGAAAAAAAATTTCCTTCCTATCCGTTCGAAACCGACCCGAGTTAGAAAATTCAAAAATAAATGCAAAAAAATTCTAAAAATTAAAAAATATCATCCAGGCTTCATGTCAAGAAGAAACGGGTATAGACAGACCGAAAAATAGAGAACGAAAAAAAATTTCCTTCCTATCCGTTCGAACCCGACCCGAGTAATAAAATTCAAAAATAAATGCAAAAAAATTCCAAAAATTAAAAAACATCATCCAGGCTTCATTTCAAGAGGAAACGGGTATGTACAGGCCGAAAAATAGAGAACAAAAAAAAAATTCCTTCCTATCCGTTCGAACCCGACCCGAGTTAGAAAATTCGAAAATAAATGCAAAAAAATTCTAAAAATTAAAAAACATCATCCGGGCTTCATTTCAAGACGAAACGGGTCAGGACAAGCCGAAAAATAAAGAAGAAAAAAAAATTTCCTTCATATCCCTTCGAACCCGACCCGAGTTAGCAAATTCGAAAATAAACGCAAAAAAATTCTAAAAATTAAAAAACCTCATCCAGGCTTCATTTCAAGACGAAACAGGTCAAGACAGGCCGAAAAATAGAGAAGAAAAAAAATTTCCTTCCTATCCATTCGAACCCGACCCGAGTTAGAAAATTCGAAAAGAAATGCAAAAAAATTCCAAAAATTAAAAAACATCATCTAGGCTTCATTTCAAGAAGAAACGGGTATGGACAGTTCGAAAAATAGAGAAAAAAAAAATTTCCTTCCGATCCGTTCGAACCAGACCCGGGTTAGAAAATTCGAAAATAAATGCGAAAAAATTGTAAAAATTAAAAAACATCATCCAGGCTTCATTTCAAGAAGAAATGGGTCAAGACAGGCCGAAAAATAGAGAAGAAAAAAAATTTCCTTCCTATCCATTCGAAACCGACCCGAGTTAGAAAATTCGAAAATAAATGCAAAAAAATTCTAAAAATTAAAAAACATCATCTACGCTTCATTTCATGAAGAAACGGGAATGGAAAGGCCGAAAAAAAGAGAACGACAAAAATTTCCTTCCTATCCGTTCGAACCCAACCCGAGTTAGAAAATTCAAAAATAAATGCAAAAAAATTCCAAAAATTAAAAAACATCATCCAGGCTTCATTTCAAGAGGAAACGGGTATGGACAAGCCGAAAAATAGAGAACAAAAAAAAAATTCCTTCCTATCCATTCGAACCCGACCCGAGTTAGAAAATTCGAAAATAAATGCAAAAAAATTCTAAAAATTAAAAAACATCATCCAGGCTTCATTTCAAGAAGAAATGCGTATGGACAGGTCGAAAAATAGAGAAAAAAGAAATTTCCTTCCTATCCGTTCGAACCCGACCCAAGTTAGAAAATTCAAAAATAAATGTAAAAAAATTCCAAAAAATAAAAAAAATCATCCATGCTTCATTTCAAGAGGAAACGGGTATGGACAGGCCGAAAAATAGAGAAGAAAAAAAATTTCCTTCCTATCAGTTCGAACCCGACTCGAGTTAGAAAATTCAAAAATAAATACAAAAAATTCCAAAAATTAAAGAATATCATCCAGGCTTCATTTCAAGAAGAAACGGGTATAGACAAGCCGAAAAATAGAGAAGAAAAAAATTTCCTTCCTATCCGTTCGAACCCGAACCAAGTTAGAAAATTCGAAAATAAATGCAAAAAAATTCTAAAAATTAAAAAACATCATCCAGGCTTCATTTCAAGACGAAACGGGTCAAGACAGGCCGAAAAATAGAGAAGAAAAAAAATTTCTTTCCTATCCGTTCGAACCTGACCCGAGTTAGAAAATTCGAAAATAAATGCAAAAAAATTCTAAAAATTAGAAAACATCAGCCAGGCTTCATTTCAAAACGAAACGGGTCAGGACAGGCCGAAAAATAAAGAAAAAAAAAATTTTCCGTTATATCCCTACGAACCCGACCCGACTTAGAAATTTCGAAAATAAATGCAAAAAAATTCTAAAAATTAAAAAACATCATCCAGGCTTCATTTCAAGAAGAAACGGGTATGGACAGGTCAAAAAATAGAGAAATAAAAATTTCCTTCCTATCCGTTCGAACCCGACCCGAGTTAGAAAATTCAAAAATAAATGTAAAAAAATTCAAAAAATTAAAAAAAACCATCCAGGCTTCATTTCTAGAGGAAACGGGTTTGGACAGGCTGAAAAATAGAGAAGAAAAAAAATTTCCTTCCTATCAACTCAAACCCGACTCGAGTTACAAAATTCAAAAATAAATACAAAAAAATTCCAAAATTAAAGAATATCATCCAGGCTTCATTTCAAGAAGAAACGGGTATAGACAGGCCAAAAAATAGAGAAGAAAAAAAATTTCCTTCCTATCCGTTCGAACCCGACCCGAGTTAGAAAATTCGAAAATAAACGCAAAAAAAATTCGAAAAATTAAAAAACATCATCCACGCTTCATTTCAAGACGAAACGGGTCAAGACAGGCCGAAAAATAGAGAAGAAAAAAAATTTCCTTCCTATCCATTCGAACCCGACCCGAGTTAGAAAATTCGAAAATAAATGCAAAAAAATTCTAAAAATTAAAAAACATCATCCAGGCTTCATTTCAGGAGGAAACGGGAATGGACAGGCAGAAAAATACAGAAGAAAAAAAATTTCCTTCCTATCAGTTCGAACCCGACTCGAGATAAAAAATTCAAAAATAAATACAAAAAAATTCCAAAAATTAAAGAAAATCATCCAGGCTTCATTTCAAGAAGAAACGGGTATAGACGGGCCGAAAAATAGAGAAGAAAAAAAATTTCCTTCTTATCCATTCGAACCCGACCCGAGTTAAAAAATTCGAAAATAAATGCAAAAAAATTCTAAAAATTAAAAAACATCATCTACGCTTCATTTCAAGAAGAAACGGGTACGGACAGGTCTAAAAATAGAGAAAAAAAAAATTTCCTTCCTATCCATTCGAACCCGACCCGAGTTAGAAAATTCGAAAATAAATGCAAAAAAATTCTAAAAATTAAAAAACATCATCCCGGCTTCATTTCAGGAGGAAACGGGAATGGACAGGCAGAAAAATAGAGAAGAAAAAAAATTTCCTTCCTATCAGTTCGAACCCGACTCAAGTTAAAAAATTCAAAAATAAATACAAAAAAATTCCAAAAATTAAAGAAAATCATCTAGGCTTCATTTCAAGAAGAAACGGGTATAGACAGGCCGAAAAATAGAGAAGAAAAAAAATTTCCTTCCTATCCATTTGAACCTGACCCGAGTTAGAAAATTCGAAAATAAATGCGAAAAAAATTAGAAAAATTAAAAAACGTCATCCAGGCTTCATTTCAAGACGAAACGGGTCAAGACAGGCCGAAAAATAGAGAAGAAAAAAAATTTCCTTTCTATCCGTTCAAACCCGACCCGAGTTAGAAAATTCGAAAATAAATGCAAAAAAATTCTAAAAATTAGAAAACATCATCCAGGCTTCATTTCAAAACGAAACGGGTCAGGACAGGCCGAAAAATAAAGAAGAAAAAAAATTTCCGTCATATCCCTTCGAACCCGACCCGGGTTTGAAAATTCGAAAATAAATGCAAAAAAATTCTAAAAATTAAAAAACATCATCCATGCTTCATTTCAAGAAGAAACGGGTATGGACAGGTCGAAAAATAGAGAAAAAAAAATTCCTTCCTATCCGTTCGAACCCGACCCGAGTTAGAAAATTCAAAAATAAATGTAAAAAAATTCCAAAAATTAAAAAAAATCATCCAGGCTTCATTTCAAGAGGAAACGGGTTTGGACAGGCTGAAAAATAGAGAAGAAAAAAGATTTCCTTCCTATCAACTCAAACCCGACTCGAGTTACAAAATTCAAAAATAAATACAAAATAATTCCAAAAATTAAAGAATATCATCCAGGCTTCATTTCAAGAAGAAACGGGTATAGACAGGCCGAAAAATAGAGAAGAAAAAAAATTTCCTTCCTATCCGTTCGAACCCAACCCGAGTTAGAAAATTCGAAAATAAATGCAAAAAAATTCTAAAAATTAAAAAACATCATCCACGCTTCATTTCAAGACGAAACGGGTCAGGACAGGCCAAAAAATTGAGAAGAAAAAAAATTTCCTTCCTATCCGTTCGAACCCGACCCGAGTTAGAAAATTCGAAAATAAATGCAAAAAAAATCTAAAAATTAAAAAACATCTTCCAGGCTTCATGTCAAGAAGAAACGGGTATAGACAGGCCGAAAAATAGAGAAGAAAAAAAATTTCCTTCCTATCCGTTCGAACCCGACCCGAGTTAGAAAATTCGAAAATAAATGCAAAAAAAATCTTAAAATTAAAAAACATCATCCAGGCTTCATGTCAAGAAGAAACGGGTATAGACAGGCCGAAAAATAGAGAAGAAAAAAAATTTCCTTCCTATCCGTTCGAACCCGACCCGAGTTAGAAAATTCGAAAATAAATGCAAAAAAATTCTAAAAATTAAAAAACATCATCTACGCTTCATTTCATGAAGAAACGGGAATGGAAAGGCCGAAAAAAAGAGAACGAAAAAAATTTCCTTCCTATCCGTTCGAACCCGACCCGAGTTAGAAAATTCAAAAATAAATGCAAAAAAATTCCAAAAATTAAAAAACATCATCCAGGCTTCATTTCAAGAGGAAACGGGTATGGACAGGCCGAAAAATAGAGAACAAAAAAAAAATTCATTCCTATCCATTCGAACCCGACCAGAGTTAGAAAATTCGAAAATAAATGCAAAAAAATTCTAAAAATTAAAAAACATCATCCAGGCTTCATTTCAAGAAGAAACGCGTATGGACAGGTCGAAAAATAGAGAAAAAAGAAATTTCCTTCCTATCCGTTCGAACCCGACCCGAGTTAGAAAATTCAAAAATAAATGTAAAAAAATTCCAAAAATTAAAAAAAATCATCCATGCTTCATTTCAAGAGGAAACGGGTATGGACAGGCCGAAAAATAGAGAAGAAAAAAAATTTCCTTCCTATCAGTACGAACCCGACTCGAGTTAGAAAATTCAAAAATAAATACAAAAAATTCCAAAAATTAAAGAATATCATCCAGGCTTCATTTCAAGAAGAAACGGGTATAGACAAGCCGAAAAATAGAGAAGAAAAAAATTTCCTTCCTATCCGTTCGAACCCGACCCAAGTTAGAAAATTCGAAAATAAATGCAAAAAAATTCTAAAAATTAAAAAACATCATCCAGGCTTCATTTCAAGACGAAACGGATCAGGACAGGCCGAAAAATAAAGAAGAAAAAAAATTTCCTTCATATCCCTTCGAACCCGACCCGAGTCAGAAAATTCGAAAATAAAGTCAAAAAAAATTCTAAAAATTAAAAAAATATCATCCAGGCTTGATTTCAAGACGAAACGGGTTAGGACAGGCCGAAAAATAGAGAAGAAAAAAAATTTCCTTCCTATCCGTTCGAACCCGACCCGAGTTAGAAAATTCGAAAATAAATGCAAAAAAATTCTAAAAATTAAAAAACATCATCTACGCTTCATTTCATGAAGAAACGGGAATGGAAAGGCCGAAAAAAAGAGAACGAAAAAAATTTCCTTCCTATCCGTTCGAATCCGACCCGAGTTAGAAAATTCCAAAATAAATGCAAAAAAATTCCAAAAATTAAAAAACATCATCCAGGCTTCATTTCAAGAGGAAACGGGTATGGACAGGCCGAAAAATAGAGAACAAAAAAAAAATTCATTCCTATCCATTCGAACCCGACCCGAGTTAGAAAATTCGAAAATAAATGCAAAAGAATTCTAAAAATTAAAAAACATCATCCAGGCTTCATTTCAAGAAGAAACGAGTATGGACAGGTCGAAAAATAGAGAAAAAAGAAATTTCCTTCCTATCCGTTCGAACCCGACCCGAGTTAGAAAATTCAAAAATAAATGTAAAAAAATTCCAAAAATTAAAAAAAATCATCCATGCTTCATTTCAAGAGGAAACGGGTATGGACAGGCCGAAAAATAGAGAAGAAAAAAAATTTCCTTCCTATCAGTACGAACCCGACTCGAGTTAGAAAATTCAAAAATAAATACAAAAAATTCCAAAAATTAAAGAATATCATCCAGGCTTCATTTCAAGAAGAAACGGGTATAGACAAGCCGAAAAATAGAGAAGAAAAAAATTTCCTTCCTATCCGTTCGAACCCGACCCAAGTTAGAAAATTCGAAAATAAATGCAAAAAAATTCTAAAAATTAAAAAACATCATCCAGGCTTCATTTCAAGAAGAAACGAGTATGGACAGGTCGAAAAATAGAGAAAAAAGAAATTTCCTTCCTATCCGTTCGAACCCGACCCGAGTTAGAAAATTCAAAAATAAATGTAAAAAAATTCCAAAAATTAAAAAAAATCATCCATGCTTCATTTCAAGAGGAAACGGGTATGGACAGGCCGAAAAATAGAGAAGAAAAAAAATTTCCTTCCTATCAGTACGAACCCGACTGGAGTTAGAAAATTCAAAAATAAATACAAAAAATTCCAAAAATTAAAGAATATCATCCAGGCTTCATTTCAAGAAGAAACGGGTATAGACAAGCCGAAAAATAGAGAAGAAAAAAATTTCCTTCCTATCCGTTCGAACCCGACCCAAGTTAGAAAATTCGAAAATAAATGCAAAAAAATTCGAAAAATTAAAAAACATCATCCAGGCTTCATTTCAAGACGAAACGGATCAGGACAGGCCGAAAAATAAAGAAGAAAAAAAATTTCCTTCATATCCCTTCGAACCCGACCCGAGTCAGAAAATTCGAAAATAAATGCAAAAAAAATTCTAAAAATTAAAAAAATATCATCCAGGCTTGATTTCAAGACGAAACGGGTTAGGACAGGCCGAAAAATAGAGAAGAAAAAAAATTTCCTTCCTATCCGTTCGAACCCGACCCGAGTTGGAAAATTCGAAAATAAATGCAAAAAAATTCTAAAAATTAAAAAACATCATCTACGCTTCATTTCATGAAGAAACGGGAATGGAAAGGCCGAAAAAAAGAGAACGAAAAAAATTTCCTTCCTATCCGTTCGAACCCGACCCGAGTTAGAAAATTCAAAAATAAATGCAAAAAAATTCCAAAAATTAAAAAACATCATCCAGGCTTCATTTCAAGAGGAAACGGGTATGGACAGGCCGAAAAATAGAGAACAAAAAAAAAATTCATTCCTATCCATTCGAACCCGACCCGAGTTAGAAAATTCGAAAATAAATGCAAAAGAATTCTAAAAATTAAAAAACATCATCCAGGCTTCATTTCAAGAAGAAACGAGTATGGACAGGTCGAAAAATAGAGAAAAAAGAAATTTCCTTCCTATCCGTTCGAACCCGACCCGAGTTAGAAAATTCAAAAATAAATGTAAAAAAATTCCAAAAATTAAAAAAAATCATCCATGCTTCATTTCAAGAGGAAACGGGTATGGACAGGCCGAAAAATAGAGAAGAAAAAAAATTTCCTTCCTATCAGTACGAACCCGACTCGAGTTAGAAAATTCAAAAATAAATACAAAAAATTCCAAAAATTAAAGAATATCATCCAGGCTTCATTTCAAGAAGAAACGGGTATAGACAAGCCGAAAAATAGAGAAGAAAAAAATTTCCTTCCTATCGGTTCGAACCCGACCCAAGTTAGAAAATTCGAAAATAAATGCAAAAAAATTCTAAAAATTAAAAAACATCATCCAGGCTTCATTTCAAGACGAAACGGATCAGGACAGGCCGAAAAATAAAGAAGAAAAAAAATTTCCTTCATATCCCTTCGAACCCGACCCGAGTCAGAAAATTCGAAAATAAATGCAAAAAAAATTCTAAAAATTAAAAAAATATCATCCAGGCTTGATTTCAAGACGAAACGGGTTAGGACAGGCCGAAAAATAGAGAAGAAAAAAAATTTCCTTCCTATCCGTTCGAAACCGACCCGAGTTAGAAAATTAAAAAATAAATGCAAAAAAATTCTAAAAATTAAAAAACATCATCCAGGCTTCATGTCAAGAAGAAACGGGTATAGACAGACCGAAAAATAGAGAACGAAAAAAAATTTCCTTCCTATCCGTTCGAACCCGACCCGAGTAATAAAATTCAAAAATAAATGCAAAAAAATTCCAAAAATTAAAAAACATCATCCAGGCTTCATTTCAAGAGGAAACGGGTATGTACAGGCCGAAAAATAGAGAACAAAAAAAAAATTCCTTCCTATCCATTCGAAACCGACCCGAGTTAGAAAATTCGAAAATAAATGCAAAAAAATTCTAAAAATTAAAAAACATCATCTACGCTTCATTTAATGAAGAAACGGGAATGGAAAGGCCGAAAAAAAAGAGAACGACAAAAATTTCCTTCCTATCAGTTCGAACCCGACTCGAGTTAGAAAATTCAAAAATAAATACAAAAAATTCCAAAAATTAAAGAATATCATCCAGGCTTCATTTCAAGAAGAAACGGGTATAGACAAGCCGAAAAATAGAGAAGAAAAAAATTTCCTTCCTATCCGTTCGAACCCGACCCAAGTTAGAAAATTCGAAAATAAATGCAAAAAAATTCTAAAAATTAAAAAACATCATCCAGGCTTCATTTCAAGACGAAACGGGTCAAGACAGGCCGAAAAATAGAGAAGAAAAAAAATTTCTTTCCTATCCGTTCGAACCTGACCCGAGTTAGAAAATTCGAAAATAAATGCAAAAAAATTCTAAAAATTAGAAAACATCGTCCAGGCTTCATTTCAAAACGAAACGGGTCAGGACAGGCCGAAAAATAAAGAAGAAAAAAAATTTCCGTTATATCCCTACGAACCCGACCCGAGTTAGAAAATTCGAAAATAAATGCAAAAAAATTCTAAAAATTAAAAAACATCATCCAGGCTTCATTTCAAGAAGAAACGGGTATGGACAGGTCGAAAAATAGAGAAAAAAAAATTTCCTTCCTATCCGTTCAAACCCGACCCGAGTTAGAAAATTCAAAAATAAATGTAAATAAATTCCAAAAATTAAAAAAAATCATCCAGGCTTCATTTCAAGAGGAAACGGGTTTGGACAGGCTGAAAAATAGAGAAGAAAAAAAATTTCCTTCCTATCAACTCAAACCCGTCTCGAGTTACAAAATTCAAAAATAAATACAAAAAAATTCCAAAATTAAAGAATATCATCCAGGCTTCATTTCAAGAAGAAACGGGTATAGACAGGCCAAAAAATAGAGAAGAAAAAAAATTTCCTTCTTATCCGTTCGAACCCGACCCGAGTTAGAAAATTCGAAAATAAACGCAAAAAAATTCGAAAAATTAAAAAACATCATCCACGCTTCATTTCAAGACGAAACGGGTCAAGACAGGCCGAAAAATAGAGAAGAAAAAAAATTTCCTTCCTATCCATTCGAACCCGACCCGAGTTAGAAAATTCGAAAATAAATGCAAAAAAATTCTAAAAATTAAAAAACATCATCCAGGCTTCATTTCAGGAGGAAACGGGAATGGACAGGCAGAAAAATAGAGAAGAAAAAAAATTTCCTTCCTATCAGTTCGAACCCGACTCGAGTTAAAAAATTCAAAAATAAATACAAAAAAATTCCAAAAATTAAGGAAAATCATCCAGGCTTCATTTCAAGAAGAAACGGGTATAGACGGGCCGAAAAATAGAGAAGAAAAAAAATTTCCTTCTTATCCATTCGAACCCGACCCGAGTTAGAAAATTCGAAAATAAATGCAAAAAAATTCTAAAAATTAAAAAACATCATCTACGCTTCATTTCAAGAAGAAACGGGTACGGACAGGTCTAAAAATAGAGAAAAAAAAATTTCCTTCCTATCCATTCGAACCCGACCCGAGTTAGAAAATTCGAAAATAAATGCAAAAAAATTCTAAAAATTAAAAAACATCATCCCGGCTTCATTTCAGGAGGAAACGGGAATGGACAGGCAGAAAAATAGAGAAGAAAAAAAATTTCCTTCCTATCAGTTCGAACCCGACTCAAGTTAAAAAATTCAAAAATAAATACAAAAAAATTCCAAAAATTAAAGAAAATCATCCAGGCTTCATTTCAAGAAGAAACGGGTATAGACAGGCCGAAAAATAGAGAAGAAAAAAAATTTCCTTCCTATCCATTCGAACCTGACCCGAGTTAGAAAATTCGAAAATAAATGCGAAAAAAATTAGAAAAATTAAAAAACGTCATCCAGGCTTCATTTCAAGACGAAACGGGTCAAGACAGGCCGAAAAATAGAGAAGAAAAAAAATTTCCTTTCTATCCGTTCGAACCCGACCCGAGTTAGAAAATTCGAAAATAAATGCAAAAAAATTCTAAAAATTAGAAAACATCATCCAGGCTTCATTTCAAAACGAAACGGGTCAGGACAGGCCGAAAAATAAAGAAGAAAAAAAATTTCCAACATATCCCTTCGAACCCGACCCGAGTTAGAAAATTCGAAAATAAATGCAAAAAAATTCTAAAAATTAAAAAACATCATCCATGCTTCATTTCAAGAAGAAACGGGTATGGACAGGTCGAAAAATAGAGAAAAAAAAATTCCTTCCTATCCGTTCGAACCCGACCCGAGTTAGAAAATTCAAAAATAAATGTAAAAAAATTCCAAAAATTAAAAAAAATCATCCAGGCTTCATTTCAAGAGGAAACAGGTTTGGACAGGCTGAAAAATAGAGAAGAAAAAAGATTTCCTTCCTATCAACTCAAACCCGACTCGAGTTACAAAATTCAAAAATAAATACAAAAAAATTCCAAAAATTAAAGAATATCATCCAGGCTTCATTTCAAGAAGAAACGGGTATAGACAGGCCGAAAAATAGAGAAGAAAAAAAATTTCCTTCCTATCCGTTCGAACCCGACCCGAGTTAGAAAATTCGAAAATAAATGCAAAAAAATTCTAAAAATTAAAAAACATCATCCACGCTTCATTTCAAGACGAAACGGGTCAGGACAGGCCAAAAAATTGAGAAGAAAAAAAATTTCCTTCCTATCCGTTCGAACCCGACCCGAGTTAGAAAATTCGAAAATAAATGCAAAAAAAATCTTAAAATTAAAAAACATCTTCCAGGCTTCATGTCAAGAAGAAACGGGTATAGACAGGCCGAAAAATAGAGAAGAAAAAAAATTTCCTTCCTATCCGTTCGAACCCGACCCGAGTTAGAAAATTCGAAAATAAATGCAAAAAAATTCTAAAAATTAAAAAACATCATCTACGCTTCATTTCATGAAGAAACGGGAATGGAAAGGCCGAAAAAAAGAGAACGAAAAAAAATTCCTTCCTATCCGTTCGAACCCGACCCGAGTTAGAAAATTCAAAAATAAATGCAAAAAAATTCCAAAAATTAAAAAACATCATCCAGGCTTCATTTCAAGAGGAAACGGGTATGGACAGGCCGAAAAATAGAGAACAAAAAAAAAATTCATTCCTATCCATTCGAACCCGACCCGAGTTAGAAAATTCGAAAATAAATGCAAAAAAATTCTATAAATTAAAAAACATCATCCAGGCTTCATTTCAAGAAGAAACGAGTATGGACAGGTCGAAAAATAGAGAAAAAAGAAATTTCCTTCCTATCCGTTCGAACCCGACCCGAGTTAGAAAATTCAAAAATAAATGTAAAAAAATTCCAAAAATTAAAAAAAATCATCCATGCTTCATTTCAAGAAGAAACGGGTATGGACAGGCCGAAAAATAGAGAAGAAAAAAAATTTCCTTCCTATCAGTACGAACCCGACTCGAGTTAGAAAATT